>NC_045793.1:84449781-84756801 GCF_009873245.2 Balaenoptera musculus | reverse complement strand
CTTTTGAAGCATAACATATTTCTATGCAGTTTGAAAATTGACCCACTGAGTTTTCACAAACTGAGCACATCAGTGTCATCAGCAACCAGATCAAGACATGCCTGCAAGAGATGTGTTGTGACAGTACAAAGCGGTGATGCCGGTCAGTTGAGTTGCTGGAACTGATGAGAAGGTGCCCCTCCCAACTCTAGGCCAGCGCTCCGTACTCACCCCCACTCCTTCATCCCTTCTTACCCTCAGGACCTTCCCATCCTCCATGATTCTCTCTACCATCTTCACGCTTTAAAGACTCCTGTGCCCTGCTCCGTAAGCATTCTCAAGTCATGCCCAGCATTAAAAGTAATAAAATCCAGACAAAACTGTTCATACCCTCCTTAAATAATTTTTCATCCCACATTTTGTCATCTAAACTTTTCAAAATATTAGGCTGCATTCGCATCTTTTTCACCTTCCATTCAGTCTTTAAACTGCTTTTTATTTTAAAATTGTGGACTTTTCCAGTGGTACACAAGTATTGGGAAATATCACAGACACTCATGGAACACACATCAATATATTTTTTTAAAGAGATAGTAT
Source organism: Balaenoptera musculus (assembly GCF_009873245.2). Lineage (NCBI taxonomy): Eukaryota > Metazoa > Chordata > Mammalia > Artiodactyla > Balaenopteridae > Balaenoptera > Balaenoptera musculus. The sequence continues at coordinate 84,756,225 of NC_045793.1, read as the reverse complement.
CTTGTGACTTTTCTCTCTCCACTGGAGTTTCTTTTGTAATTAGTTTGGGCTTCTCATTCTAACTTCTCTCTCTCTCAACCTCTCTCCTCTCTCCTGTTTTTTATCTCCCTATTTTTTGTGTGCTACTTAGATATCTCCTAATTTACTTTCTCTCTTCAGTAATCAACTAATGTGCCTTTTAACATAATTGAGTCTTTTAATGGTGACATTTTTATTTCTAGAAACTATTTCTAATCTTTTAAAAATAGTTTATTGTATTTTCTGTCTTTTTAAAAAAGTAACTTTCATTAATACTACACTTACTTCATAGTCTCTTTGCAAAAAATTGATTTAAAAAAAAATCTTGCTGTTCAAATACTTGTAGGGTCTTGACTGTATCTCATGGTAAGTAGATTGTATCCTCTTGTAATTTTTTTTGTGAGCATATATTTACCAACACGTGGCCTGTGTGAATCCTGGTTACCCTGGACTGGCTGCAGTTTTCCTTTCAGTCTTGCGGGTGGAGGGTGGAGGGCAGGTTTATTTCTCATTTACCTAACATGGTGTTCCGAAATTGAAGGCATCATCTCTCAGCCACTTATCTACACTTTCTCCTTCTTCCTGTTTTCTTCTTCTTAGCTCCCGGCACCACCAGTCCTTGACTTCTTATTTGTCTTCACACCCCGTTAGTCAAAATCTCCATTGACTTTATTTTCTAAATATTTTAGTTATTTCCCTGCCTTACTTCTTATCATCCAGCAGCGCTGAACTTATTTATTCCTGTGCTGTTTTTTTGCCTCCCTCCACCCTTTGCTCACGTGGTCTCTGCTTAGGTTGAGAAGGGTGTGTGCGTGTGTGTGTGTGTGTGTGCGTGCGTGTCCGTGTGCGAGCACGGTGGGGAGGGTCTTCTGGGGATCCTCGTTTACTTGCATCGTGCCCGTGACCCTGGCAGCCAGCTTCTTCCTTGTCTACTGGCACCCACTGCTTAAGTGTGGACGTCCTTGTTGGTCCATGATGTCTCCTTTTGATCATAGCCAGGACCATCTGTCTCACTGTCGTGGCCCTCCTTGGTCTCTCGCGGACGCTGTGGGTTTCCTGATCTCGCGCCTCCCCAGGCAGCCCTTTGCTGCAGAGCCGGTGCGTGGTAGCCAGGCTCTTAGCCCCCGAGTGCTCTGCTTTCTCCAACCACCTCAAGCACGTTGCGGGTTCTGAGTTGCGATTCTGGGGTGGTGCCATGGTGCTGGGGGAGATGAGCTCAGGTGTTCTCTCGGCAGACCCTACATCTCCGCCAGGCTGTGTGGATGTGTTGCTGCCTCGGCGACTTTCTCCTCCCTGGATCCCAAATACGCCCCTCTGCCTTTAGCCATCTCCTCATCCTCTCTCACGTACCATTCACCCCTAAATCTTTGGCCCAAAGAGGAGATCAGGATAGAGGTGACTCCCTGCCTCCTTTATCCCCATCTGCCTTCTGCAGTTTGCTCCTAGGCCACTGGGTCCCTTGTGGCTGCCAGGGTTACAGTCTTGCCATGTGACGTCTGGAGAGTACACCACTTGTATTCATCCATTTGTATCTAGATGACACTAAGGTACCCTGTCTGCCTCTTTCCCCTTATTCATGTACATGCAAAAGATAAAAAAAAACCACAGTAATTTTCAAAGTAGATCTCGCATTACATTCTCTCTTATCCTTTAATTCCTGCTCCCACGTTGGTTTTTTCCACAGTTGTATGTTCTTGCTGCTCCATGTGTGCTCACCTCATTTTCCTAAAGCAGCTCTTCTTAAACTTAAACTTTAATACACATAGAAATAAGTTGGAATCTTTTAAAACGCGGGTTCTCATTCAGTAGGTCTGGGGTGGGGCCTGAGTTTCTGCGTTCCTCACGAGCTCACAGGGGTTGCCTGGGCTGCTAATCCACAGTCCAGTCCGTACTTCGAGAAGCAGAATCCTAGAGGTGATCCTCCTGGGTCTTTTCCATTTATCCATTTTGTAAGCATTTTTCAAGACTTATCCGGTCTTTGCCACATTCATGAAGCCTCCCATAACCTTATTAATAAAGTATTTAAAACAGTGCCTTGCACGAAGTAAGCACTCATTATGTTTTATACATTCACATGCATGTACACACATATATAATGCCTACCCACCTAGTGTTATATAGTTAACTTCTGATGTTAATCTGGAACCTTGTTTTAGTAGTGCATTCTGAGAAAAAACTATTTGATGTTTTCTTGCACGGAAACATGCGCTTCCTGGAAAGTGATCAAAAACTGTAATTAGTGATAATGAATCTTCTGTGTATTTAGTAAGAATTTTTACAGTGGATTGCTTCTTGTGATGATATGATTATTCAGGTCAGGTTGAATGTGACCTTATAATAATGTTTTTATGGACATTTTCATCTGGTAAAGTTCATGATGAAATTCCTTTGTTAGAAGTAAGTAAAAGATGGTTGCAAATTCTGAGCAAGTTTATAGCCATTGCTATTTGTATATAATCTCGGCTCTCCTAATCTGTATGCACATATAACACATTTTCCACTGCCCTTAAAAGGGATTTCTGATCTTAGAAAACTATCCGTCACATTAATATTTACTGACAGGTACCTACAAAATGTGTTTAAATATAGCATAAATGTTCTATAACTTCTGCTTTCATCATAGTATCATTAGTTGGTTGGGCTTACTTTCAGTTAGTTATGACATCTGGTTCTTATGAAATGTGTAAATTCATTCAACAAATATTTATGGAATGCCAACCCTATGGCCTGCATTTAGGTATCTGGGAATGGAAAAATCATTGGGAAGAGGAAATTAATTAGAGAAAGTATTCTTTAAGCATTTTACCATTAGATAAAAACAATATGGTTATTTTGGCTTGTTTAGTATAAGTTTAAGTATAAAAAAATGGGTTCTGGGTTTCTTCCACTCTGCCGTTTGTCTTAGTAAGCCTTTGTGGTAGATCATTTTAACTTTGCTTTGGATGATTGCATTTTATACGTCAAGTTGAATTTTATTGCTTTTTGCCAAAAGCTATTAAAAAACTTTCAGAGCAGAGAATAAGTAATGAGCTCCACAGTAACTTATACTGTGCACATAGTGACGCTTAGTATAATTTCAGAACAAACTTCCTGAAAAGTTATCAGTCAACAAATGTAGCCCATTGTAGTTTTAGCAGTCACATCTGAAATAGTTTCAGCTCTAATCTAAGAAGTATACGAAGAGTGATTCTGAAAAATATGAAACTCTAAACAGAGTCTTCCTAGTGGCTACCTTTTGAGAGTCAGCTGAACTTATGCTTTATAATTCATAGACTTGTGTAGATTTTGAATTTATTTGGGGGTGTGTGGATGTTTTTGTTCGTTGTGGACAAATGTTATTTTAAAAAACAGAAACATTAGAAAATTCAAAGAGAATGAGCCTGTCAGATATGCAACTTATTTTTTCTGAATAAAGATAGCAAATGCCATGAGGAATTTCTAGAATGGATCCATGTACATGGGAGAATAAGTTGCGAGTTGAACTTTAGTATTTTAAGAATCATATGGTATTCTAAAAAATAATTTGGTATAATGGTTTCATCTGGATTCTGAAAGTTAAGATTAGGTATTTAGATTTTATGACAGTTTTAATCGTTAAATATTATGTGGATAAGTTTGCAACCAAGAAAGTCACCTTATTTGATAGAACGTTTTGAGTACAAATATAGAGGTATATTTATTTGTCATGTGTTTCCCATATAAGTAGTCTGTGATTGAAGAAAAGTTGGTTTTTAGTAATGTGTATATCATTTACATTTGTTGCATTTTCACAGTTTAGTTTACTATAAAGTTTCTAAAATTTGATGTATATGTCTTAAATTGAAGCAGTCAGCCAGAGCACTTGAGTTATTAAAAGTACTCTTTGAATACATTTCTTCTGCTAATAATGGATTATATAATATAGATCCAAGATTATTTCATACTTTAATGCAATCTACTTTTACAATTTCAGTATTGAGATTTTATAAAAGATACATTCTTCAACTTTCTTGGGCGTAACATATCCATAAACTGTTTTTCTTCCTTCCTAGCTGTTTCTCTAATGTTATATTTAATGTTTATATATCATTCTCTTAAAAATAAATTGGCATCTGTGCTGATAGGTATAGTAAATATCTGACATGATAAGTGTGTGAAGAACACTTCTGTTTTTAGGTGGGGCTCTTTATGGGCTAGGAAGTGATACTCCTCAAACCAGCTCTTGCAAAGAAGGCATCATTATCACAGAAGACTCAGAGGAAGCCCAAGGCTCAAACTCTTTAAAGCTGGTGTATCAGGAACCAAGACCGGTGCCTTTGGTTCTGGAGCTGCATGACATTGCCTCAGTGATTTCCACCCAGCCTTTGGTTTCCTCATTCCACGAGCTTTAAGTTCAGCTCACACCACTCACTGCCTCATACCCTTAATTAGTTTTCCAAAATCAGACAAATCACCTGCCCATCTCAACTTTTGCCCCAAGCTCTGGATTCATAGGTCTTTGGTAAGTGAATATTGGGCTACCTTTTGGTCACGTGCTCACTCTTCTCTGGTCTAGGCAGCTGTGCTGTGAGAGTAGTGCAGGGTCATTGAGCCTGCTTCTCAGTAAAGCCAAGGAAAGGGCTGTCAGACTGTTTTAAAATAAAAAAAAAAGCATGGTGTGTGCTTCCAAATCCTTTATATGTGCACTTTGGACATTTGGGAAGATAAACCTTTGAGTAAGTTTCTTTGGACATTTGGGAAAATAAACCTTTGAGTAAGTTTCTTCTCTTGGTGCACTTTTTAATTTAATTAATTAATTGGCTGCATTGGGTCTTCGTTGCTGTGTGCAGGCTTTGTCTAGTTGCGGCAAGCGGGGGCTGCTCTCCGTTGCGGTGTGCAGGCTTCTCATTGCGGTGGCTTCTTGTGATGCAGAGCACAGGCTCTAGGGTGCGCGGGCTTCAGTAGTTGTGGCGCATGGGCTCAGCGGTTGTGGCTCGCGGGCTCTAGAGCGCAGGCTCAGTAGTTGTGGCGCACGGGCTTAGTTGCTCCGCGGCATGTGGGATCTTCCCGGACCAGGGCTCCAACCCATGTCCCCTGAAATGGCAGGCGGATTCTCAACCGCTGTGCCACCAGGGAAGTCCTCTTGATGCATTTTAAACAGCTGACATAATTTTGTGTGTGTGTGTGTGTGTGTGTGTGTATAAAAAACTGTTTTGTCTTAAATGTTTACCTGTCATTAAATGTTTTCTGTAAATTTCAAGTGCACTGGCTACATAATCCATTTTATAGATCTGCTATGATTTATTTAATCGTACTAATCTTGAAAATTGAGATCTTTGAGTTTTACGATCAGATATTATGCTGAGATGATCATATTTTATGCGTATATCATTGCCTGTATTCCTGATTATTTCCTTAAATTACTGGCTTAAAAGGTTTGAACTGCTTAAAGGCTTTATGTATACAGGTAAATTGCTTTCCCCAGTTGTTCAGGTTTGTACCCGTACAGGTGGTATGTGAGGCTGCTGTTTCACCTCACACTCCTTAGCATTGAGTATTCTCATAAATACTAAAGTACTAAATCGAATAAAAATGGCTTCACATTGTTACTTTAATCTGCAATCTTGGATTTACTAAAGGGCAGTAGAAGGGCTTTCTGTTCTAAAGAAGTTAATCTGGTCCATTTTGAGATTCATCAGAACCTGTCCTGTAATACTCTGCATACTTTTGCATATATTTTTCCCCACTTATGTTCTTCTTTCTTGATTTTGCTTTTTGACATACATTGCTTGTCTTACTTCAAGTTAAATAAAAAGGTTGAGAATTGTTTAAATTGTTAGACCATATAACTATGCCTTGATATTTTTATATTCACTTAGTTATATATGCCTTCAGGATATACAACCTAAGAACTTTTTCTTATACTATACTTAGTATAAGTATACTTATACCGAGAAAAATATTTTCTGCAATATTGTTAGTAGTAAAAGCAAATTTTGGAAATACCAGAATTACTCATCTTCAGGAGTGAATAAATAAATGAGCAGGAATGAATAAATACGAGTATATATTAAAAATGAAATATATACAACTATACAAATGAAATACTATCCAGAGAAAGTGAACGTATGATGAATCTCAGTGATAATGTTAAGTTACATATGCAGTTTGCAAAATGATATGCTGTATGGGACATCCATGTAAAGTTAAAAAAAATCTTCAGAACTATACCATATGTTTATAGGTACACACATATATAGCAAAGTTTGAAGAAATGCATGGGGAGGATAAACATCAAATTCAGAGTGCTGGTGATTTCTGAGAAGGGAGAGAGGGAAGTGGATGTAAGAGAGGTATGTAGTGCTTTATGTCTCAAGCAGCATGCTGGATGCACTACACAGGTGTTGATTCTCTTATTTTCTAGGTATTTCTGTATGACTGAAATATTTCATAAGTACACAGAAGTTTTGTTACTGTAGGCTAATTCATGTCAATTTTGGCATCCTCTTTTTGTGCTTTCACATCTGTTATTTCCCAGGCCTTGTTTACTCTCATTTCCATTGCCTTGTCCATCATTTTCTTTTTTCCATTTTCATATAAATTAATCTGTTGTAATTCCTTCCTACCTGGACTTCCTACTCGCACACTTTCTGCCCTTCATTCTAAATTAATCCTCATGAATGACAGCTTTCATCTTATCAGTAACTGCTCAGAAGTCTTCAGTAGTTGTGATTACTTACAGAATATCCCCCTGTTTATTACTTTGGTAATCAAGAGCCTCTGTGGTTTGGCTTCCACCCTGCCTTTCCATATTTCCCGTGATGATCCCTTGCCAGTCTCTGAGCACTTCACATGCTTTCCCATGTTGATACCCTTCCTCATGCTGTTCTTCTTTCTAGGAATACCCTTCCATCCTTATCTATTTCCAGTCCTGCCCGTGTATGTTCATGAGTAGAGTTTGGGACAACTTTTGTCAAAATTGAATAATATCTGGATCCTTAACAAAGAGGAAAGAATTCTTATAGATTTCTGATATTCCTAATAATATTCCTAATTCTATATTCTTATAGATTCCTGATTTAAATGTATTGCAATATCACTTAAATATACACAATTGTGCAAACATGTAATTAGGTGTAAAAAATCATGTTTCTTACTCTTAAGCAACCACAAAGACAAAAAAATTACAAACAAAACCACGTATACAATTGTCATGAACATTATTTGTTCTGTGCTGGTTGTGGTATGAGTCAGGTATATATTGCCTTTGCATTTGGCACGCCTATACTACCAGATGCCGCACAATGTCCCAGTTCTCTCCTCCCCTTTCTGTAATCGAATTATTGGAAAACCCTCATTTCTGTGGTGCTCCCTCCTTCATTGGTATAAGTGCTTCGCTGAGGCATCATCTGTGATATCATGAATCATAAGGCTCTGTAGTGTTCCCACCAAGTGGCCTAATTTTGTATGTGAAAAACAGTGTATCTGGACTTAAATCCAGGTATCACCAATAAATATTAAATTAGCTACTATCTGCTGTGGGCTGTGTCACGTGTATGGATCTATACACACGTCAGACATGGATCCTGCCCTCAAGGAGTTTAGTGGTCATACAAAGCAAAAGGAAGCATTATCTATAGGAGGAATAAGTGCTGGGTATTTGAGCATATATAGGGAGACACCTGGATTTCAAATTCAGAGCTGTTCATTTAATAGCCCTTAAGCTATTAAAGGATACAAGCAAAAATATTAGGTCGATGTGTTTATTTTGAGTTGATTTCTCTACTTTCATATTTATGTTCTTCATTCTCCTTTCATTGCCTCTCGTCATTTCTTTTTCATGGACCAATTTCCTTCAGTTTTCTAGAACCAAGGAAGGTAATTTTGACCTCGTGTTACAAAGTAGGAAATTGAGGCTTACACACGTATGAAATCTGCCCAAGGATATACAACTAGTAAGTAGCCAGGCTGGGTCTTGGATATCTCTTGATCACATTCCAGGTTCTTAACACTCTTCATATACTGCCTGTCAGTACTTTCTTAGCTTAGATCTAAAGTAAACTACTATTCTGTTATTTCATGTGGGTTTTTGCATTTGTGAAATTAAAGGGTATATTAGGGGGACAGGGCTTGGTAAAGAGCAGACATTTAGTAAATGTTGGTTGAATAAATTAACAATTATGTCTTATGTTGAAAGAATTAATAACTATAATTTAAAACACCAATATTAACTGATACGCAAAATGAGATGTTTTAGCTAGGTATTTGTTAAGGGGAGACTAAATCATACATGTTCATTAAAATAGTGTCAATGTTGAGTATGAGAAACCAACCTCTGGATCTAATCTCGGGTTGGTGTAGTTTCAGTGTCATCTCTTCCATCTCCAAATCTAGAACTGAAGTATTTCAAATGAAAAATGAAATTTATTATTTTTAAAAAACTGATAAAACTAAATATCCTGAATCTTTGAAGAAAGAGTTAATTATACTTACTATACTATATTTACTAATTTTATTATACCATAGAAAAATTATGGGCTATTTTATTTTAGAACGACTTTTTTCTACATCAGTGACTTTCCCATTAACCAAGGTAACTAAAATATTTAATTTTTAATAATATGCCACCATGTAAAAATACCCATCTCATTGACACAGTGGCCCCTGCTTGATAATGATGGAGGCTCTAAGAGGGCAGATTGAATTAATCAAGCCTGTCATGTCTAATGTACACCTCAAGAAGAATCAAAGTATTCATTTTAACTTTGAGTTCCTTTTTTCTTTGACATAGGCATAATACACAGTTTTACATTTTTGGTTTAAGGTTTTGGTTATAAAATGTATATCTTAAAAATTGGTAAGCGTAGTTCATGCTTGTATTTTTCTAACTTTGTAAGTATATTTGAACACTGGAAATTAAAACCATTTCCATTTCTGCAGGTTAACCAGGAATATGTTGGGGGTATTTTTGCTCTGATTCTGTACAAGAAAAACAGTGAGATGATTAGTAAGTCAGAGGTTCTAGGGCTAGGATGCTTATTCCCTCCAGAATGCTAAAATACTGTAAATATATAAAGGAGTGTTTCTGGTGAGCTTATTTTGAGGGGTCCTATTAGTTAATGGCCTTAACATTCTGAAATATGGCCCTAGATACTTTACTCCAGAAACCATCAAAAAAAGAGATACATCCTTTGTTCCATGGTCGAGGAGAGGAAAAAATTTTTAATGAGCTGAAAGTAATACATTTTTTTTCCCCTCGCATTTAGAAGATTGTCTAGTTTTCTTACTCTCAATCTTTTGTGACTTCTATTTTGTTTCCTTTAATATAATTCCTAGAAATATTTCAAGGAGCCAACTTACAAAGTCTCTGTGGAAATCAGGTTTATATACTCAACTAATTTGATTTTTTAAGGAAAAATGGTGAGATATACCTTTATTTTAATTGTTATTTTTATGGTTATAATGGCTTGTGTTTGAGTTCTGGGTTGTAAATGTTTTGTTAAGGTTATGCTTTAAAGCCTCTATGCAAATACGGTGAATTTTGTATTTGGTGCAGTTATGGTAAACTAAGATTGCATTCTGTGCACAGGGGTTTGAGAAATAAAGCCCTAATCTTCCCCAAATTCTGGGGAGTTTGCCCTGGAAAGAAGGGCAGGGATGGGGTGACAGAACCTGATTCTGTGAACTCTTGTATACATTAATTTCCAGACTGAAGTTATCTGAGCTTTCATTTTTTATTTGGGTACTTCTTAGATAAATAATCTTGTACCATAATTTATATTCTTTACCAGAGTAACTTTATTTAGGTTCATGGTTGACAAATAATACATTTCAGTTATATCATTAAGGTTGTTTTCTTTGTTATAATAAAGCAAATGATGGGTACATTTTACATTTAAGAGAAAATTATAAAATATCTCTTGAAAATGGTGTTTTCTCCAAGTTGCAAGAACTTAGAAAGATTTCGATTATTGTAACTACAGCTTTGGCCTCAGCAATAGCTTTCTGGCCTGTGTTCCAGAATTAATACGTGGAGTCTAATTGTGAAAGACTTGGACTTATGTATTAGGTTACAGATACAATATTTTTTAAAGTAGATTTTTTTTTATAAAATATCGTTTCATCTTTAATGAGATGTACTGATACAGAAGAAATACCTATTACGTTATGGGGAAAATAAAATAATGTGCTGGTTATTCTTTATTCAATTTTAGCCTGCTTTTGAATTCATTTTTAAGTGGATTGCCTCTGAATGTTGTATTTGTAACTAAAGTGCAGAGATTTTCCAAAATTATTGATTCAATAAGTGGGATTATCCAACTTTTGAATTATTGAGCTTTTCTTGGTAAAAGGAAAAGTTTAATGTTTTTAATAGAATTTCCTTAACATGAATAAGGATAAAGCATTCCGAGAGTTGATATTAATCAGGCACATGAATTGTTTTGTTTTTGAATATCTTAATCATAATTGAATTGCTTTTTACTGCATAAAAAAGGAAACAAAATTTTCTTTGCTAGTATTGTAAATTTCAAATAATTTCTAATAATTCTGTATTTCTATCAGACAATACATGTATAAAGCATAAAAATGATTTTTTTTTTTTTTTTTTTTGGTGTGTGCCAAGTCTATAATAGTTAAAGATTTTAGTGATTTCAGAATTTGGTTGTTGGGGTGTTGTTTTTGTTCTGAAATCATATGATTTCATCAAGGTTAAACAAAAACTCGTATGTGCTTACCTTCCTTAAATATATTTTATGTAGTCTAGTTTTCAAGACTTTGCACTCTTAGTCATTAAGGTGTCAAAGACAGCGAGTAGGCTGGTGTCTTTATTGTTAAAGATCAGTGATTATAATTGAGGTTTTGAAATTGTAAGTAGCAATGGCATTCCAGAAAGAATGATAACAGAGTTATTCAGCTAGATGTTTAAGAGAACAGAATCCAGTGTGTCACTGAGCAGACTATTAGAAAGCGAATGTACATATGAGCAGACACGTTTGCCTCTTTTCCCGGTGACATTAAAATCAGAGCTGTTGGAGCAGTCTTTAGTTGTCCAGGACGCCATGCTCCTTTGTATAATTCTCCCAAACACTTTCCCTCTGTCTTAAATAAATATGCTGTATCAGTAAGCACTTACTGTGGGCTTATCATGTGCCATGCATACTGTTGGCAGAAGTGAAAGAAAACAAGGGAAGAGAAGGCTCTTGTACCCTGGATCTAGTGGTAAGAGATTTAGATATCTTTCTAGGTGAAACAGACCCCCAGGTATAAGTATACTTATTCTAAAGAAGGGCTTTTGAGTACTGAAATGAAATCATTTCCTTCAAATTCCAAGACTCTTAATGAGGTGTTTACATGCTTAATCAGTATACTAATATTTAACAATGTTTCTAGATATGTAATTAAACTTTTCTTTTCCAAAGAGTGACATTTAAATAAAAAGTCACAGTGCAAATGGCAAAACACTGTATTCTCAGTATGCACCAAGCTACTCTTGCCAACCTCTGAAATCCATCCCTTTTAACTTCCTCCACGTCCATCCTGAGATTTGTTAGGGGAGAATCACATCTGCTGTGTCTTTGCTCTTGGCTTCCACGTGAACTCTGTTGTTGCCCAGCCCTCCTGCCGTGGCTCACAGTGGTGATGTCGTCTAAATATCTGTTGAGGTCAGAGGTAGCCTAGCTTTTGCCACTGCTTACTGCCCACCCAGATGTGCTGGTACTCTCGGTGCCCAGGCTTGAGTTTGCTGTGTCTGTCTCAAGGTCTCTCCAAGTCTCTTGTGATGTTTCCCGTGTCAAGTTGAGAGTACTGTCCTGGCCACAGCTGCTGGCACAGGTCCTGGAACCCTGTGCTCTCACATGCCCACAGAGACTTCTGTGAAGGAGCTCTGTTTAAGTTTTACTTGCTTGTTTACTGCAATGCCCTTGTGCCCTATTCAGGCCCAAGTTCAGATAGGCTTGGCTGGGTGACACCATAGCTCTGAGGCGCCGTAGTTCTTTGTTTTCAAGCCAGACTGTGAGGATTGACTCCTCACCCCCCTGATTTCCTTTGACATAGTGTCTTCTAGTGTCTAGAAAAGCCTAAATCCTAGGTGACCACAGCTCAAGCCCAAGCAGTACACTCAGTGGGTGGTCCTTAATAGACACTTGAGACATTTCTATTTACTGTCTTCTTTTTCAGCAAACTGTTTTAACATTTTGAATTATGCTTTGTTTCCTGTTTGGGTGGCTGAGAATCTTCAGCTGTGATTGTCTCCAGGTCGATTTTCTCCATTTCACTTTTCTGTGCTAAAAGATGCTAGTTTTCAAGCAAGCAGAATTCAGTTTGAATCTCGACTTCAACACTTTAACTGGTGGGATGACCATGACACATTTCTACATTTCTGGGGAACATAATCTCCTCATCTGTGAAATTGTAAGAAAGTATCTGTCTCACAGGGTTTGTTGTGAGGATTAGATGTGCGTCAAGTGCTATGCACATGCTGGATGCTTATTACGTGATAGCTAATGTTGACCTTCCTGAGTTGGTTGGATCGCTCATTAATCATCAGTAAATAAATGAATTCCTCCTGTTACTTCGCTTCATAGATCTGAGCTTAGAGGCAGCTCTATTGCAAATCAGTTCCCTGCAACTTCTCTGGAAAATGACTGCTCCTTGTTTAAATGATCCCACCAGCCACCCCAGAAGTGACTTTTATCTATTATGTATTGGTAGCTCACTGTAGACAATTTTCCTTTCAAATGTGGCGGGAAACATTAGAACTGTTTGCACATGATGTGAGCGTGTGACAGTCAGCAGAGTCTAGATTAAAACGCAACAGCTGGGGCTTCCCTGGTGGCGCAGCAGTTGAGAATCTGCCTGCCAATGCAGGGGACACGGGTTCGAGCCCTGGTCTGGGAAGATCCCACATGCCGTGGAGCAACTAGGCCCGTGAGCCACAACTACTGAGCCTGCGCGTCTGGAGCCTGTGCTCTGCAACAAGAGAGGCCGCGACAGTGAGAGGCCTGCGCACCGCGATGAAGAGTGGCCCCCGCTTGCCGCAACTAGAGAAAGCCCTCGCACAGAAACGAAGACCCAACACACCCAAAAATAAATATTAAAAAAAAAACAAAAAAACGCAACAGCTCCCAGAGCCCAGCTTCTCTGTAGTTCTCTAGACCTCAGTTTGGTTATTTTAAAAAATGGGAGGAATGAACCAGGTGATCTTTGAAGAACTTTTCCACGCTAAAAAAAAAATTTGTTATTCTATAAGACAAGATCTACTGTGCTCAACTTTGTATTTTAGGCAGGTGGTTTGCACGTAAGTAAGATGTATTCTGGTGTTCCCATCCTGGAATAAGTAAGTATCCAGAAGAAACCTAATACCAGTCAGAGTTTGGAAATTGATCCAGCAGCATCCGACCCCTTTTGGTTGTTGCCTTTGAAGGTTTTCATTAAATTTTAAAAATGGATAGTACTTATGATATCCATTTGCAAATCAGAGACTTCATTTCAAGTTATTTGCCAGTGTATTATCTGGAGTGATTTTACCAGTTAAAGAAGAATATTACCTTGAATTGTTACAGCATATTCTTGAGAGCAATGTGAAAATCTATTAAAGGGGATATTTTGATAAAATAATTTGAGTATTTTCTAAGGAAGACAGGAAGTATGTTTTTTATATTCCTTACATTTAGTAATACTGTTTTTCAGAAAAGAAAATGTCTTGATAGCTAACATCATAGTTGATATTGTGTAGTATATCTTGGAACAGTTTTCTGAATTTCCATACATCAAGTAAAATGGTTTCTCAGTTAATTATGTCTAAGAAGTGCTGAGTTAGAGTTAACAGACTTTAAAATGTAGGACACTTCTGAGTCTTTAATATGCTAATGTGCATTGTGTATATCCTCAAAAAGTAGGTATAGTACGCACCTTACACTATACAGCCTGGTTATCACAGAACACCTACGGGCATTCTTCATAATATTAGTGTTCCAAGGATATAGTTTGTGAGAAGCTCAGTCATGTAGTTCTTAGCAGTTTATAAAAGTACTCTTGCATTATTACCTCCTTTGATTTTCACAACCCTGTTAGGTATTGTTTTACTAGTCAGGTACGTGAATGTTGGAGAAACTGTGGCTGTGTTATAAAGGCACGTATTTACTTAGCTGGAGATTTATGTTGAGAAGGAAATTTGATCTTAAATCAGCAATAGCGCGTTGTTTTGAGAAATATTTTAGCAGTTAATTGAGTACAGCTTTGGTGATTAAAAAGAAATCTGTTAGAAGACATTGATTTAGTGAATGAGAGTTTAAGAATGTCAGCTATTTACCACTGGGCAGGCAAGTGAAAATTTCCACTCCTTAATTACGTTTGTGTCAACAAGAAGGAATTTCTTTAAACGTTGTTATGTTTTTAAAAGTACATTACGGGGGCTTCCCTGGTGGCGCAGTGGTTGAGAATCTGCCTGCCAATGCAGGGGACACGGGTTCGAGCCCTGGTCTGGGAAAATCCCACATGCCGCGGAGCAACTGGGCCCGTGAGCCACAATTACTGAGCCTGCGCGTCTGGAGCCTGTGCTCCGCAACAAGAGAGGCCGCGATAGCGAGAGGCCCGCGCGCCGTGATGAAGAGTGGCCCCCGCTTGCCACAACTAGAGAAAGACCTCGCACAGAAACGAAGACCCAACACAGCCATAAATAAATAAATAAATAAATTTAAAAAAAATTAAAAAAAAAAAAAGTACATTACGGCTCTGCAATATAAACTCCTTGGATTCTTATTAAATTTAAAAATACATGTTAATGTATAATGTTACTGTTTGCTAAGGCAGGCTGTATTTGTTTCTAAAGTGTGAACCCCACAATCCAAAACACTGAATCATAGACCGATAAGAAGTTGAGTTCAAAGAGATTTTCGGTGTCCCTTAGTCCATCTCCCTTTTCTAAAAGCTGAAATTATCCCTGCAACATTCCTACTGGATCATGGAATTGTATAGCATGATTGAAAGTCACTGGAAAGGTGCTCAGTTGTTTTATTTATTAGCAGATGGTTATACATTGCTTAGCATTTTCCAGACAGTGTCCCAGGGGATCTGTAAATATCTGCTTATTTCATTAATAGTTATCGAGTGTCTGCTAATATGCCAGGTAGTTTGCCTGGATCTTTAAGGTATTTTATTAAATCCTACAGCAACTGGCTGAGGAAGTTTGTATTATTATACTCGTTTTATAGATGAGGAAACAGATACTCTTCTCATGCATCTCAGACTGAGACTACATACCTGAATACCAAGGTTAATACCAAAGGCAGGAAAAGAACTCTGCTACCTCTTCGGGACTTGGCTTTGTTGATACACAAGCAAAATCGGCAGAATTCTCTTCAGTTTCATGTTTTCAAAGAGGTTTTGCTCTTGGAGCTGTTATTTCAGTAGCAATGGTAAATCTCTCCACCTAGAAAAGAAACCCTTCTTTGGTTGAAGGAGTACTTTGAACAGCTCCTTGAATTTGGGGGAGAGATGTTAAGATAACTGGGAGAAATAATAAATGGTCCTTGTTCAGCCGCAGACTCGGATTTGGGGTGGCTGGATTTTGAGAAAGCATATGAGAAGAGAGTGGGAGAGGGTTGCGGTGACTTTCAGTGAAGAGAAACAGGGGAAGGAAGAATGGATGGTTTCTGGTATGCATTGTGTGATGCAAATCTTATTCCTTGTCTCCCCACAGAATCTTTATTAAACTTTTTAAAAATAATGTGTGAACCTGGATTTGATTTTTAGGCCAAGTACTGACTGCAGTTTCATGGGAGACTCAGAGCTGACTCGCTGAGATGACCCAAGGGAGGCTGACATATCTAGGTTCCATGTGTGTCTGGTCCTTGTATTCATTTCCCTCTGGCAGTATATGTATCACTTCTCTTGCATATAGCATCTGAAAGGGTTTTAGGTGTTTAAAGGACAGAATGGTCCCTACCCTAAAACCTCTCAATATTTTGTTTAAGTTAAACAATTTTCGTTCTGTAATCATCATTATCACATCACCTCCAGACACACTGGCATCCTAATAGCCCTTCTATAGGCGGGCCCACACCTGTTCGCAAACCCCAGATATATTTTGTACAATAACAAGTACTTAGACCCTGCTTGATCTCTACACATCCTCTAGTAATATGGTCTGTTTAGGGTAGATTCTCCATCACTATATTTTGTGCTTGGCAAACTCTTCACTGTTAACACGTTAATTGTATTCCATTAAAATTCATTGCGTAACTACTTAGCTCAAACCCGTAACACATGTTTGAAAAATTGGACGTTTTGAGTCTAAGTTCTGTATTTTACATCCATTTTAACATATGTGAAGACAATTTGTTCTAGTCCTTTATTACTGAATTTTGAGATACTGGTTTTCCTTCTATTTTTTTTCCCTACCTCATGATTAAAGTATAAATTCTATAACACATTATTCACAAATAATAATTCATTAATCAACATTCTTTAAATAGATACCAGATACAAACCCACCTAAATGAACTAGAGTCAAGCATTGTATTCTTGTATTGAGCACAAGAATATTATGGGATATTTGTTAAAGCCTTTCTGAAACTAAAGCTACTCTTGGGCTCAAATGTAGTCATGCCTTTTTCTCTGTCTAATAATCTCATCAATACAGGACCGAGTTTTTTAAGTGAACCTGTGCTACTTCCTCATGCCAGGGATTTCTGTTGAGTGCTCACAATTTACCTTTCAGTGAGTTGTCTTCAAAATTGTCAGAAATTGATTCCAGGCTTATCTAATTTCTCCACTCCTCCTTGCCCATTTCTTCTCTTCTCTAGCATTCTCCATGATTTCTCAGCTTTCATTTGATGACTTTACAAAGATACCAGCAATTGGAGGAGCAAGAATGATGGCTTAATAACAGCGGGTTGACATTTCAGAGCATGAGAAACCACCTACCTCCTCACTTGGCCTTTTAAGAGGAATGGAGAGGGATAAGAGAAAAGGATTTATAACAGGTTAGAAAATAAAGCCTATGAGAAAAAGCTAAAGGTGGCATATTTGTCCCCCCAAAAGAGAAAGCTGAAAACTTTACTTGTAGTGTGATGGCCAGCTGTTTTGCACATTCCATGAAGACCGAACAAAAGGAAATGGATTTAAGCTGGATTATTCAAAGATTTATATTGAGCATAAATAGAGCTTTTATGATTCTAAATAAATTGTTCATCTCTGGAGTGACTTTTTAGAGGAAGTAGGATTTTTTTTTCCTCCCCTCTAAAGTCTCTAAAAATAACAGGTTTTCATCTCTCAGTAATGGTGTAGCCTTATATTTGTAGCCTTCCCAAGGCTAACAGAGATACTGGCTGACGTTCACAAGTCCTTTCTGGCCCAGTGATTCTGTCTTTTGATAAATCTCACCTCACATCTAGAGATCTGATGCCTTAGAGCCACTCCTATTCTTTCTCTTTCTGTCATTTAAAGTGCTGTTAACATTCCATCATGAATCTGCTAATGCAAAAGTGACTCTGCAGTTTAGTGTACTATTCTGTATAAAAATAAAACTCAATATGTTTATGTAAAATATAAATGCTTCATATAATATTTCAATAATTTAAATGGCAGGAGATACTTGAAAATTGTTTTTAATGACAATCTTTATTTTTCAGTTCACCTTAAGAGTTTTGGCTGAACATTTTTCTGTCTGTTGTGAAATTGAATATGCCATACATTTATTTTTAGTTCATCTTTCAAATATTTCATTAGTAAGTAGTTATTTTTAGCTAAATTATTCTACAACTGGAGGTATTTTTCACTATAGTACTTTTTAGAAACTAGATTACTCTTAAACTGGTCATATTATCTATCTCAAAAGAACAAATGCTATTTGAGAATATCCCAAATTTTTTCTGATTTGGAAATAAAATAAATAATAGATATAGTCAAAATATCAAAGTAAATCCATAAAATATTTCCATAACAGTTCACCATTTAGACAGGAAGTGTCATCCCACTTGACCTTCATTACTTTGTACTTCATTGAGAATTAAAGACAGAGAAGATCAATTAATATAAAACCTTTGACTTCTGGATCTCTACTTACAAGTGGTGTGACCTTGGGCAATTGGTTTAATCTTTGTTAAGCTTCAGTTTTACCATTTATAATATAACATGGTAATGGTTCAGTGCTTATTAAGATTGATGAAAAAAATGAATGCAAAATGCTTAGCATAGTGCTTGTCACAGACAATTCCATTGTGAATATTTGCATATTGATATTAATTTAGTACTCTAGGTTGACTTTATGATTACTCAGATTGAGTCTCCATTCTAATTTTGTTGCTTTAACTCTATTATAATTTAATTTTAGTCTTTTCGAACTATGTGGGAGTTTGACAGTAATATATATATTTATAAATTTATTTTTAGTTTCATCCCCCCTGCCCCCATTCTTTTTTTTTTTAAATAAACTTATTTATTTATTTATTTACTTTTGGCTGTGTTGGGTCTTTGTTGCTGTGCGGGCTTTCTCTAGTTGTGGCGAGCGGGGGCTACTTTTCATTGCAGTGCGCGGGCTTCTCATTGCCGTGGCTTCTCTTGATGCGCAGCATGGGCTCTAGGCACGCGGGCTTCAGTAGTTGTGGCTCGCGGGCTCTAGAACACAGGCTCAGTAGTTGTGGCGCACGGGCTTAGCTGCTCCGCGGCATGTGGGATCTTCCCAGACCAGGGCTTGAACCCGTGTCCCCTGCACTGGCAGGCAGATTCTTAACCACTGTGCCACCAGGGAAGCCCCCCCCCCCCCATTCTTAATGTCATTGGTTGGGGATAAAAATGGATCTTCTTCTACACATTATCCACTATAAAATATATACCTGTGGTTTTTAAAAATGATGTGCTACAGTTCCCAAAGCAGGTTCTAAATGGTCTTTCCTTTTCAGTCTTCTGGTTTATAGGTTGACAAGATCTATCAAGGTTGTCATGACAGGTTTATTTGCAATCATTGGGGTGTATCACCTGGGGCAATATGTTGCCTGTGAGAGCCTTTTTAGGACATTTGGTCCTATTTAAAACATCCATGAGTGTATTCAGTCCATGCCACATGGTTTTGGACAGGACCAAATATCAAGGACGTTTTGGCATGGATCAAATGTCTTATGAACCAAATGTCTTACGGACGTTTTGGACAGGACCAGATGTCTGCTAACCATGGGAGTTGATGAGGTGGTTGACATCTTATAAACAAAAACCATTGAGAGTGGGTAGGTTAATGGCTTGATGTGTCCTGGGGTTCGGTAACCTAAAATCACCTTAGAATCATTGGGAGTTTCACAGACTTCTTGGAGTTAGAAAGAAACTTGGAGTTGACCCTTGTCCTGCCTTCAGCTATTGTAGGAATGCCCTTCATCATTCTGCATCTGTGATTGGTGGGCATTCTGCTTCTGAGCACTGTACATGGATGGATGGAAGGAAGAAAAGAAAGTTCTTCCTTGCAGTGCTTGGCGTTCTGTGGAAAACAGACATTTACAATGTCCTTAATGTGCAGCGAGAGTCACGCGGAGTCTAGCTTCTCTTTTCTGTACTTGAGACAGGGGTCAGTGTTCTGAAGTGAAGATGGAGTCCGGTGTCTGACAAAGGAAAAGAGGTCTATATTTTACTTGCTCTAGAGCAATGGTTCCCATCCTTATCAGACCCAATGCCCCCTTTCGTGGCAAATAATTTTAATGTGCCTCATAATATTCTGAAACAAATTTTGTAGATAATAATAACCTATATTTATATACTTATTAAAAAACAATCTGTATAACACTCTTAACTATAAATGTATTAAGAGAAACAAAGTAATTTATGTTTCTCAGTATGTGACTCAGCCACACTGCAAGTGATTATAAAAGTCAGATACTTGTTTCTGCGTGTAGAATCATTTGTAGTTTGCTATGCTTGCAAAGTGCAGTATGTGTGCCGCTGATAACTGAGATTGTCAGAAATGGAGCTCAACTTTCCTGAAATTTCTAAATGATAAGGACTTATTCTCTCCATTTATGCTGTAGTTGCTTTCCTGGAAAAATCCAGTATATATTAAAACCATGCAAAAAGGCCTTTGTGTTTATATGAGCAATGGGATTAGGTTCTAGACTCAGATTATGAACTTTGTTTTTTTTAAGTTCAAGATATCTTTGTATTTCTTTTTTTCTTAGTACCTGTTTTATTAAGGGTATACATTTAAAATAATATGACCCAGTTACTTGCGTTAATTTTTTCTGTGTGGATATGTTGTCAGTTGATATACAGATAAGCTCACTTGCTTCTCTTTTGTGTTGAATTTTGAAAATATATCAGTGGAGACACATGTACAATTATTTGCCTCAGAACTATCAACATAATAATTTATATTAATAGATTTCCTAATACTGGGTCGTTCGTTGATCCCCAGAATAAATATTGTTTGGCCATGATGACATATTTTCTTAACACTTTATTGGAGGTTTCCAGTCTTCTTCCCTTGTATATTGTGTTGTTTGCCTTCTTTTTTTTTTCTTTTCTTTTTAAATTTTTATTGGAGTATAGTTGATTGACAATGGTATGTTAGTTTCAGGTGTACAGCAAAGTGAATCAGTTATACATATACATATATCCACTCTTTTTTTAGATTCTTTTCCCATATAAGCCATTACACAGTATTAAGTAGAGTTTTTTTTTTTTTTTTTTGAGCAACGGGGATGTCCAGAAGGTCATTAGAAAATTGTGCAGAACACAGGACAATGCGTCATTGATAGGATTGTTTTGTATATTGCAGTAATACACCCAGCTACTCCAATAACCAAAAATGCTCTCATAAATTTCCTTTACAGTGCCCATGAGGCCGCACCATCCTTTTGAGAATCTCTGCCCTGTGCTGATTCCAGTATAACTTTACCAGCACCTTGAAGCCCCGGGAACTTCCTTAGGTCAAAAAATTTACATGAACCTGTGCATGTAAAATGTGCTGTAGAAATCTTTAGTCTTTATTTAACCCCTTTTCACTAATTTACTAGATTTTATTTTTAAATTACTTAGAAATATATTAGAAACAAGCCCCCATGCATAAGAAAACACACCTAGAACACCAGATACTACTTTTTAAATTTCTTTTTTTAATTAAGGTAAAATACACAGAGCATAAAATTCATTATTTAACCATGTTTAAGTGTGCAATTCGGTAGCATTAAGTGTAGTCACATTGTTCAGCCATCACCACTGTCCATCTTTGGAACCTTTACATATCCCAAACTGAAACTCTGTACTTATTAAACAGTAACTCCACATTCCAGCCGTTGGCAACCATTATCCTACTTCCTGTCTCTATGAATTTGACTCTTCTGTACACCTTATATAATTGGAATCATGCAATATTTGTCTTTTCTGCCTGGCTTATTTCACTTAGCAAAATGTCTTCAAGGTCCATCCATTTTGTTGTACGTATCAGAATCTCCTTCTTATTTAAGGCTGAATAAGATTCCATTGTTTGTATATACTACAGTTTATTCATCTGTTGATACACATTTCAGCTGTTGAGTCTTTTGTCTATTGTGGATAATGCTGCTGTGAACATGGTTGTATAAATATCTCTTTGAGACGCTACTTTTAATTCTTTTTGGGTATATACCCAGAAGTGGAATTGCTGGATCATATGGTAATTCTATTTTTTATTTTCATTTTTTAGAATCAAAAAATTATATTTTTTAAGTTTAAACTTCCATAACATTTTCCATAGTGGCTTCACCATTTCATATTCCCATGACATCCTTCCCAACACCTGTTAATTATGGGTTTTTGATAAGTACCTGTCCTAATGAGTGTGAGATGGTATCCCATGGCTGTTTTGATTTGCATTTCCCTAAAGATTAGTGACGTGGAGCATCTCTTCATGTGCGTATTGGCTATTTGTATATCTTCTTTGGAGAAAAGTCTGTTCAAGTCCTTTGTCCATTTTTTAATTGGGTTATTTATCTTTTTGTTGTTGCGTTGTAGGAGTTCTCTCTATATATTCTGGATATATTAATCCTTTATCAGATACTTAATCTGAAAATATTTTCTCCCATTCTGTGGGCTGTCTTTTCTTTTTACTGTCTATTAATGCACAAGTTTTAAAGTATGATGAAGTCCCATTTAGCTATTTTTTCTTTTGTTACTTGTACTTTTGGTGTCTTATCCAAGAAATCATTATCAAAGCCAATGCCATGAAGCTTTCCCAAACTGTGTTTTCTTCTAAGAGTTTTATGGTTTTATCCCTTATGTTTAGACCTTTTATGCATTTTTGAGTTAACTGTTTTATATGGTACAAGGTAAGGATCCAACTTCATTTTTTTTTTTTTTTGGCTGCGCCCTGCAGCTTGTGGGATCTTATTAGTTCCCGGACCAGGGATCAAACCTTGGCCCTTGGCAGTGAGAGTGCAGAGTCGTAACCACTGGACCGCCAGGGAACTCCCCCAACTTCGTTCTTTTACATGTTTTTTGTTTTTTTGTGTGTGTGTGCTTTGTTTTGTTTTGGCCGCACCACAAGGCTTGCAGGATCTCAGTTCCTCTACCAGGGGTTGAACCCAGGCCACAGCAGTGAAAGCCTGGAATCCTAACCATTAGGCCACCAGGGAACTCCTTAATTTACCAGATTTTAAACTTTTAACTTTCAGAATTGTTAGCTATCTCACCGTTATAATATCAATCTCCTTTCACATATAACATTTTTCTACTTAATTTTTAAAATATTTTACTTATTTTCTAATTTGTGTTATGCAGTCATTTTTATTCTTAAATATAAGCACATTCTTTTTAAATTTTGAAATTATTTCAGCTTTGTCTTCTTTTTCAGTCTTTCTTATTTTTAACCATGATATGTGTTATCTCTTTTTGCACTCGCCCACTTGATATATTATTTACTTGGTTTGAATGCTATTTTTCGAATATTATTTTTATTATAAAATGATACATGATTATTATAAAAAGAATTACCAAAAAAGATATGTAAATTAGAAAATGAAAAGCATTCATAATCCTAGTCTCAAGGGATAATAACAATTTTGTGTATATCCTTGTAGATACTGATTGTGTATGTGTGTATTGATACACACATATTTAATCTATCCATACACTCTTACATCCTGCTTTTTTTCACATAATGTATCCTGAACATTTTTCTATGTTGACTCATATAGAGCCATCACGTTTTTAATGCTTTTATAAAAATAAATTTATATGGTTATAGCATGATTTGTTTAATCAGCTTCCTGTTACTGGACGTTTAAGTTGAGTATATTTTTTTCATATTTTTAAAATGTATAAATATGTTTAGGACAGATCTCTAAAAAGGATCATAGTGTTTGGATTAGGGTATTTATTGAGGCTTTTGAAATATATAGTCTGTTGCCCTCCAAAAGGTTGTAACAGTTCTACTCTCAGGAATGGTATGTGAGTGTACTTACACTCCCACACCATTTCTTACAATTTACCGTACTGATTTGGCTAAAAATATTTTATTACTTTTCTTTTTGGTGATTAGTGAGATTGATTATCTTTTTAAGTTTACAGGGCTTCTATATTTCCTCTGTTGCCATTCTTGTGCTTTATTTTTTGTTTCTTTATTGTTGCTTACTCTGTATTAGTTTGTTGGTTTCATCTTATCTAGTTTAAGTATTTTAAATAATAGTTTTCTCATTACCCTCTTTCTGTAGTTCTTTTCCCGATTCTTGTAGTTTTAACTATTTTGTCTGTCAGAATTGAAAAAATAATTATTTCTATCTTTTTAAATATTCCTGGATTTAAAAGAGGGAGAAAGAATCATGACTTAAAGATGACAGTTTTAGGAAGATCCCATATCCTGTCCTACATCTGGCACTTGGGGTGGCTTTTTCCATCCACTTGTCCCTGCAGGAGCGAGCCCTCTGGCTCTCCTTAATGAAGCTCTAAAATGACTGTTGAATGGTCTAAAAGCATTTAACTTTTGCAAGTCTAGAGACTTCACAGACTAAAATTTTCTCCTCAGGGAGTATTTTGCTAGTACTAGATTAAGGCTAAAGTCGTAGAAATACATCATACTCTCATAACAGACACCACTAATCTGCTAGGTATAAAATCTTTGGATTTCTGCTTTAGATAAAATCACTAGTCTTTTAGCAAACTGTGGTCAGAAATGCTACAGGATAGAAGGAAAGGTACAACAAAGTTTCCATTTAGAAAAGGTTTGGTCTTCTATGAGCAGGAAACCAAGTGTTAGTCAATTTTCAAGACAGTTTCATAGGAAGGAGGTAAATGGAATGTCTGTAATCTGGTTTTTAAAATATTCTTTTTTAAAAAAATTTTATTGGAGTATAGTTGATTTACAATGTTGTGTTAGTTTTTGCTGTACAGCAAAGTGAATCAGTTATGCATATATCCACTCTTTTTTAGATTCTTTTCCCTTATAGGTCATTACAGAGTATGGAGAAGACTTCCCTGTGCTATACAGTAGGTTCTCATTAGTTATCTGTTTTATATATAGTTGTGTGTATATGTCAATCCCAATCTCCCAGTTAATCCCCCCCTCCTGCCCCCCAGCTTTCCCCCCTGGTAGTCATAAGTTTGTTTTCTACTAAAGTATTCTTAAAATTATCTTTTTAATTATAATTATTGACTATCAAATTTTTACTAACTTTTAAAATATCTTTATTGAGATATAATTCCCCAACCATACAATTTGCCCTTTTTAAGTGTACAATTCAGTGTTTTTTAGTATATTCACATTGTAGTGCAGCCATTACTGTAGTCAATTTTAGAACATTTTCATAACCTCCAAAAGAAACCTGTATCCTTGGGCAGTCACCTCCCATTTCCTCCCCCCCCCCCACCACCCCCCATCCCCAGCCTTAAGCAGCCACTAATCTACTTCTGTTTCTGTTAGACATTTCTGGGCATTTCGTATAAATAGAGTCATACACTGTGTGGTCCTTTTGTTTGACCTCTATCACTTAACATAATGTTTGTAGCCTCTATCAGTACTTCATCCCTTATATGGCCAATAATATTCAATTGTATGGATATGCCGCATTTTGTTTATCCATTCATCAGTTGATGGATATTTGGGTTGTTTCCATCTTTTGGCTGTTATGAATAATGCTGCTTTGACCGTTGATTTACAGCTTTTTGCATGGACTTATGTTTCATTTCTCTTGGGTACATACTTAGGAGTGGAAATATTAAATCAAATGGTAACTCTGTGTAACTTTTTGAACTGTCAGCGTGTTTTCAAAAGTCGGTGCACCATTTCATATTCCCACTACCAGTGTATGGGGGTTCTGATTTCTTCACATACTCACCAACACTTGTTATTATCTGACCTTTAGATTCTAGCCATCCTGGTACCCACTATGTCAGGGGTCCCCAACCCCCGAGTCATGGACTGGTGCCGGTCCGCAGCCTGTTAGGAACTGGGCAGCACAGGAGGTGAGCGGTGGGCAAGCAAAGCTTCATCTGCTGCTCCACATCGATCACATTACTGCCTGAGCCATCCCCCCACCCCCATTGCTCGCATTACCGCCTGAACCCCCTCCCCCCGTCCGTGGAAAAATTGTCTTCCACGATACCGGTCCCTGGTGCCGTAAAGGTTGGGGGCCGCTGTGCTATATGGCAGGCATCCTGGTGTGAAGTAGTATCCTGTTGTGGTTTTGATTTGCATTTCCCTGATGACTACTGATGTATCAGTAGTATCTTTTCATGTTTATTAACTCTTACTTAACTCTTAAAATTTAAGTATACTAAATCCCTAATGGAAGCCCTAATCTGGCATTTACATCCATTAGAGAGGATGAATCAAGACATGTATTTCATTAGTTATACACGTGTTTCACATTTAACATACAGAAGTTAGCACATCTTATAGTAAGTGTAATACGGCTATAATAAAGACAATTTGAAAAGAAAACCCAGTCGGCATTTAAGAAGTTTACTGTTTCTGGTTCCATAGTCCTAGAGCAACCGGTTCAACTAGAAACTAAAGGGTTCTCAAATTAGCATCAAGTAATTCCTTCTCTTACAGATAACCAGACTAAATTTTTAAGTGATGTAAAGCCTCTTTGCTTAAATAAATCTTTTCTGATTAGTGTGCCAATACTTGCCAACCTATTTTATGTCCTAGCCAGTCATGAGGGATTTGATGCATTGTTTATTCTCATTTTTACTTAAAAATATTTCCTTATTTCCTTGCAAAAATTAATTTATTGGATATTTACTGAAGACTTTTTTCTATTACTTATGAACTTTAGGGTTCTGTGTGTCAATTTGCATGGAGTGGGGTATTTAGTTAAAGCTGCCCCATCATTTGATAGTTTTTAGACTCACTCTTGTTTGGTGGAGAGAGCTGATGAGAAAAAGCAGTGAAGGCTTTTCTTTTATTCATCTCCATGGGACTTTGACCCCATACAGAAACTGGCTATGGCCAGAATGTATGAATTCAACATAGTCTTTTATTATTGTTGTTTGTATGAAACCTACAGTTCAAACACGACTGCATAAATCAAGGTGGTGCAAGTAATTTTAAAGATTTCCAGTAGTGTAATACAGAGTTCTGTATTGCCCCATTCTTTCCACACACACACCCCCTTTTATTGTGGTAAGAATACCTTAAATGAGATCTACCCTCTTAACAAACTGTTAAGTGTACAATAATTTTAACTGTGGGAAATGGGGAGTTGCACCATTTCTTTTTCTTTTTTTAAATTTTTATTATTTATTTATTTATTTATTTATTTATTTATTTATTTATTTATGGCTGTGTTGGGTCTTCGTTTCTGTGCGAGGGCTTTCTCTAGTTGCGGCGAGCGGGGGCCACTCTTCATCGCGGTGCGCGGGCCTCTCACTATCGCGGCCTCTCTTGTTGCGGAGCACAGGCTCCAGACGCGCAGGCTCAGTAGTTGTGGCTCACGGGCCTAGCTGATCCGCGGCATGTGGGATCTTCCCAGACCAGGGCTCAAACCCGTGTCCCCTGCATTGGCAGGCAGATTCTCAACCACTGCACCACCAGGGAAGTCCCCTCTTTTTAACTTATATCTTGATGTAAAATGACATCTAACAAAATTTTATATTATATATATATATATATATATATATATATATATATATATATACATACACACATATATATATATGCCTCCTGCTATAAAGAACTGGGGGGAATAATAATCCTGTTGACAGATGATGTGTTTTTATAGATTCTGGCATCATTTTATTAATAGGTCATTCCTTTTACTGAGACAGGTTTGCTTCTGTGTAATTTGTTATTGATCTTAATTCAGCCTTCTTGAGTGTCACACAGTATAACTTCTCTTCCCATGAGAGGGCTCTTCAGCTGTTTATCAGACATCCTGTTGTCTCCTGGTGTTTTTCTAAACATTCCTCCCTCCATCAGCCTTTGCTCAAATGAAGGAGTTTATAGTCCTCTACACCTCCTCTCTGGACATAATCCTATTAGTGTCCTTCCTAGGAGAGTGGTTAAAGAGGGTATTTTAGATATTATTGGACCAGTGGAAAGTATATTAGGGCTGTAGTTCTTATACTTTGGAATTACATACTTGTACACGTTTTGTTTGTACTAACTTTTCTGTAACCTTTTACTGTCATTTTCTTCCTTTCATTAATTGAGCTCTTCCACTGACTTACTGGATACATCAATTTGTTGAGAGATATTAGTAGCAGGTGTTGATATTTTAAGTAAAAGATCTGCATGTATCAGTCACCCCCTCTAAGTAGCCTTTCCTCGCCACAAGATCTGAAGTGTTTCCTGCCACCTTTTCCTCCCCCCATGAGATGGGGGCCACAGCTCTTACTCCCACTCACTCTGCCCTCGATGCCCTGAGTTGTGCCTGCCATCACGTGGGTACTTCATATGTTTTGAATGAAAGAAAGTATATTGAAATTGTTCATTTTCTTGACTATCTCTTTTGATTCTGGATACAACTTTCTAGAGTCAGGACCCATGATTTATTCAACTTTGACTTGATTGCCTAGCAGAATCCTTGACGCATAGATGCTAGAGTTCTGGCTGTATAGGTTAGATAGATTATTTTGAAGACTTACATGGCTAGAGAATGATTGGAGGTGTATAGTATAGAAGACGTGAGGCTAAAAGGCATGTGGGCCCAAATCCTAGCATCCTTGCAATGCCATGCTCAGAAGTTTTTGGTTAAACAGTTGATACAAATTTAAACATTTTAGAAAAATAGTTGTGGGAGGAGTATAAAAATTGGGAGATAAAGGTAATTAAGTTCTGAATATGTTGATATGCAGGGGGAAGTTTCCTTCGTAGAAATTCTCTGTGCTGATGGGATCAGAATTTACCTGTCTTAAGGGGAAACCCTGAAAAAAAAACTTTTGCAAATATAACTTGAATATTTTGTTTTAGTTGAAAACATAGGTATAATGCTATTCAGCAATCTTTTGATGTACGATCATGGCCTTTTTGGGGGGAGTATGAATCACTGACTATAGTTCACAGTTGTCTTTTTTGCATATCCAAAATGAACCCCTTATGTCCAGTTTGTTTTTTTCAATTAAAGATACTTGCAAAGGAATATGAATGAAGAATCCTTTTAGATTTAATTTTTTTGCTTGTCTCTGTTGGACAATTTCTCACACTTATCTAATTCAGTGGCCTTTTTAAATAGCTTGCTTGCTTTATTACATTTTTTCAAGGCATCCAACTTAGTTTTCAAGAGGAAACCAAAACAAATAAAAAACAAAACACAAACCCAACTCTTTCATTTTGTATATATTGACTGGCATAATGTTTCATTTTAAAAGTTTTTGCTTTTTTTTTAACTTAAAGGTGGAACAGATGACACAAGAAAGAAAAGAATACGCTTATGGGCTAGCTAAGCAGAGATTTCCGGTTATTCCCCAGTATGCACGGTCCCTGCATATCTATTTTCTAGACACATAGTTACACAGCTAGTGACTGTATTTCCCAGCTATCCTGGTGGCCATGTGAAGCCAGGAAGCTGGGTTCTGGTCACGGGGATATGAGGAGAAATGAGTTACAACTTTTGGGTTGTCCCCTCAAAGAGAAAGCACATTCCCTCACTTCCTCTACTTGTTGCCCCTCCCACTGACGGCAAGTTCACGTGCCGGTGGGATCCTGAACAGATATACCTAACCTGAGTCGGAAGCCGTGTCATGAAGGTGGCAGAGCAATAAGATAGAAGGTGCTTGGGTCTCTCACAGTATCGAGCTGACCGCAAGCCCTGGACTGCTTTGTGAAAGAACGATGGAATTCTTTCTCTCGTGTTTAAACCACTTCCACTGCCTGAACCAGAATCCTGACTAAAACTTTAAGGTACATGTATACTTGCCAAAAGCTTGGCACCACACGGAACTTATTTATTCTGAGTTGGTGAAAGTAGAAAAGGGAATGTGCATCAGATTACGTACTGAAGGGAAGTGTTCAAAGTGGTGAAAGGATGATGTCAGCTCACATCAGATATGAGACATGTGGTCCTCCAAGTCTGGTTTAATAATTCCTCTGAACAGGCTATGGAGATAGTGTGTAAAATTTGGGATGTTTGATAGGGGAAAGTGTAATATCCTTGTCTTTTTAAAAATATGCTTAAAAATCATTGCCTGTATATTAATAGTGAGGGTTACAAGAGTTGATTCACACTATTTTAATTTTTATTTAGCCTAAAATCAATTTACTTCCTGCTGATTAGCAGGGAAAATTACAAAATGTTCAATGTTGCTTAAGCCTTGGTCCAATCTGATTACTTAAACAGTCTACTTATGTAGTGTTCAGATAAAAATGTTTCATCCCTTGTCATCCTTCCTTCCTGCTGTTCTCCCTAATTGCTGTGGGGGACTGTGAGTGGGAAGGGAGGGAAGAGTGACTTTCTTGAGCTCATTGCAGCGGGAACAGGGTCTAGTCCCTTAGATGTAATGCCCTCTTCCTCCTCTGATGGTGGAGGTAATGGCTCTCACCTAGGTGCTCCTGGTATCACAGTTGAAGTCTCTGGTGCTGTAACTCATGGCCTGCTTAGAGCCTGCCTGCTTGAGCTGCCTCAAAGTGCAGGCCTCGGAATCTCTCACCTGAGTCTCTGTATGGCTGCGGGCTGGGTGGTTTTCCCGCCTGCCATACTGGGCCATGGAGCAGGCCTGGTGTCTGTCTGCTCAGTTTTCACTGTCCCTGAGAACTGGACGTGCCTTGGTTGGGAAAATTCAATCCCAGATGCTCCCTGCCTGAACATGGTGTGGTCCCTTGTAGTGCCGATGTTGATAAGGGCTCCACTTGGGAGAAAGTATGGGGGAGGAATGGAGGCGGGGATGATCGTGAAACTTTGGAAGTAAAAGTAATTTGCTGTGATCAGAATGTGAGATTTATGTGCATGAGTGATGAGATGGGAACGTGGGTTGAAACAAACGAGATTAAAGAAGATGATCTTATTCAACTTTAATCATTGGAGAGATATGACCAAATTTTTATAAATAAATTGTATAATTTTGATTCAGTCTTACAGTTTAAAAATTTGGAATTACACAAATGTTTGAGGCATAAAATTGCATTAGTCAGATACAAACACTTTTCAGTGTATTTCTTTCAAGGTACTTTTTTTAGTATGAAGATATATATATCTATATACAGTTTAAAATTACTGTATCTGTTTTTCCTCTATGAATTGTGTTTATGTCTTTGTTATTTAGAGTATTGGTGTTTTTCTTGTCAGTTAATGTTAATTCATTATGAATTTTAAAAATATACATTTTCTTTTTTTGTGGTATCTTTGTGTGGTTTTGGTATCAGGATGATGGTGGCCTCATAGAATGAGTTTGGGAGTTTTCTTTCCTCTGCAATTTTTTGGAACAGTTTCAGAAAGATGGGTGTTAACTCTTCTCTAAATGTTTGATAGAATTCGCCTGTGAAGCCATCTGGTCCTGGAGTTTTGTTTGTGTGGAGTTTTTAAATCACAGTTTCAATTTCAGTACTTGTGATTGGTCTGTTCATACTTTCTATTTCTTCTGGGTTCAGTCTTAGGAGATTGTACCTTTCTAAGAATTTGTTTCTTCCAGGTTGTCCATTTTATTGCTGTAGTAGTCTCTTATGATGCTTTGTATTTCTGCGATGTCCGTTGTAAATTCTCCTTTTTCATTTCTAACTTTATTGCTTTGGGCCCTCTCTCTTTGTTTTTCGTGAGTCTGGCTACAGGTTTATCAATTTTGTTTATCGTTTCAAAGAACAAGCTTTTAGGTTCATTGATCTTTTCTATTTTTTTCTTTATCTATTTCATTTATTTCTGCTCTGATCTTTATCATTTCTATTAATTTCACAGTTTGTTTATTCTTCTTTTTCTAGTTGCTTTATGTGTAAGGTTAGGTCGTTTATTTGACATTCTTCTTGTTTTCTGAGGTAAGCTTGTATCCCTGTAAACACCCCTTTTAGAATGGCTTTTGCTGCATCCCCTAGGTTTTGGACTGTCATGTTTTTGTTTTCATTTGTTTCTAGGTATTTTTAAATTTCCTCTTTGATTTCTTCAGTGATCCATTGGTTGTTAAGTAGCATATTGTTTAGCTTCCATGTGTTTGTGTTTTTTACAGTTTTTTTCTTGCAATTGATTTCTAATATCATAGCACTGTGGTTGGAAAAGATGCTTGATATGATTTCAGTTTTCTTAAATTTACTGATGTTCACTTTGTGGTGCTCACTTCGTGGCTCAGCATGTGATCTGTCTTGAAGAATGCTCCATGTGCACTTGAGAAGAATGTATATTCTGTTGCTTTTGGATGGAATGCTGTATAAATATCAATAAAGTTCATCTGGTCTAATGTGTCATTTAAGGTCTGTGTTTCCTTATCGATTTTCTGTCTGGATGATCTATCAATTGATGTAAGTGCGGTGTAAAAGTCTCCCACTATTGTGTTACTGTTGATTTCTCCTTTTATGGCTGTTAGCATTTGCCTTATATATTGAGGTGCACCTATGTTGGGTGCGTATATATTTACAATTGTTATATCATCTTCTTGAATTGATCCCTTGATCATTATGGAGTGTCCTTTTTCATCTCTTGTGACAGGCTTTATTTTAAAGTTTATTTTTTATGATATAAATATTGCTACTCCAGCTTTCTTTTGATTTCCATGTGTGTGAAATACCTTTTTCCATCCCCTCCCTTTCAGTCTGTATGTGTCTCTAGAACTGAAATGGTTCTCTTGTAGGCAGCATATATATGGGTTCTGTTTTTGTATCAGACTATACTGTAAAGCTACAGTAATCAAAACAGTATGGTTCTGGCATAAAAACAGACATACAGATCAGTGGAACAGGATAGAAAGCCCAGAAATAAACCCATGCACTTATGGTCAATTAATCTATGATAAAGGAGGCAAGTATACAATGGAGAAAAGGCAGTCTCTTCAATAAGTTGTGCTGGGAAAACTGGACAGCTACACACCAGTCAGAATAGGCATCATTAAAAAGTCTACAAACAGTAAATGCTGGAGAGGGTTGGAGAAAAAGGAACCCTTCTACACTGTTGGTGGGAATGTAAATTGGTGCTGCCACTATGGAAACAGTATGGAGGCTCCTTAAAAAACTAAGAATAGAGCTTCTATATGATCCAGCAATCTTGCTCCTGGTCATATATCTGGAGAAAACTCTAATTCTAAAAGATGCATGCACCCCAATGTTCACAGCAGCACTGTTTACAATGGCCAAGACATGGAAGCAACCTAAGTGTCCATTGACGGATGAATGGATAAAGAAGATGTGGTGTATATATATATATAGCAACATGGATGGACCTAGAGATTATCATGTTAAGTGAAGTAAGTCAGATAGAGAAAGACAGGTATCATATGTTATCACATACGTAATCTAAAAAGCGATATAAATGAACTTATTTACAAAACAGAAATAGACCCACAGACATAGAAAATACACTTATGGTTACCAAAGGGGATAGTGGGGAAGGGGAGAAGATAAATTAGGAGTTTGGGATTAACATATGCACACTACTATATATAAAATAAACAAGGGCCTATTGTATAGCACAGGGAACTATATTCAATATCTTGTAATAACCTATAATGGAAAAGAATCTGAGAAAGAATACATACACACACACACACACACAAGTGAATCACTTTGCTGTGCACTGGAAAAAAAAAATTACATTTTGATACTCATTAATTACTGATAGTTTTCCCTATTCTTTAGTTTGCCTGTCTACTTTATGGTAATTTTTAAAAACATTTGTAGGTTTGGGGACTTTTTAGTTTGTTTTATATTTGCTTGTATATTTAAATCTAGACCACCTTTTAAAAAATTGTCAGCATGAAGGCCTAGCTCTGTATCAGAGAAACCTAACCTGACTATGGCCTAAAGAAGATAGGTGTTTATTTCTCTTGTGTAACGGATCTAAGGTTAACTAGAGCTGGGGTGCTCTGCCTCACATGACTATTCAGGGACCTGCTGAGTTCCTGCCTTCTCATTGCTCTACCGTCCCTTGGACATTGTCTTAATTCACATGGTTGGAACAAGACCACAGGGACACCCATTTTCTGGCTCATACGTAGGAACAGGAGACAGAGAGTCCAAGGCTGCATTTTCCTTTTATACACATCGTGATTTGGTGAGAAATGGGGTGAAGTGGCTACACCTAGCAGCAAGGAAAGATAAGCAATGTAGTCTCTAGCTGCCATGTTCCAAGCCACTACTCTTATTACAATAGAAGGAGAGAATCTGTTTTTTTTGTTGTTGTTGTTGGGTTTGTTTGTTTTGTGTGTGTGTGTGAGAACCTGTTTTTAAGGGGAATTCACAAGCTTCCACCCACTTCTTTGTTTCTTCTGGTCTTCTAACAGAATTCTCCCTTTCCACAATTCATATACATATTCAGTTACATTTTCTTACGCTTTCTTCCTGTTGTATATTCCCCTCCTCTCCCGCTCTCCTCCCTCTCTTCCTGTCATCCAGCTGGTGAATAAGTGTCTTGTGCTCCTGCCATGGGAGTTAGCTTTGGGGATATCATGGTGACAGAAACCAGGGGCTCTCTTCCCTCATGGCGGCTCATAGTCCAGTGGGTGAGAAGGACATTAAATCTGGTTTTAGGAGGGATCTGTGGACTCTGGGGGCCCTGAGACCATTTTCGTAGTAATACTAAGATGTTGTTTGCCTTTTCTATTGTGTTGTTTGCTCTAATGGTACCAAAGTAATAATGGTCAAACTGCTGAATCATGTCAGTAGCATGAGATTGTACCAGTAGTCATTGTGTTCTTCACTACTATGCACTTGTGATTTAAAAAATGCTGAAGTCATAAGCATGATTATTTTTATTAAATCTTGACCATTAAGTACATATGTCTTTAATATTCTGTGTGACCAAATGGGAAGTACTCCCAAACTACTTTTGCATATGCCAGAGCACGTTGGTTGTCTTGAGGAAGAGCAGCTGTGTGATTGATTGAGTTGTGAATTGAACTAGTTGCTCTTTTCCTGGAATACCATTCCATTTTCACTTGAAAGAAAGACTGATAGAAAACTATGGTTAATCCGACTTGGGGATTTGGCAGTTAGTCGGTTGTCACTTCAAGGAAAACAGCAAACAGTATTTGTTGCCAATAATAAAATTTGAGCTTTCAAGCCAAAAAAAAGAAAAAGGAAATTTAAAAACCATGTCCCTACCACTGGGAGCTTGATAACATCTCATGACCTAAAGCTTTTTCTGGTGAAATTATGTATAATATTAAATAGGCAATTTAAAAATAAATGCTCTTTTTTTTTAAATATTGAAAATATGTCAACATTCAGTTCTGCATAAGTCAGTGAACTAATTTCCAAATCAGACATGGGTAAGGGATGCATTCCAAGTACAAGATAGACCAGTGGATTTTAAGCTACCAAAGTATGAAAAGTTCACAGAAATCCATTATAACCAAACTTTAAGCTACCCTTTTCAAAGTTTGGTATAGAATCAAAGAAGACTATCCACAATTATCTGCAAATGCTATTAAAATGCTCTTTCATTTTCTAACTACATTATTATGTGAAAATGGATTTTCTTCATTCAACCAAAGTAATACATTGTATCCTATTAAATGCAGACATAGATAGGAGAGTTAAGCTGTCTTTTAATAAGCTATTTGCAGAAATGTAAAACAGTATTACTTGTCTCACTTTCAGGGGGAGGAGGGAAATATAAATATTTCATAAAAATAATAGTTTGTTATAGCTCGTCAGCAACTTAATCACTATAATAATTCTGATTGCAATCAAGAAGAAAGGAGGAGACCTTTCTTCTGCCTCCCTGGTTCTCAGAACCCCTGGGAGGGACTGTTATAACACAGACTGCTGGGCCCCACTGCCCGAGTTTGAGTCAGTAAGTTCTGGGTGGGACCTGAGAATGTACATTTCTTAAGTGTTGCTGATACTACTGGTCCTTAGATCATGCTTTGAGAACCACTGTTCTAGCTGTTTCTTTGGGTTTATTGGACAAACCTGATTAAGCTGCCATTTGAGGAAGGATAAGTAGTACAGGTGTAGAGATCATGGCTGGAAGCGTCCTTAGTTGTCAGATTTGGGAATTAATTAAAAATTAAGCAGAAGAGCATGTCAAGAATTATTCAGTACCTGAGACTTTACCCTACTTACAAGCTAACAAGTTAGCTTACCCCAGTTTCTTTTTTCCTTTTTTTGGGGAGGGGGAAGGGGGGCACACGACGCAGCTCGCAGGATCTTAGTTCCCCAACCAGGGATCGAACCCGGGCCCATGGCAGCGAGAGCATGGGGTCCTAACCACTGGACTGCTGGAGAATTCCCACCCCAGTTTCATGGTTGCTGGCAGAAGACATGAGAGTCCTGGTTCAGAGACAAAAATGACTTATTACAGCAATTGCAGTTGCCGGAGTATCAGCCTTTATGGCGATTTACCCAGCCCCAGTTCCCTAAGGGCAACACGAAGAGAGCCATGGCTGCACAAGCAATGGGTTATGTTGCAGTAGAGGAGCCCTTAAGTTAGGGATCCCCAGTATTTTTTTCATAATGTGCAGTAAGCCCGCCTGATCTTTGTCCTGGAGCACGTTATCTTTATAATGCTAGACGACAGACAGACCTGCTCTCTGTTCCAGAGGGAAGCATTATCTCTTGTTTTCCAAGACTATTCTCTATATAAACATCTTTGAAAAGATGGTTGAGAATAAAGGCAGTCGGTGCCTCTGCTCACATATGTTCAGAAATGTGAGAGAGACCCATGGAGAATTGTAGGGCAACGTAGGAAAAGTTGAGAGTTTGTATATGTTAATTATTTACTGGTCCTTAATAGTAAACCGCTGAGCAAAAACACGAGAGCAGTTAGACTTGAGTTTTAGACAGTGCAGTGTATGGCCCCCTGATAAAGGAAAACCTTTCCCCACTGTGTAGTTCTAAATTATTTTCACAAAAGTGTGTAACTGTCATTGGGAACAAAGTTCCGTATGCTTTATAGGTCTTCTATGAACTATAAAACCAAACAATTTTATAACATAATGTATATGAACATTTAAAAAGTAAAGTTAATATGAATTTAGTAAGACAAATAATGATGGTTGGGTTGGCCAAAAAGTTCGTTCGGGTTTTTCTGTAACGTTACAGAAAAACCCGAACGAACTTTTTGGCCAACCCAATATAAGTCAATAAATTGTACTTACAGTATGACTCTTGGATTAAGGCATCCCTCTTCTACAGTGGGCGATATAATGACTGATTTTCCCACATCTTTTCTCCGTCTGAACTTCTGTAACTTTCTTTTGTAAAGCAGGCAGTAATTATCATTTGACCTTTACTTGCTGCAAATGCATCATTAACCTCCTTTGTTTTTCCTTCATTAGCTAAAGATAATTAAAGCAATACTGTTTGGCACAGGGTCAGTCCAAAACTCTTTTCGGGTCCATGTGACAGAAAGCAAACTCATAACTGACTCATAGCTTGGAAATCAAATTGAAATCGTCTTCAGTTCTGACTAGAGTGATATATTTTCTCCTTTTCCCAGGTCAGTCCTAGTTTATGCTTGTGCCCCCTTTAACTCTCAACAGTGTTTCACTCTGGATGGTCAATTGTAATATGACTCCCTAAATATGGCTGTATCTAAAGGCTCAAGGGTTGCTGTCTGGCTTCTCTTATCCTAGTTTTCTCTCAGTGCTGCTTCCCTCTGTTTTGGCCCCATCCTTTAATGGTGTTTTCCATGATGTGATCATGGAAAGTGACTTCTGTGGGCCAGATTCCACATTATGCTTTGAGTGCTGTGATTTTTTTTCTTGATAATTTTCACATAAAAGGCCAGGGAAAATCTCTGGCACCTAGATCTCATTCCTTTCTTGGAGGAAAAAAAAAAAAAAATCAGTGTATCCAAAGTGATTATTTTGTTAAGTTTTTAGTATATTTTATGTATATTATATATAAATATGTTTACATATATTAATTTGTAAAATGTTCTATTTGATGGTTTGTATAAGATGTATAAGCATAGGGAATTTTACTCTCAAACACAACTCGGATTGGCCTGCTGGAAACACATGGCCCTTTCTTTGGATAGGGGGTCTAGTGGTTGACAGCCAAACCCGATAGAGTGATGGGTGGATAGATTCTCAAGCAAGGTGCAATGTTTGGCACTTGCTTGAGTATCTCAGGACCTATAAACACAAACTCAAATATAGATCCTGAAATTCAGTTAGATAGAGGCATTCAGATGACTCAGCATTTCTTAAATTACTCTTGTTATACAAATAAAAACACTGAATTAAAATTTCTTGCAGCAAACTTGTAGACCCCGAAGAGTATACTTGTGGCCCCCAGTCCTCTATCCTCCCTTACCCTCACCGTGTGAGTCTCGAGACTCGACTCGTAGAAACATTGACCCCTCAGTTCAGTTAGTTACTTCTGTGGTCTCTTTAACTAGGCTGCCAGGAAAAAGCTTCCTGTGTTGCCCACGATTCTCCTTTCTTTTGTCCTACCTGGATTCTAGAGTAGTCTTATGTGTGTAATTATCCTTGTGCAGTGTAATAGTGTGATCCCTATCTCAGACATGAATGGCTCGGGGAGTAATTTTATGGGGAGTTAATATTTGGAGAAAGGGGATCATTTGGGGGAATCTAGATTCTGCTGTTTAGTCATTATTTTTATATCCCAGAGTGTCAGATATAGCCTATAAATACATATATATTTATATAAATGTAAGTCCAGAGCTTCTCACGGCTAAATAATAAAGATTTCTAGACTGTTACCCATGTTGGGGAATTATAATTAAAAACAAAGTCTTCTCCCAACCCAGAAATCATCTTCACAAAGGTAGTGGAGAAAGAAACCATTTTTTTATTGAATGGATTGCATCACAAGCAGTCCATGAAGAGATGCAAGACAGAAAGGTGTGCCACCCACTTAACATAGCCAAGCTGATTCAACCGGTTACGTACATGTTTGCGAGATAAAGGACAGCTAGTCCCTAAATGAGAGGCTTTACAACACCTTATGTCACCCACAGTTCATCCTAACTTTACCTGGTAATTGAGGTAACCATCTTTTAGCTAATGGACCTTATCCAGAAGAGAAACAAACTTATCTTATGACAAGAGGTAGTTTTGCAACTTGGAGCAAGACACCCACCCAAGTTAGACTCCTACCTACCTGCAGAAACTGGAAGATAGGGGTGCTATCTCCTGTGATGTTTACCTTTCAAAGAGATGGTTCTCAGGTCCTTGAGAAAGACATTCTTGATCATAAAGCTGACAAAAAAGGCCTGTTTAGTTTTCAAAAGGGTATACAGTTGTCCCTTGGTATCTGCAGGGGATTGGTTCCAGGACCTGCCACAGATTCAGCTAACCTCAGACTGCGTAGTGCTGTATGAATTTATTGGGAAAAAAAAAAAAAATCCACATATATGTGGACCCATGCAGTTCAAACCGAGGTTGTTCAAGGGTCAACTGTATATACATTTCAAAGAGAGGAGAAAGCACTTACATTTAAAATTTTTCTAAAGTAAATGTCCTAAGAAAAAGGGAGGGAAATTTTCCTTTACTTTCAAGAGGGATAATTAAGCCTCTTATTTTTAATTAATATTTGCCCTTGCATCCTCTTTATTTGCTTCTATCTTAAAAATAAGGACCTTGATCTTATTAATCTTACAGTAGCATTATGATAAGCAGAAGCGACTTTAAATGCACTTGTAAATTTGGTTGTATTCCAGTTTCAACTGAATTGTAATTTCGTCTTATTGAATGTAAAAGTGGTTTAATTGTTCGTAAAAGTTGAGTTTTTAAAAGTGGAGTAGTGATGTCAGGAATTCAGGTAAGATGACTTTGACTGAATCACCATTTTCATGCTGAGCAGCCTTGATGTTAGGCAGCTGAAACCAGTAAATAAATGATATAAATGTGAACCCAAGCAAAGCTGGATAAAGAATATTCTTGTGGTGGGGGGAGTATGTGTTTTCTGAGGTCAGAGGTGTTTTCTTTTTTCTTTTAAACCTCGCCGCAGTTAAAATTCCAAATTTCTCTAGACTGCCCCTCAACAAAAATCAGGGGTGAGCCCTGTTTGATTATCATTTTTATAATGGTAACATATCATTCTGTTCAAGGAGTTATAATCTAGCCAAGGGGTTACTTTACTTAGACCTTGATTTGCTTTTAGTCGTTCCCCTCCCTCGTCCTTCTCCATGTCCGCACTTGATACATTTTGCTTTTCCAAGCCCCGTTAATAAGCGGCCCTGTGTGTGCAGCCCGGAGCCGCAGGCGAGGCCCTGCCCGCGTTACTGTGGTGATGGTCCTTTGCCCTCCCATTATCTGTGTGGTGCATTATCAGGTGCCCGGCTCCACTTCACACACCTGCTGGGCTGAGTATTTACTCAGAGATGCAGTTTTCCATCCGCCACTTCCTCCTTTAAGAGAGGTCTGGGGCATCCCCCTCAGTGGCTTCATGGTTCCTGGCCCGCTGTGGCCACACTGCACACACTCTCGCCCTGGGGAGCTACATCCTCCCTTCCCGCTACCCTAGAGTCTCGTTCATCTCACAGCCACCAGCTTGTCAACAGTTACTTTACAGGCCACCTTGACCGTCTCAGCTTTGTGACCGCAACGGTCCCACGCTTTGATCTTTCCTGACTGATCCGTGTTACATATTCCTTGTTTCTCCTTGAAAGAAGGGTACTCTCACTCTTTTAATCTTGCCTGTGGATTGAACTGAAAAGCAATAGCTGCCCAGCCGAGTACTGCTAGGAAAATTTACCCTTTTCTCCTTTCTCCTGCCTCCACTACCTCTGAGGGGTTTTTTGTTTGTTTGTTTGTTTTGTTGTTTTTTTTTACAATATTGCTTCCTGTCAGTCTCTCATACAGGACTGTGCTGACTGAGATTTCTAGAGGACCTTTAACTCTTTCCTGTACGCTGTGTGGAAAGAATACCAGTGTTTAGAATGCTGGAACCATAACCGTGCAGCATTTCTAATTTTCCTGTTAGGAGTCTCTGCATGGAAGTAAGAACTGAAAAGTAATTATATAAACTGCTAAATTATGAAAGTTTTTTCCCCAGTATTTCTGTCTTTAGGAAATCTGGTCCACAGAGAGTACCTTGTCTAACTAGCAAAGAAATTAGGTAGAAATCCAGCCAATAACACTGCCATCTCCACTCTTTAATGTTAAACATATTTCAGGATTTTTTGGAACCGCAAGCCATTGACTAGATGCTCATTGTGGAGTAAGCTTCTCAGTGTCCCATGTCACCAACTATTGTATGAGATAGGAAGTGAGTTAGAATTTAAAGATAATGTCTAACATTAGGAAAACTTGCTTTTTTCTCATTAAGATTGAAAAATTCTCATCAGCATACACAGAGTTCAGCTGGTAACCATCTTATTCTTTGCTATTTCTGATTTTCCCCTTGTATGGCTCTCAGACCTCACGAGCTTGTATCATGTGAGCCTCTCTCTGAACCTCTGAGTTGTCTCACTAACAGAATGGGCCATGGGTGGCTGTTCATGGAAGCTCACTGTGCGTGTGGAATCACCACCCCGTGAATGGATGTTGGGATCTAAAATGTCCTATCAGCAAAACACGGCTGCTGCTGAGTCAACTTGCCGTGCCGGAGAAGCACAGAGGGCCCCCTTGAAGATAGCCCTGCTGGAAACTGCCGAGGGTGTGTTACTTGGGCGGACTTCTCTTGAATTAGAGAAATGTGTGAGCCATAATGCCTACGATTGTGCTTTTCATAGAGCCAAGTATATTGTTGTTGATTAATATATAATGGGTTGTTTATCTTGGAGTTGTTTGTATTGGCAGATGCCCTGCCAAGATTCAAAGGCTGTCTGTAGATGAATAATGCCCTCATTGTTTATTCAGCGCCTGCTTTTCTACTTAATATGCAGCTATCTTGGGAAAATTTCTTGAATATCAAATCACAAGTAAAATTTAAGCAGTTTTTCCCCCAGGTTTTCAAATAGACCGTTCAACTATGACTTATTCTCTGATGCCTCTGATGACTTGGATGTGTGTAGCTGGAGGGGGAAGGGGAGAAGGGAATGAGGCCCAGAAGTTTGCCATCTAACTGATCCTTCACAGATAGCTTAAATACATTCGGGTACATTTCTGGTTGATTGTGTGTCTAGCACAAGTTAGCTGCTGAGGATTCAAGTAGAAAATGTTCAAAGGGAGAGGCAACAGGGATCACAGCGGGAGTGGGTCAGGAATGGCTGAGGAAGGAGGTAGGTTTGATGGTTGATACAGCATCATGAGTGTAGCTCTAGGAAGCAGAACAAATTACGCTTTGGCAGGAGGAACAGTATGTTTGAAGATTGGTGGCGTCGTCAGCAGTAGGTGTTGTCGGTACTGTAAGTTCAGTGACACTGGAGCATAGAGCATGTAGCAGTGGCTCCGGAAAAATGGGACTATGAGGCCTAGGTAATGAAAATCCTGAGCCCTGTCTCTCAGACAGTAATAACAGCTCCATGATCTGTAGCCCTGGCCAAAGACAGTATGAAGCCAAACAATAGACTTGTCATACCTTCCTTTTGTGTCCTGTGCTCAGATGTTCACAGTATCTAGAGGGCTCTAATTTTTATAAAGGGCCATTTGGTTAGTGATATTTTCGTGTTATGATGGCATAATTCTAGAGACTCAAATTGTGAGGAGGTCATGAATATGTAGAGTGAAGGAGAGTTTTGAGAATGGGTTTATGACAGGGAATAAAGAAAAACATAGGGGGAGACATTTCTGCCATCCCATTGCATCCCCAGTGTTAGCGAAGCATGTCGGCTGTGTGTCACTTGTTCAGTAATGGTGGTTGACTGTATAATGTGTGAGATAGCTATTTTATTATAACGTAATATTTAAAAATAATTTTCGTGGTTTCTTGGCACCAATGGGCTGTCCACTTCACATGAGGCAAATTATGATAATTGGCCAGACAGTTAAACATCTTCCAGTGGGGAGCAAAATCTTGAGTAAAATTTATTTATACTGCTTCAGTGTAAGTTATAGAAGAAAGAATTTTTTTTAATACTTCAGGGAATACATAAAAACATCGATGAAAGCATTTTCTTTTTTAGCTGAGTTTAAGAATTATGATGTAATAAACAGATGGGACTTATTTTTAAGAAATTTTCTGTATGTTTGGAAACCAATAAAGATCATTTTGATATAAAAAAATTCAATCACAGATGTAAAAAACAAACTTGGGAACAAACTTGGGGGAAGTGGGGGGTAGATTGGGAGATTGTGATTGATATATACACACTACTATATATAAAATAAATAAGGGCCTACTGTATAGCACAGGGAACTCTACTCAATACTCTGTAATGACCTGTATGGGAAAAGAATCTAAAAAAGAGTGGATGTATGTGTATGTATAACTGATTCACTTTGCTGTACAGCAGAAACTAACACAACAGTGTAAATCAACTATACTCCAATAAAAATTTTTTAAAAATTAACTGTAAGAGACAGAGAGAGTGTGTGTTGGGAGTTGGATATACATAAGTGATAAAATTAGAAATCCCTCATTTTTTTTATTTCCCTTTTTTTAGGTGCTGGTGAATCTGGGAAAAGTACAATTGTGAAGCAAATGAAGTAAGTAGATTTAAAATATTAAATTTTTTTATGTTTACGTGTACTGTTCCATCAAAGGAAGTTAGTGTTACCTTTTTTCTTTTGTCTCGTTAGAATTATCCACGAAGCTGGTTATTCGGAAGAGGAATGTAAACAGTACAAAGCAGTGGTCTACAGTAACACCATCCAGTCAATTATTGCTATCATTAGGGCCATGGGGAGGTTGAAGATAGACTTCGGTGACTCGGCCCGGGCTGTAAGTTACTAAAGTCCTTGGAGCAGACCTGATGAGTAAAAAAACAATTTGCATGATTAACACCATATTGTATAACATAGATTTATCAACTGTCTCAGGACCAGAAGGATGGTAGTGAGTGAAGTAGGTCAGAAGCTTTAGAAGTGAGTGAAGTAAGAATACACAGGTTTGCATAATCTTCCCTTTAGAGCTAGAATACTTTCCTTATCCATAAGATGATTGGGACCACTCAATATCCATTGCAGTGTTTTCTATGTAACATGGCATATTGGGCACCTCTGTGTCTCCATAGCAGTTTTTAGTAGTTACTACTGAGTTTAGTAAACTGCTTACACTGGCATTCTTCAGAATTTGTTTTTAGGATTTGGAGTGCTGAAATTGATCTAATTATTTGCGTTCATGCCCAGACTAAAAAGCAATCTAGTCTCAGATAATGAAAACAGTATACAAGTTTGCTAACCTTTGGAATCAGAAAATACTGGCTATTAGAAAACATCTTTCAGAATTTCGCAGCTAGGACCTTAGGAGACAAGCTAGTTTCACCTCTTTATTTTATCCGTAAAGAAACTGGAACCCAGGACATTACATGATAGAAAGATTGCCACACGGTGGTAACCAATGCAGTGTGCCTGTGCTTCCTTGTTGGGCCCAATGTGTAACTTATTTTCAGTGTGATTGGAAGTAGGCCCAGCCAGTCCATAGGGTATTTTCTCTTTCTCCTTTTCCCCCAGTCCCAGTTTGCTTGCTTAATCTGTTTGTTTCAAGTTTTAGTATTATTTTATTATGGTTTATTCTTCACTGATTCTTTTTTTTTAATAACTGATGTAAAACTTGACCTTCCCAGAAACCTTTAACTGAATCTCTAGATTAATTTTTAATATTTTTGTACAAAGTAGATTTATTATTACTACTACTACTGTTACCCCTTTTTATAGTTCCCTTTTATTTTTATGTGTTCAATGTGTGTGTGCTATCTCCCTGATAATACTATGAAGATTTTTTACATAGAGACCGTAACTTTTTGTCTTCTTAACGTCTGCTAGGTTTTTATTTTTACGTAGAGGCTCAATGTGTG
The DNA here is from genome assembly GCF_009873245.2 of Balaenoptera musculus. Taxonomy (NCBI): domain Eukaryota; kingdom Metazoa; phylum Chordata; class Mammalia; order Artiodactyla; family Balaenopteridae; genus Balaenoptera; species Balaenoptera musculus. The sequence continues at coordinate 84,711,907 of NC_045793.1, read as the reverse complement.
CTTAACAGGAAAAAAAATGAATGAAAGCAACGTTAGAGAACATACATTGGAGAAATCTGTAAAGCAAATCTGGTTTATTTTTTATAATAAGTTAATCTAATATTTATAAGTTGCTAGGCCATATTAATTTACTAAGCTTTTCCTTTTAAGCAAAGATTAAAAAACTTAGGGTAATGAATTAAAATTTTCAAATAGATTTCAAGATCATTTTTAATAATAATTCATAGCATTCTTCTAAATTATCTTATCTGAAGTAAGATTTGATCATGTCCAGACAATTTTTGCCTTATCAATACTATCCATTCAGGCTGTAACTTATTCATTTATCATTTATTCATTCAGCAAATTTTTTTTGAGCTCTTAGTCTTACACAAAAGAGAGCTACCCTATGATAAAGAATTGAATAAATTGTACTCTAATTCCAATTCATATGTACAGTATTCTGTGTTCAGATCTTACGTGTGATTATTAGAGAGAGAGGTTTTTGTAGCCTCCATTGTACGAGGTAATGATGGGTCGATGCAAGCTGCTTTTTATGAGGTCTTTTTATTTTCATATTTTTCTCTCAAGGAATGTTGTCACTTTCTGTCCTTTTTGGGGCAGATTTGGGCTGTTTCAGGACTGACTGGAAATAACTGCTCTCTCACCACAAGCTTTTTTTTAAAACTGGTTTTCTGATGCTTTGGAATCTACATGGGGGCCTGCGCTGCTCATTTTTGTTTCACTGGTGCTAGTTTCATCCACTCTTTTTAAGCTCTCTCTAGCTGTCCCCTGGTCCTTTGTTTTCTTCCTACCTACCGACTATTACTTCTGTTAGCTTTAGCCATTGTTACTCTTTCACATAAACATCTTCAGTCTCTCTCATTGGTTCTGATTGGTCTACTCCGTGTCTTTGTTGCCTTACCTCTATGCAAATCTTATTTTTCTATTTATTTATTTTTTTAATAAATTTATTTATTTATTTATTGGTGGCTGCGTTGGGTCTTTGTTGCTGCTTGCGGGCTTTCTCTAGTTGCGGCAAGTGGGGGCTGCTCTTCGTTGTGTTGAGCAGGCTTCTCATTGTGGCGGCTTCTCTTGTGGAGCACGGGCTCTAGGCGTGCGGGCTTCAGTAGTTGTGGCACATGGGCTCAGTAGTTGTGGTGCGCGAGCTCTAGAGCGCAGGCTCAGTAGTTGTGGCGCATGGGCTTAGTTGCTCCTCAGCATGTGGGATCTTCCCAGACCAGGGATTGAACCCGTGTCCTCTGCACTGGCAGGCGGGTTCTTAACCACTGTGCCACCAGGGAAGTCTGCAAATTTTAAAATACTATGAGGCTATTGAAATTGTGCTAAGGAATACAAAGATGAATTAAACATGGCCTAGACAGGAGGAAGGGACTTTGAGCTTGGTATTGGAACATGTATTAAGAGTTTTCTAGACAAAAACAAGGAAAAAGCGTTCTAGAAAGAAGAAACAGTATAGAAAAAGGCTGAATATATTTCTTTTTCTACAGTATCAATTCCTGGAAGTATTAGCCTTTTAAGTTGAAGGATAACCAGATATTTAAGTTTGATAGGTACCATAGTTTTCTCTGTTTTCAGAAAAAACACGAAGTGAATAATCTTTTCTAGCAACCGTGCATCAGTGTCAACTTTCCCAGTGTCATTAATTTAGATACATTAACATTTTAATTTTTTAATATCTTAGTAAAAAAATATTATCTTTCTTTCTTAGTTTTTATTTTCCTGATTTGTAGTGAGGTTGAGAAGCTTGTCATTTTGTATCTTTTCTATGGACTCCTCTTAGTATTCTTCACTCAGTTCTGTTAAATTCCATGTCCTTTTCACACTGAATCTCTTTGAATATTACGGATATTACTTCTTTATGTTTTACAAATGTTTTTATTCAGCATATTTCTTTTATTTTTTTGAAACAGTATTTTTCTTGTTACAGAACTTTTGATTTTCTTCAATCAGTTGTGACTTCTGTGTTTTGTGCCTTGTCAGACATTCTTCAGCTTACAATTATTTTTTAAAAATTATCTTCCTTTTTCTAGGTGGAATCTAAGTATATTTTATAATCTGATCATCCCTTGCCTACAACCATGTATTAAATACTCCATTCCTGGGTGACTTGAAAATGCTACCCTTAGCATTAAATTGAGTGTTTTTCTGAACTCCATTTTTTCTTTTTATTGATATATTCTTTTCTTCCCTAGCTCAGTCACTTATTTTCATAATAAGATGGAAATAATAATAACATCTACCTTACAGGGTTCTGAGAAATAATGACAAGCCTTTACTACATGCCTTGGTCATAATCGATGCTCAGTAACTGTTTGTTATTGCTGTTGTTATTTATAATGATTATACTACTATTATTATATTTGTCAGAGTCACATTATTTTAGTTTCTCTTGCTTCATAGGATATTGGTATCTGGTAGGGTAAGTGCACCCATCCCATTGTTCTTTTTTAACCAAAATATAAAGGCTATAATGCATTTCTCTTCCAGATAAACTTGGGAATCAACTTAATTCCTCACAACCCTTTTGAAACAAACAAAAAAAGCCTGTCGGTATCTTGATTGGAATTACATTTTAATATGTAGGTTAACTGGGTGAGAATTGACTAAAAGATGTAAAATTTTAAGAGACAGTGACAATTTGCTGTGGTTTGCTTCGTATTTAGCAGCTAGCAGATATGCAAAGCAGATTACACATTAGTTATTTAAAATGAGAGGAAACAAAACTGTTTTTAAGGCTGGAATAGAGCAATCAAAATTTGTGCCTAATATCCTTTCAAAACTCTCATAATACATGTAGTCCATCTGTGGATGACAATTTATTGATAAATTAGATTATTTTGTTTTTAGTAATGTACAGTTAGGGAAGTGTTGAACAGGGGCCTATCAACATGTCACTGCATCACTTAGAATTGTGCTGCTCAGAATGTGGTCCATGGACAGTGCCTGCACACAAGCATGTGCACAGGTGAGTACAGAAGTAAAGGAAGCGATTAGACAAACTTTTACTGCAATTGACAGAGTAATTTATATGTTAACTCTGATAGTTTACAAAAATGTATTTATATTTTCCGTCATTTAAATGTTATTTTCCCAATAGTATTAGTTTTGAAAGATTGGAAACAAAAGAAAATGAAACAAATAAAACACAAGACTGATCTTTCATCCCAGAAAGCTTGAGAAGCACTTCCTTGGAATAAGCTGGGCTGTAAGGAACAGAAAACCTTGCCTTGAATTGACTTAAGCTCCCTTTCTCCCCCAAACCTCAGCGTGCTCCTGCATAATGGCCACTTTTCTCTTCCTCTAATTTTTAAATTTATTTCGTTATTTAGTTAGATTATGTCTCTGCCAGATTTGCCAGATTGCTTTTGAGAAAGGCTGTGTCAATTTACTTTCCTAGCAGCAGTGCCTTTTCTTAGCACTCTGGGTAGCCAAAATTTGGAGTCTGACATGTTTAAAATATTGGCTAATTTATTAGTAAGTCTTATTTTAATTTAACTTGCATTTTCAGTTTTTTAATATAACTATGCAGTTTTCCATTTCTTTATTGACTTTTTATTTCTCTATGTTAGTGGCTTATTTTATCCTTTATTCATCTACGGATTGGAGTCTTGGTGTTTTGATTATGTATTTGCTTGTTTGTATGTACTTGCATATTAACCCTTTGTCCACTAATGCAAATGTTCTCTCACATTTGGTTTATTGCCTTTAATCTTAGGTTGTCATTTAAAAAATTTTCCCCTATTATTTCTTCCATTGTGTTTAAATTTAGAAAATCTTCTCTCAACCAAAGATTTACCAAATATTTGTGCTATTTTAAAAGTTTTTTAGGGAAGTGAATTTCAACATCGTTTCTATGTTAGTTCTTTAATCCCTCTGAAACTTTGTTTTATGCATGGAATAAGGATCTACATTATTTTTTTTCCTCTTCATATGGCTATCTAATTATTCACAAGTATTTTTTGAATAATTGTATTCTTTCCTACTGATTTATCTTGCCACCTTTGTCATGTAAGTTCACATTTGGGATTTTCTCCCCCTGTTGATCTGCATTAATACTAGATGTTCTACATACTGTAGACTTTTAATATCTGGTCATTTCAGCCTCTGTCCCCAGTATTCTTTTTCAAAATGTTTCTAGTTATTTCTACTTATCATTTTTCCAGATGAATGTTTGAATTATTTATAGTAGTAGTCTGGTTTATCGTTGAGAACTAAGATGAAGAAGTTATAATATTATGTTGTTTTTGATTCTGAGAAATACTGATTTATATATGTGACAAAGTGATATTAACCTTCATTTGAAATGTATTATATGCCTCCAGCACAGTATTTTTCTACTTTGCTCAGTTCATGTAGTATTTATTACATGTTTGTCTATTCACAATAGGTTCTATTGTGCATACAAAGAACAGTTTAATATTTATTTTATTAATTTGAAAATTAAAGCTATATAGTTATAAGATTCATAAATATATACATAAAAGTTATATTTGTGTAACATACTTATTATAATTTCTCTTCTTGACAAAATGAAGCTCATGCTCACTGCAATTTAGTCAAAAATTTTGCCGTCTGCAGTTTAGTTAAAATTAATTTAGATGATTTTACTTTTATCCCCCAACCCTTCCCCCTTAAGCAGTGTTACGGGGAAAAAAAGAAAAACAACTTCCTCTTTCCTTGCCTCAGTCATTTTTACTTTGGTTACAGTTGTGTTTTTAGAGAAAAAAAGTTTTACATTTGTTTATTTCTTAAAGCAATTCTTTAACATCTGGGATTAGCACCAGGCGCCTTGGAGAGGTGACTTCACTAAAGTTCTCAAGATTTCCTTACCAGTACGCTAACTTTGGTGAAAGCAGTATAACTGTCTTAAATTTATAGGAGTGATTGTATGCTCTAGAAACGTGGTAGATTAAATATGTCAGTAATTCTCATTGTATGTGGTGTTCAGTATTGTTGCCTAATGTTATTAATGAAATAATTATCCTAAACCATTGAAACAAAGGATTTCTATACCTGTATCAATCATGACATCAATATATTATCCCTGTGGTCAAAAATTCAAAGGTGCACTATTTTTTTTAACACTCCTTTATCATATTACTCAGCCTCTATCGTAGAAGGGCTTTCTGATGTTTTCTATTGAAACACTCATCTAGCCTTTGCTTAACAATTTCAGTCTCTTACTCTCCCTCCTTTTTTTGTGTTTTTGGATAGCTTTGGTTGTGAAAAAGTGTTCTTATTGGATTGAAATCTGATATCTTTTGCCCTCAGAATTCTTTTTCTGCTCTGTGCCTAAGCACAAAGTCTGTTCTTTCTTACCTTTGATGATTCCTGATATATCAGAAGACAGCCATCATGGTCCCTCAAAGTCCTCTCTTCCCCGTAATTCTCACAAAATAGGTGACGGCTTCAAATAAAATGTGTTGTCACTAACTAACAGTTGCCCCCTGATCATCACTGCATGAGAAGATAGCATTTCCCATCTCCTTTGAGTTCCCCAAACATGCAGTTATATGAACTAGAATTTACATTCTTTAAACCATCTTATTTTCATTTAGTTCTTAGTCATTTGAAAACATACTAACTCGGCTACATCCAAGGATTTTTTTCCTTGCTACTTGCAAATAATTGCCTGGCAAATAAATTTCTTTTTAACACTACAAAAAGAGTTCCTGTAAACTGCTTTACTTACCTATAGCCCTTTAGTAATCCCTACCCTTTTTCGACACTATGTCATACTGTTTTAGTACACTCAAGTTTGTCTTTCTTTCTTAAATGTTCTTAAGTAACATTTTAAATGAATCTTGAAAAGACTTAAGTCCATGACAAGATAGGATTATTGTCATCATTCTGCAGTTGTCAAATTTATCTTGTCTTAGGCAGTGGCTACTTAGTAATTGTTGACTAATATGTGGGGTTGGGTGACTAATTACCTGTGGAACTTTAAATAAATTGCACAATCTCTCTATGTCTCAGGTTCTTTTTAAACAAAACAAAAAATTAGGTAGAATAATTTCTGAAGTACCTTCCTGCTTAAATTTATTACTTAAAGCTCATCTGCAGACATCTGAATGTCCTGCTAATGACATGGAGATGAGTATTCCAGTTGGTTTTTTAAGGAAAAGAGACTTCTTTACATTTTGTAAAGAGGAGACATTTTTGAATGCCGCAGTTTATAAATAGAGCTTCCACAGTTTCCCAAGTCTTTTCTTCAGGCTTCTTTCCCGGAAAGTTTGAAGAGAACGTGATCTTATGACCCATACCAGAGGGCATTAGTCTTTTCTGTCAACAAATTTTATGGAAATTGAATAAATATATCATAATGAAAGCTCATTTTAAAGCTCACTTAAGTGAAAAGCACTTTTCTAAAGTGGATGGAGAAAAATATGTTTGATGTCACTTAAAAATAAAAATAACCAAATTTAGAAATTTCTCATATAAGTCATTATTTGGAAAAGTGAATAACTGTTTACTGGAATTAGGTAAATGGTGCTAAAAACGACTTGAAATTGTGTTTTGTTGGGGTTTATTAAGGACATGGTACAAGTGTTGCTTGCTTGCATGCATTTCTCTTGTGATTTACTAAAAAGGGAAACATATGCTTGAATAATACGTTCCCATGCTGAGTGACTTAATTATTTCTCACGATGGGTTCCCTCTGAAAAGAAAATGTTTCACAAATTGGTGGTAGAATGAATTTATATTGTCAGCTAGTACCCTCTGCTAGCCTGTGTCACCAAATGCTTCCCTTCTGTATGCCTTATCATAATATGTGCGTCACTTTATAAAGAGCTACTACACCACGTTGGAAAAAATGCCCCTAGAGAAAAATTATGGACTGTCTATCCAGTTAACATAAAGCTGCATATCTCAGGCCAGAAAGAATCTTTGCGAAGATGGTAACTTCACATATCCCTTATTTTTGTATTCACTGTGTTATTACCTGAAGACTAGAGTTGTGTTATAGAGCACTGTAGCTACTACTCCATATGTGGCTACTGAGTATTTGAAATGTGTCTAATCTGAATTGAGATGCATTGTCTGCATAAAAGAAACACCACATTTCAAAGACTAAGTATCTATAATAATATGAAATATCTCAGTAAGTTTATACTGATTACATGTTGAAATGATATTTTATATACAGGTTAAGTAAAATATATTGTTACAGTTAATTTTACTTTTTTTTTTTTTTTTTTTACACTTTTTAAAATGTGCTATTAGAAAATTTAGAATTGCGTCAGTGGCTCCTATCTCTTTTGGACAACACTGACCTAGTGGGCTTGATTACCTATGGATCGGAATAACTGTAAATATTGTAGCCTCAAAACTTAAGCAAAATTTAATTAAATTTATGTGTAGTATTCCTTCATTTAAAATCTTTGCATGCTGTCTTCTATATGTGTCATGAGTATTTCTACTCCAAAGCTGTGCTTATTTTGTTTCCTTGCCTGGATTAGCAAACAGCTATCCCCATCTCCTGGCCCGTTGATTTTAAGGTATACATACTTTAAGGTCTTCTGAAAAATCTCACACCATTCTGTGGAACTATTCTTGCTTTATTCCACATTGATTTCTCCCTTCTCCGAACTTATTTTGCATCGATGAAGTATATCACAAAGCTAACATTTAATTAGATTCTAAAAATAACCTCTAATGGTATTAATGTGTTTTTTAGATTAGAAACATTTTGGTAAGGGAGAGGCAAAGCATACATTCTTCTGTTTTCTCAAAAGGGTACAACAGACTGTCAGTGGGTAGTTGGTTAATATATTCTCTCATGAGCTGCAAGTGTCGTCATTCTTTCAGCTCCTTAGTGCCTTGATAGCTGTTACTAATATCACAAAACATGGACTCATGATTTAAGATTATGCTTTTTTGATTAAGCCAATTTTTTAAGTGGTGCTTTTAGAGAAATCCAAGTTATGACACCAGTAAAAGGCATAAAGAAAATTCACTATTGCACTTTTTGTAATCTATAATGTACTTTATCTGTAGTGTCTGCCTTTTTACTTTTTAAATAAAAATGGACTTTGAATGTTCAGGATGATGCCCGCCAACTCTTTGTGCTTGCTGGCGCTGCTGAGGAAGGTTTTATGACTGCAGAACTTGCTGGAGTTATAAAGAGATTGTGGAAAGACAGTGGTGTACAAGCCTGCTTCAGCAGATCCCGGGAGTACCAGCTTAATGATTCTGCAGCATAGTAAGTAATCGTAACTTCAGAACTACTCTATCATGAATAGTTACTTGGAAGTCAGGTGTACCGCCAAGTCACTTTTAGTGCAGATTTGGCTGACACATTCTTGTACAACTCAGGATATTTTGGATGACAGTATTTCAAAACTTTTTCTGTCTTTTTTGTGTGTGTTTGTAGGTAGCAAGGCTCGTATTTCCCTTGTGTTCAAAAGTTGTCTCAAGAGACTCATGTAACTCTAATTGAAACGTGCAGAATGGAGCTGTTTCCAGTATATTTCCAAGAAAGTAACTGGAACTTGCCAACATTTACTCTGAATTTGGGTGTATCTCTAGTTTGCCTGGAGCTAGCCAAAGGGGAGAGTAACTGATTTGTGTGCTTTTTGTTTACTAAGTGCCTAAGAAGTTACTTGTCCAGTGACAAGACACCCTGAGTGACAGGCACCCCATTTAAAGGGATGCATGGTGATCCCAAGATATTTTCTCACTGATGAAAATAAAATAGCTGTACAGTTGAAAGTTGTCAACTGTATGTGCCCTGTTGCATTGGACATTGTTTACAGATATCTAAGTCTAGTTTTTTAGAAGAAAAATCTGCCCTGATTTTCCAGGTGGTGGCCCCAGAAAGTCTATAAAGGAAGTTTTGATAAAACCTAATCAGGGAGCTTTCTGTTTGATGATCTGCGTAGAACTAAAAAAAAAAAAAAAAATCAAGGATTTGTTTCCGTTACTTGGCACACATACTCACAAATGCCAAAGATGATATGACTAGAAACACGTGCCTTGCACTCATTTTACTTTCCAAAATTACTCAGTTTTCTTGACAGAGCTATTGGCTCTTAGGAACACAAGTGAGGATTAAATAGAAGATGACAGGTATTAGAAGGTCCAGGTAAATACACATACTTTGCCACAGTGGAAAACCAACGGGTATGGCTCCTGAGGACCTTATTATCGTATAGCATGTCATGTATTGCACGTCAGAGTACTCAGTGTTAAGTAAATGATTTAGTGTGAATGAATAAGTAATACAAATTACTGTGTCACCTGTCACAATTTTTATAATGCTATATTTCTTAATATGTATTTTTAGTGTGTCCTCACTTCTACAAGGAAATACTCTTTCAACTCAATGAGTAGGCCTTTGACTCCCTGTTAGGTATTCATGATGTGATGTATTTTTTTCTATACTACTCACAGATTTACATTTATTTTGAGGTGATTTGACTTATATTGAGACTGTTTGATTCTTTTTTATCTCTGCCACTGCACTGTAAATTCAGTAAGGTCTGTTTTTGCCCGGTGTTATATCTCCATTGCCTGATACATGGTCATCACGCAATATGCCCTTAAATTACTAAACCAAACTTTACAGAAGCTAGAAGAGAAAATTAGAAGAAAAATTCTTAGGGCAAGGACACAGCTCTTAGTCCACCATACTTGCTTTGGCGCCACCAGAACCTGAAGAAAGATCTAAGTGGAAGTCACTCACGGTGAGAAGGTGTCTCTGAGCTGAGCCCAGCAAGGGGAACTATTTGAATAATTAAGGGGTGCTTCTTAGGGACAACAGATTGTCAAGTTCATTTCCCCCTATCTTTCTGGACCCCCCTCAGTATATTTACCAAGACCCTTTGTCCTGTGCACAGCGCTTGGACACGCTCTGAAAGAAACGTGTCACTTTGGCTCCCCATTATTTCATTACTAGTAGTTCTCATCTGAAGATGGCAATAATGGAGCCATTTTTCAAGAATGAAGGAAATCATAAAAATCTTTTTTCCCCGTGGTAGTTACAAGCTATCTTGATTTCTGAATTCTTGACCGGAGATGGGGGATGCTGCCAAGCTGCCCATTAAGGCCATCTAACCACCAATTTACACTGTAAATTTGTGATCTTTTAAAACAATTGGAGTTTTTCACGATGCCTGTTTTTCTTTTTTGTCTTGTTGAAATATAAATGTGCATTATTTTTAGAGGCTAATAGAACTACAGCAGTTTTAAGCAAAGAAATGTATATAGGAATAATCAGTAAATTTTAAATAAGAATAGCTCACTATTTCAAAGGGACAATTAGTAAAATCTAGCCATGGCCTGTTTGTTTGTTTTTTAAGTCAGGTTTTCTTACAGTAAGGTGAATGTTATATATATGGAACTAAAAACACGGACGAGGTACTAGGGGATTATCACCAATGCAGTAATACATTGATTATTTTAAATTCAGTAAATATAGTACAGATAACTCAAGCTGTCATCTCCATGTATTCTGGTATCAGCTTCTGGTATCAGCATCACATACATAGACTTAACTGTCTAAAACATTTTGATTACTAATTCACGGGATAGCTTTCCAGCCCCATCTCCAGAAATCAAATATTTATTGAGCTCCTTATGTTTGTAAGACCCCATTCTAAATGGCTAAGGAACAGTTTCAGAGGATAACATCAATGAAAGTTGCAAAAGTTGGTGCCTCTCTATAATAAACCTAGATGTATCGTCTAAATTATCTTGGACGCTTCCACTCTAGTATTAGACAACACTTCGGTGATGCTCCCCACGTTCAACTGACCTTAGGATTAATTTCATGCGTAGCCTACTAGTGGACTTCCTCCTACCTCCGTACTGTTCTACTGCTTTTCCTGATGTGAATGACATTCCCTTTTATCCGTTGCACCTGTCAGATTTCTGTTTATGCCCTTCACCATCCGTGAAGCCCTCTTGAACCACTCAGGTTCACCTGAATCTCTCCATACCTGGACTGTAACATTACTGATTCTACTACCTAAGTGGACACAGAATAAAAGAACTGCATGGTATGGCACCACTACATTTTTATAGCACAACATATTTTGCATCATTGGCAGAAAGTGTTGAATGAGTGACTGAAATCAGTGAGAAGTAAAATATGAATATTGATTCATAGAGGCAGTAAAATGTAGAGTACAGGAGCATGTGTTGTGTTTTCCTGTATGTTACTTAAGGTTGGTTGAAAAGGAACAATATTGAATTCAGCCTTTGGCCAGAGGTTTCCTCACTACTTAGGAAGGCTTTCTAATTTCTCAGCAAACGAATAATGTCTGGAACATAAACACAGTGCTACATCGAAGAAGTGTAATAAAGAGTTTCAAGGGACAAATTCATGGTGTGCCGTGAGTTTGGATGTTTATGAAGTTATTACTTTGTTTTCTTTTCCAACAAGGAGAATTACTGAAATATTTAAGGAACTTTGTGGCTGGAGAAGTATAAACATTTTCATTTCTGCGAGAGTTGTGTAAGATATAGACTTAAAATTACATCATTTCACAGAAATATAAAAACTTCAGTAATCTGGAGTATTGCATGCATCAGAATGTTTTACTCTGGTTTAGATGATCTTTATTGACAGTGTTAACTATTAGCATACTGTTGTTTATTTTTTCAGCTATTTGAATGACTTGGACAGAATTGCACAACCAAATTATATCCCAACTCAACAAGATGTTCTCAGAACCCGAGTGAAAACTACAGGAATTGTTGAAACCCATTTTACTTTCAAAGATCTTCATTTTAAGTGAGTATCTTCAAAACATATGATTTATGAATTTAGATACAAAACACATTGTTTAAGGAAAAAAAGGTATACTAATAAAAGTTTTAAAATTTTTAGAGTTTGAAATTACAAAAAATGTTTCACAGCTGATTGGAGAAAAGAATTTTGGGCTGAAAGAGGTCAAGAAACATTCAGGAGGAATATTTATATTTTTTATTTAAGAAAAAATAGCCATGCAAATTCCTTTTGCCTATATTTTTCACAGCGACTTAAATAAAAATGGTTTTTGGCTTTTATTTTTAAAAGAAAGTACTGCTCTAATATTTTATATTTTGGAAAAGTGTTGCCATCCATTTTTAGGTTTTACTGATAAGAATATATGCTTATTTATGGAAATATTTTTAAAAGTTATCTTTTTAAAAATTTTCACAAAGATTTTTATTTATGTAAACTCATGTTTGTACTATTTCATGATGAAAAATGTTCATTTAATTTACAGTGTACTATAACTTAACTGAAGTCTGAACAGAGAAGCACTAAGTGGTAGCCTTTAGAATGAAAGGGAATCTGGAGTTCATTTTGTCTAGTCTGCTCATTGTGTAATGAACTGGGCTCAGGGAAGTTCATTTAAACATTGCATTCAGATTTACAGAACTATGTTTTTCTTTTTCCAATAAGTAACAGTTTTCAAAGTATGAGAAAAACTGCTGAATTTTGCTTCAGTTAACTCCAGTGCTCTGAAGCAGTATGATAATAAAGCAGAATTTCTGAAACCATCTTAAAGAAAGGCTCCTAGTGAAAGATTAAAAACAAATATTCATCAGCTGACCTCGTAAAGAAGCTCAGTATTACAAGTTGTGGGGAGCACAGCTAAATATATGCAACTATACCTCTGATTCTCTCCATAAGTATTTTAAATATAATACATGTTACTATCATTTATCACTACATTATCCCACATTCAGTGATTCATGTAATTAAGTTTTCCAGAAAACTAAAATTTAATTTCAATTTTCCCTGGCAGCTTCCCTCCAAAAAAACAAACATTGCCCTGCTTTCTTAAACAGAGATATAGATCATAATTAGTTTATCTGACCGTGTAACTTTTGGTACTGTAACATGGTACTGTTTTGCATTTGCTTTTAATTTTTTTTTGTTTTCACTTTTTTTTTTTTGGCGTCAGTGGGCTTTTTTTTTTTCCTTTCCCTGCTGGTATGATCTCTTATTGAAATCATTTACCTTCTTTTAGTTTGCTTACTATTTGGAGAACATTAAATAACCAAACTGAGGAATATTAAAATAGTATTATTTTAAATAATCTGATTTGTCTTATTTGATAACTGTTGCCAGATGTATTTAAAAATTATAAAGTGATTTTAATTATAAGGAAATTCACTGTTAGATTTTAAGCTTTACTGGGTCTTTTTTTAATCCTAGTACACCTTAAATTCTGATTTTTTTGGTTTCTATTTACCTTGCTTTAAGACCATATTCTATAGCAAACTTAAATTGTTATGGTCAGATGATGACTTTATTCTAACCATGAAGTTTCAGGAGAAAATGCATGGGGTTAGGGTTAGCAAGTAAGGATTCCGGACATAGGCCCCTGGTTAGGTAAGGGCAAACTTGTTTAAGATTCTTAACAGACTGGTCCAATCTTGCTCATTGTCAGAGGTTTATACATAAAATGGTTACTGTCTATAAAAGGAAACGTAGAGTTGTGAGCTCTGTAAATGATGGGAAACGGCAAAGGTAAATGTCACATCAATTATTTGGTGCTTTGGGCAATCTAACTGTGCAAAATTCAGTTTCGTTCTTCGGTAGATGCACCCTAAACATTCACTTCCAGACCATACACTTCACTTCCAGCCTAGGTTTCTCAAAGTTGCCATTTCAACATCAGGAGTTGTCTGTCATCATGGTCCTTCCAGGAAGTCCACTTATCTCGCTCTGTTTAGTCTCCTTGGGTGAGGTAAAATTTCACAGGATGTTTTTAGTTACTTGTTTTCACTTGCTGACTTACAGATAAACATAGGTCTGTCAGGAACTTCAAATAAACTTTGTCTTATTTTGGATTTGAATTCTGTTAAATTACTATCATTGCTAACATATGGTTCCAACTTTGCTTTTTATATGTTAAGTGAGCCTCAGAAGAATGAGGGCAAAAATATACTTAGAATAATTCTACTGGGAACTCTTGAGTGTGCTTATCATTTTGTGTGTTTTGTGGTATAAATTCATTGTCTGATTTTTAACTGCTGATATAAAATTTCAGTTTCACTTATTTTGTGGTATGGGAATTAACATTCAAAATGAGGCAATAAGGCATTATAACTTAACAATATATATTATCACCTCTGTGACTAGGCATGTATAGAAAGTGTCTATGAGGATTATTTTGCTTTAAAGAATTAACAGTTTTATCTTGTTATATTTTTGCTGAATATAGAATTAAAGCATCCCTTCTCTTAGAAAATCATAACATGTTTCTATTCCTTTTCTTTAGTAATGTAATGTGCAGTTGGTTTTGGGGTGGAATGTCATTTATGGGGTTGGTATTCATATATGGTCAACTAGCATTGTCTCAGTCTTGGTCACAGTGGAATTAGATGACAGTCTGAGGGTAAGTCAGCATAGCTCAGGATAGCCGATATATCCCCTTCCATCTTCCCTCCCTCCCCCTGCTCCCTCTAAAAAGAGAAACCTAAGAAAACTCAATTTCACTCCCTATTTGATACTAGTCAAAAGTCTCATCTTTTCATATGAAGGAGAACATACTATAATCTTGCTTTGTTTTGGGTTAAAGAAATAGAAGTTCAGAATTTGAAGATAATTCTCCTGTATTTGTGAAATAATGAAAATGCTCTGTGCACAGTCTGATCCTTTGTCATATTAGTTCTTAGTCATTTTTGCTCCTTGACTTATGAATTAGGCCAGTGATTCTCAAAGTGTGGTCTCCAGATCAGCAGCATCAACTTACCCACTTGGTGATTCTAATGCACACTGAAGTTTGAGAAGCAGTGGCTTAGATTAAAGGTTCTTTATGACCAGTATATGAATGACCCTCATTCATTTCTAAATTAAATAAATTGAAGATTTCTTCTGTATTCATACTACTTGATTATCAAGTTAAAGCGCTTTTATATTTAACATTCCCACAGCATAACTGGAAGGTCTAGATCTTCAACATGGTAAAACTAACCTATTATTGATCCATTTAGAGTTTATTTTTGTGTATGGTGTTAGACAGCGTTGTAATTTCATTCTTTTACATGTAGCTGTCCAGTTTTCCCAGCCTCACTTATTGAAGAGACTGTCTTTTCTCCATTGTATATCTTTGCCTCCCTTGTCATAGATTAATTGACCATAGGTGCGTGGGTTTATCTCTGGGCTTTCTATCCTAGTCCATTGATCTATAGTTCTGTTTTTGTGCCAGTACCATACTGTTTTGATTACTGTAGCTTTGTAGTATAGTCTGAAGTCAGGGAGTCTGATTCCTCCAGCTTTGTTTTTCTTTCTCAAGATTGCTTTGGCAGTTCGGGGTCTTTCATGTTTCCAGATAAATTTTAAAGTTTTTTGGTCTAGTTCTGTGAAAAATGCCATTGGTAAAAATTAGTCTATTATTGCTTGAAAGTGTTTTAAAATATTCTGTAGACACAGTTCATTCTTTCATTCAACAAATGTTTATGAAGTGCGTGTGTTTGTCCAGTGGAGGGGATATAACATGACCAAAACAAAGTCTTTGCCTTTACGTTGTTTTAGGGTTGGGGGAGGAGGGGAGATGAAATAACTATTTAGTATTCAGGGGGTGATAATTGCTACAAAGAGAAATAAAGCACGATGAGGGGGATATACTAGTTTCCTAAAGCTGCTGTAACAAATTACCACAAACTAGTGGCATATAACAATGGAAATTTATTCTTTGATAGTTGAAGCCAGAAGTTTAAAATCAGTTTGTCAGCAGGACTATGCTCCTTCTGAAGGCTCGAAAAAAGAATCCTCCCTTGCCTCTTCTTAGCTTCTGGTGGTTGTCAGCAGTCCTTGGTGTTCCCTGCCTTGTGGCCATATCACTCCAGTCCTTGGCCTTCTTCCCTGTGTGGGTCTGGTTCCTCTTTGCTTATTAGTTCACTCCTCAGTTTCTCTCCATCTTGCATTTTACTTTAGCAGCAAGGAGAACCAAGGCTGTACCTTGCATTCTTTGCTTGAAAATTGTCTCAGCTAAATCTAAATATCCAGGTTCATCTCTTACAAGTCCTACCTTACACCCAGCCCTAGAATAGTTAAGCCAAGTTTTTGCCACTTTAAAACAAGGATTACCTTTTCTGCAGTGTCCAATAATCTACTTCTCATTTCCTTCTGAGACCTCAACAAAAACATCTTTAACATTCATATATCTTTCAACATTGTGTCCATGATGATATATATTCATTCTCTAAGATAGAAGCTTTTCTGCCATCCTCTTCACTCCATCTAAGTCTCATCAAAATCACCTTTAATACCCGTATTTCTAACCAACCATCTTTCAAGGCATTCTGGGCTTTTTCTGTCAAGTAACTCAAAATTCTTCCAGCCTTTCCACTATTACCCACTTCCAAAGCCACTTCCACAGTTTTGGGAATTTGTTTTACAGCATTACCCCACTCTGGGTACTAAAACTTGTGTCAGTCAGGGTTCTCGCAAGCAGCAGAACCAGTAGCTTCTGTGTATTTCAAGGAACTGGCTTAACGTGACTGTAGGTGCCAGAGAATTGGAAGTTTGTAGCGCAGGACAGCAGGCTCAGAGAGAGACTGATGTTACGGTATTGAGGCAGAATTTTTTTTCTTCTGGGAAACTTCAGTTCTTGCTCTGAAGGCCTTTCAGCTTATTGCATGAGGTCTGCCCACACTATCAAGGATAATCTCCTTTACTGAAAATCAACTGACTGTAGATGTTAATCATAACCAGAAAATACCTTCACAGCGGCACCCAGATTAGTGTTTGATTCAGTAGCTGCGTGTGATAGCCTAGCCAAATTGACACGTAGAACCAGCCATCAACAGAGTGATAATGTGGGACAGGGTGGGTTTTGTTGTTATTTTATATGGAGTGGTCATGAAATAATGTGACGTTTGATCAGAGAAGTTAGCTAAAATATATTATCTTTTTGGTAAAGTTGTCTTCAGATTGTGTTCCTTGGCAATTTAACAAATGGGTAATCATTTTAATTTCTTTTGTTCTTGTCTGATCTTTATTACCAGCTGTCCTTTTTTATATCTTACCCATTTTGGTGTGTAGTAGAATGATTTTGTTATAGAGCATACTTAAACTTAATGAACAATTTACTAGCTAAACTAATAGAAAGAATGGCACTTAGATGATGATAAAAGTAACAATACTAGTTACTTTTGTAATGACTACAGATCCTATGTACTCGGATTTGGTTTATAGGCCAAAACTATTCTACAGGGAAAATTCTTTTTGCCTGAGAATTAAATAGGGACTATTTTAATTAGTGCAGTATCTAGATAAATGGAGCCTTTAAAAATGTACCAGTTTGCATAGTGTTTCCATTATGTAAGTGGTTATTTCTAGGTTGCATAACATAATCTATGTGAATTTCAACTTGTGCTTAACTTAAACTCTTACAAGGAAAAGAGGAAAAGATTATTGTTTTTGTACTGTTTGTGTTACTACCCTGTACAGTAACCTACAATGGTCTACTGTTGTGTATCATGTAAAAATTAAGTTTTTTCAATCCTAATTTTCAGACTGTTCAGTAGGCCATCCATTTAACTCATCTTTTTTTTTCTGTACCATGGCTTTACTTTTTAATTTAGGCAGCCTGTTTGCCCCTGTTTAAATATGACTTGCTTGCTCAGCTTTTCTTACCTGGGATGGTTTCTCCTTTACATCGAAGTTCTGCTGTATTGCTTCTGAGAGAAAACATTTTGTAGTTGGATGAGGGGACCATGTTCTCTGCCTCTAATGTTCTGTGACTTTAGCAAATTGAATATATTCTGTCATCTCCGCATTCTTATAGCGCTGCCCCTTCTTTTGTATTTGTTTTCATGTTCTGTTCTAACGTGTTCTCATACGTTAATGAATGTGTTATTCTTTTTTTTTAAGGGTATTTTGGGGTTTTTGTTTTGTTCTACTGTGAGATAAAACAAAATGGTTTAAAAACCAGCAGACTTTTTTTCCTTTGTGAAAATCAATTTGTGACATTATTTTCCTCCCATAAAATCCTTTTCTCCTTTCTTTCCATCCCACATTCCCTATGCGATTTGGAGCTTTTTTTGTTGATTTTTATAGAACTCCTCAGAGCCTCTGAACATTCAGCGTGATGTCAAACTCATTATTTTTCCTCTTACAGAATGTTTGATGTGGGAGGACAGAGATCTGAGAGGAAGAAATGGATTCATTGCTTTGAAGGAGTGACCGCCATCATCTTCTGTGTGGCGCTGAGTGACTATGACCTGGTTCTAGCTGAAGATGAAGAAATGGCAAGTAGAACCACTACTTTCTTTTTTTTAATTTTATTTATTTATTTATTTATTTATTTATTTATTTTTGGCTGTGTTGGGTCTTCGTTTCTGTGCAAGGGCTTTCTCTAGTTGCGGCAAGCGGGGGCCACTCTTTATCGCAGTGCGCGGGCCTCTCACTGTCGCGGCCTCTCTTGTTGCGGAGCACAGGCTCCAGACGTGCGGGCTCAGCAACTGTGGCTCATGGGCCTAGTTGCTCCGCGGCATGTGGGATCTTCCCAGACCAGGGCTCGAACCCGTGTCCCCTGCATTGGCAGGCAGATTCTCAACCACTGCGCCACCAGGGAAGCCCAGAACCACTTTTAAAGATTGAGCATGGCATATGAAGAGCTAGAGATGTAGCCAAGAATTTTTCTGTGAAAAATTCTTGAAGAATTCTTGCTAATGCCTAAATTATTTGAAAGTTCAGGCTCTTTTCTCTAACTTTTCTGTGTAGTATATTTCCTTTTTAGAATGCAAAGAAGAACAGATGGATCCTGACAAAAAGTTAATCTCACCTCAACCCTAGATGCTTAACTAGGCATTTCTGAGATCTGGTGTCTACATACTAAATGAAAATAAAGTTAGTTCCATTATAGTCCAAGGCTTATTTTTCTTAACTTATTACTTCTGCCAGCTCAGTAATCCTTGACCTCTGTTATACTTTGCTACTGTCATGTAATTTTCAGATGTGTTTCAGTGTACCATTAATCTGGGGGAAACATTTTTAATTAGAAAAAAGCTATAAGTGTCAGTTTCTTTTATTAAAATAAGTTATATACAATTATCATACAGTAGGTGTAGTGCACATGTTCATTTCTGTCATTCTGGCACTATAAACTATATTAGTGCCCTTTTTGAAACCACAAATACTGGAAGGGCAGGAAGCAGGAATTGGAGGTTTCCTTCCCTAATGTACCATTATATTTAGGGTATTGGGCTAATTGTGTTTCAGCTTTTTCAGTTTAATTTATTAATCTTTAAAAACCTCTACTTATCTTTTAATGGAAACTTCAGTTCGCTCTGTAATAATGAGGTCTCCTTTGAAACGTTTGCACTTCGCATTTCTAGATCGCAGGGTCCTGCAGCACAGTGACACGCTGCCAGCACTCAGCAAGTACTGGTTGAATACAAAAAAGTGATGAGTGATGTAGACACTCATCTTGCCTAAAATCAAAGTGTGTGCTTGTTCTTAAATGGCAAAAATATGTTTTTGTGGGACGTTACCTATTTTTCAGCTAAGTTCTATTGTATTACCATACTTTTTTTTTTTCCACGCTCAGTTTTTAAAAGTAATATTTCTCAAAATCCTTGCCATTATGACAAACTGGCTGTATTCTATTACAGAACCGAATGCATGAAAGCATGAAGTTGTTCGACAGCATATGTAACAACAAATGGTTTACAGATACATCTATTATACTTTTTCTAAACAAGAAGGATCTCTTCGAAGAAAAAATCAAAAAGAGCCCTCTCACTATATGCTATCCAGAATATGCAGGTATTTTACTTTCTGTAGATAACTTGTCAGCTCGTATATTTCTAAGTGAACGTTTCCCTAAGGCAAGATTTCAGTTGTTGATTTGAAGCTTTTGGCTTAGTAATTCTTAACCTTTAAGAGAAATTATTTATCAAACTGCATTCAAGCACAAGTAGTAGTTCCTTGAGTTGTGGGTGAGATGACTGAAAATAACATTCATTTTAGGGAAAAGCTTTTAGATAATTTTCTATGATGACTCCAAGTCTTCGTAAACTTACGATATTGATTGGTTCATCCAGTTAACAGATCTTATGTCAGGTATTGTGTGATGCACAATAAATAAAATGTGTCTCTGGTCACTGACTTAATCTCAAAGACAGAGGTACTCCTAAACAAACAAAGACACAATAGCAGTGCAGCACGCGAGTACAAAGGAACATGGATAGTAATTGGAAGGGGGAAAAATTAGAAAGGAGTCTGTTAGCTAACTCCTCAGGGGAGTCAGGGAAGGTTTCACAAGAAATCCAGGCTTTGGTAATGAGACTGTTAGTGGTACTTTAATTTTACTACTGTGTAAAATGGTCTGCAGTGAGAAAAGGAGACCTGAGATGCAGTCCTGGCTTTTCCATAATTAGCTCTTTGATCTTGAACAAGGCAGTTAATGGGGTCTCACTACCCCATCTGTGAAATCAGAAGTTGGGCTAAAACATTGGTTAAGTTTAGTTCATTGGAACACTTCCCTGGCTGCTATTGAAAGTGGGTGCAAGGAACAGTGATACTCACCCCCCACCCCCTGCCCCCCTCCACACTCAACTTCTCCCTCCCTAAAGCAGAGTAATTTAGCTTTCATTTGTTTTGCATATTGGGTTTCTGAATAAGGCTTTATTTTAATGAAGAAAGTTCGATGCCTAAAAAAAAAAGTTTAACTACCAATAGTTTATCTGATCTCTAAATCTAAACATTATGAAGCTTGGTTAATTTAGCTAATTGATACAAGTTACCCTCACTCCATCCTCATTGTTAAAAAAAAAAAGTCTAAAGAATTTTTTTTGGTTGAAAAATGTGAAAGTGAAATATTATATGTATTGCATTATTTTTTTAACATGCTTATTGGAGTATAATTGCTTTACAATGTTGTGTTAGTTGCTGCTGTATAACAAAGTGAATCAGCTATATGTATACGTATATCCCCATATCCCCTCCCTCTTGTGTCTCCCTCCCAACCTCCCTATCCCACCCCTCTAGGTGGTCACAAAGCACCAAGCTGATCTCCCTGTGCTATGCAACTGCTTCCCACTAGCTATCTATTTTACATTTGGTAGTGTATATATGTCCATGCCACTCTCTCACTTCATCCCAGCTTACCCTTCTCCCTCTCCATGTCCTCAAGTCCATTCTCTACATCTGCATCTTTATTCCTGTCCTGTCCCCAGGTTCTTCAAAACCACTTTTTTTTTAGATTCCATATATATGTGTTAGCATATGGTATTTGTATTTCACTTTCTGACTTACTTCACTCTGTATGACAGACTCTAGGTCCATCCACCTCATTATAGATAACTCAGTTTCATTTCTTTTTATGGCTGAGTAATATTCCATTGTACATATGTGCCACATCTTCTTTATCCATTCATCTATCAGTGGACACTTAGGTTGCTTCCATGCCTTGGCTATTGTAAGTAGAGCTGCAGTGAACATTGTGGCACATGACTCTTTTTGAATTATGGTTTTCTTAGGGTATATGCCCAGTAGTGGGATTGCTGGGTCGTATGGTAGTCCTATTTTTAGTTCTTTAAGGAACCTCCATACTGTTCTCCATAGTGGCTGTATCAATTTACATTCCCACCAACAGTGCAAGAGGGTTCTGTTTTCTCCACACCCTCTCCAGCATTTATTGTTTCTAGATTTTTGGATGATGGCCATTCTGACTGGTGTGAGTTGATACCTCATTGTAGTTTCGATTTGCATTTCTCTAATGATTAGTGATGTTGAGCATCCTTTCATGTGTTTGTTGACAATCTGTATATTTTCTTTGGAGAAATGTCTATTTAGGTCTTATGCCCATTTTTGGATTGGGTTGTTTGTTTTTTTGATATTGAGCTGCTTGTATATTTTGGAGATTAATCCTTTGTCAGTTGCTTCGTTTGCAAATATTTTCTCCCATTCTGAGGGTTGTCTTTTTGTCTTGTTTATGGTTTCCTTTGCTGTGCAAAAGCTTTGAAATTTCATTAGGTCCCATTTGTTTATTTTTGTTTTTCTTTCCATTTCTCTAGGAGGTGGGTCAAAAAGGATCTTGCTGTGATTTATGTCATAGAGGGTTCTGCCTGTGCTTTCCTCTAAGAGTTTTATAGTGTCTAGCCTTACATTTAGGTAAGGGGTTTTTCGGGATCTTTTGTGTTTCCATTCAAATTGTGAAATTTCTTGTTCTACTTCTGTGAGAAGTGCCGTTGGTAGTTTGATAGGGATTGTACTGAACCTGTTGATTGCTTTGGGTAGCGTAGTCATTTTCACAGTGTTGATTCTTCCAATCCAAGAACATGGTATATATCTGATATCTCTCTGTCTGTTTGTATCATCTTTAATTTCTTTCATCAGTGTCTTATAATTCTGCATACAGGTCTTTTGTCTCCTTAGGTAGGTTTATTCCTAGGTATTTTATTCTTTTTGTTGCAGTGGTAAATGGGAGTGTTTCCTTAATTTCTCTTTCAGATTTTTCATCATTAGTGTATAGGCATGCAAGAGATTTCTGTGCATTAATTTTGTATCCTGCTACTTTACCAAATTCATTGATTAGCTCTAGTAGTTTTCTGGTAGCATCTTTAGGATTCTCTATGTATAGTATCATGTCATCTGCAAACAGTGACAGTTTTACTTCTTCTTTTCTGATCTGGATTCCTTTTATTTCTTTTTCTTCTCTGATTGCTGTGGCTAAAACTTCCAAAACTATGTTGAATAATAGTGGTGAGAGTGGGCAACCTTGTCTTGTTCCTGATCTTAGAGGAAATGGTTTCAGTTTTTCACCATTGAGAACAATGTTGGCTGTGGGTTTGTCATATATGGCTTTTATTATGTTGAGGTAGGTTCCCTCTGTGCCTACTTTCTGGAGAGTTTTTATCATAAATTTGTGTTGAATTTTGTCGCAAGCTTTTTCTGCATCTATTGAGATGATCATACGGTTTTTCTCCAATTTGTTAATATGGTGTATCACATTGATTGACTTGCGTATATTGAAGAATCCTTGCATTCCTGGGATAAACCCCACTTGATCATGGTGTATGATCCTTTTACTGTGCTGCTGGATTCTGTTTGCTAATATTTTGTTGAGGATTTTTGCATCTGTGTTTATCAGTGATATTGGCCTGTAGTTTTCTTTTTTCATGGCATCTTTGTCTGGTTTTGGTATCAGAGTGATGGTGGCCTCATAGAATGAGTTTGGGAGTGTTCCTCCCTTTGCTATATTTTGGAAGAGTTTGAGAAGGATAGGTGTTAGCTCTTCTCTAAATGTTTGATAGAATTTGCCTGTGAAGCCATCTGATCCTGGGCTTTTGTTTGTTGGAAGATTTTTAATCACAGTTTCAATTTCAGTGCTTGTGATTGGTCTGTTTTTATTTTCTATTTCTTTCTGGGTGTCTCAGAAGGTTGTGCTTTTTCTAAGAATCTGTCCATTTCTTCCAGGTTGTCCATTTTATTGGCATATAGTTGCTTGTAGTAATCTCTCATGATCCTTTGTATTTCTGCAGTGTCAATTGTTACTTCTCCTTTTTCCTTTCTAATTCTGTTGATTTGAGTCTTCTCCCTTTTTTTTCTTGATGAGTCTGGCTAATAATGGTTTATCAATTTTGTTTACTTTCTCAAAGAACCAGCTTTTAGTTTTATTGATCTTTCTATTGTTTCATTTCTTTTTCATTTAAATCTGATCTTTATGATTTCTTTCCTTATGCTAACTTTGGGGCTTTTTTGTTCTTCTTTCTCTAATTGCTTTAGGTATAAGGTTAGGTTGTTTATTTGAGATGTTTCTTGTTTCTTGAGGTAGGATTGTATTGCTATAAACTTCTCTCTTAGAACTGCTTTTGCTGCATCCCATAGGTTTTGGGTCGTCGTGTTTTCATTGCCATTTGTTTCTAGGTGTGTTTTGATTTCTTCAGTGATCTCTTCATTATTTAGTAGTGTACTGTTTAGCCTCCATGTATTTGTATTTTTTACCGATTTTTTTCCTGTAATTGATATCTAGTCTCATAGCATTGTGGTTGGAAAAGATACTTGATACGATTTCAATTTTCTTAAATTTACCAAGGCTTGATTTGTGACCCAGGATATGATCTATCCTGGAGAATGTTCCATGAGCACTTGAGAAGAAAATGTATTCTGTTGTTTTTGGATGGAATGTCCTAGAAATATCAATTAAGTCCATCTTGTTTAATGTGTCATTTAAAGCTTGTGTTTCCTTATTTATTTTTATTGTGGATGATCTGTTCATTGGTGAAAGAGGGGTGCTAAAGTCCCCTACTATGATTGTGTTACTGTCGATTTCCCCTTTTATGTCTGTTAGCATTTGCCTTATGTATTGAGGTGCTCCTGTGTTGGGTACATAAATATTTACCATTGTTGTACCTTCTTCTTGGATTGATCCCTTGATCATTATGTAGTGTCCTTTTTTGTCTCTTGTAATGGTCTTTATTTTAAAGTCTATTTTGTCTGATATGAGAATTGCTCCTCCAGCTTTCTTTTGATTTCCATTTGCATGGAATATCTTTTTCCATCCCCTCACTTTCAGTCTGTATGTATCCCTAGGTCTGAAGCGGGTTTCTTGTAGACAACATATATATGGGTCTTGTTTTTGTATCCATTCAGCCAGTCTGTGTCTTTTGGTTGGAGCATTTAATCTGCTTACATTTAAGGTAACTATCGATATGTATGTTCCTATTAGCATTTTCTTAATTGTTTTGGGTCTGTTATTGTAGATGTTTTCCTTCTCTTGTGTTTCCTGCCTAGAGAAGTTCCTTTAGCATTTTTTGTAAAGCTGGTTTGGTTGTACTGAATTCTCTTAGCTTTTGCTTGTCTGTAAAGGTTTTAATTTCTCCATCAAATCTGAATGAGACTCTTGCTGGCTATAGTAATCTTGGTTGTAGGTTTTTCCCTTTCATCACTTTAAATATGTCTTGACACTCGCTTCTGGCTTGCAGAGTTTCTGCTGAACGATCAGCTGTTAATGTTATGGGGATTCCTTTGTATGTTATTTGTTGCTTTTCCCTTGCTGCTTTCAATATTTTTTCTTTGTATTTAACTTTTGATAGTTTGATTAATATGTGTCTTGGCGTGTTTCTGCTTGGATTTATCCTGTATGAGAGTCTGTGCTTCCTGGACTTGATTGACTACTTCCCATGTTAGGGAAGTTTTCGACTATCATCTCTTCAAATATTTTCTCAGACCCTTTCTTTTTCTCTTCTTCTTCTGGGACCCCTGTAATTTGAATGTTGGTGCCTTTAATGTTGTCCCAGAGGTCTCTGAGACTGTCCTCAATTCTCTTCATTCTTATTTCTTTATTCTGCTCTGAGGTAGTTATTTCCACTATTTTATCTTCCAGCTCACTTATCCATTCTTCTGCCTCAGTTATTCTGCTATTGATTCCTTACAGAGAATTTTTAATTGCATTTATTGTGTTGTTCATCATTGTTTGTTTGCTCTTTAGTTCTTCTAGGTCCTTGTTAAACGTTTCCTGTATTTTCTCCATTCTATTTCCAGGATTTTGGATCATCTTTACTATCATTACTCTGAATTATTTTTCAGGTAGACTGCCTATTTCCTCTTCATTTGTTTGGTCTGGTGGGTTTTTACCTTGCTGCTTCATCTGCTGTGTGTTTCTCTGTCGTCTCATTTTGCTTAACTTGAGTTTGGGGTCTCCTTTTCACAGGCTGCAGGTTCGTAGTTCCTGTTGTTTTTGGTGTCTGCCCCCAGTGGGTAAGGTTGGTTCAGTGGGTTGTGTAGGCTTCCTGGTGGAGGGGACTGGTGCCTGTGTTCTGGTGGGAGGGGCAGCATCCGGTGGTGTGTTTTGGGGTGTCTGTGAACTTAGTAGATTTTAGGCAGCCTCTCTGCTAATGGGTGGGGCTGTGTTCCTGTCTTGCTAGTTGACTGGCATGGGTCATCCAGCACTGGAACTTGCTGGCCGTTGGGTGGAGGTGGGTCTTAGCATTGAGACGGAGATCTCTGGGAGACCTCTTGCTGATTGATATTACGTGGGACCAGGCGGTCTCTGGTGGTCCAATGTCCTGGACTCAGCTCTCCCACCTCAGCGGCTCAGGCCTGACTCCAGGCCCAGGCACCAAGTCCCTGTCAGCCACATGGAGACATATGGCATCTTGATGCTGTGATGCTGAGTGTAGTTCCAGGGGAAGGAGCTTGGTGGTGCTACTCTTGCTGCTCCGGGTGACCGCTGCCTCTGTTAACAGCTCCACTAAGCCTGAGGGTCTACCAGCTGCAGGAAGATGAGACCACCCGGGGCAGCCTTCAAGCCGTGATTCTTGCCACGATCCCTGCTGTTGCTGTCGTGGAATCCGGCTTCCCCCACTGCTGCCCAAGTCTCAAGAATTTGTTTCATTATAAACAAAATTTGTCAATTTTGTATTCAGTAAATTGTACAGTGAGTATTCACTGCCTTTTCATAGGCAGTGTTAAAACAACCATATGATATCAGTGCTTTTACATCCCACTTATGTAGGTGAGAGCACTGTGATTTAATGAAGCAGTGGAGTCCAAATCCAAACCCAAGTCTGTTGCATTCCTGCATCCAGGACATTAACATCCAGAATACATTTAATTATATATTTTCAATGGAGGCAAAGCAGTAGGGTCTCCAATCAGTATGATCCTCTTACTCATCACTACAGCCCTTTTTATGTATCGCAAAGTTATACTTCGAAATAATTTCACAGAATTAACTTACTTTAAAAGTTTTGTTTTCTTTTTGAAAGTCATAGTGTCCTAAGTCACCTTATTCAGAAACATTTTTAGTGCTTTGTTAGGAATAAAATTATATATAGTTCTAATTCCAAGATTGAAGTTGCCCAGAATCAAGGTGGCTCAGTTTGGCCTTTACTTTCCTCTGTCTTTCAGTTCATCTTTGTCATTTTCTATTGTGAAGTAGCCCTTTTGTGCTAATATTATCAGAGGACCCAAATCAATCCTCAAATATTACATACTTACAGGGCTTTTTAGAGCAGCCAAGAGGATAGTTGTTAGCGCATTTTTTGCCAGGTATGCATTGTGTTCAAAATGTTTTTCGAATGTTGTCAAGTTAATAAGAATCACTGATCTCAGGCTCTTTGAGCAAAGAGAGTATTACATAATTCTTTCATAGTCCCAGTGTTAAGACTATAATTAAAAACTTCATTGCACATGCTAAGTATTGATGCTGTCACCTCTTGTTGCACCCTCAACTCTTAATCCCTGTGGCTACTGTTTGCTGTAGGAGAACCCATTGTAGCCTCCAAACTACTCACTTGGTTTATCCCCTACCTCTCTCTGCTCCTGTCTTCTCCTCTTTTTATCTATTTACATTTTGGCATTTCACCAGATTCCATCTGCAGTCTTATAATCTTCTAGCACTCCATTCTTTCATAGTCATATTTATTCTCAGCATGATAAATTCAGTTGTCAACTCTAATTTCTCTATTGAGTCTCAGGCTTGCATTTCCAATTGCTTGTTGAATCTATCCATGTTTTTTAGCACCTGAGACTCCAACTGAATTCATGTTATTTTTTTTTTTATTCAAATCTCCTTTATCTCCCTTTGAATTAGATCACCAGGCACCCAATTCTCCAGTATTGAACCAGATTATCATCTGTACTTAACCTTTATTCAAGACAGTTCTAGCAATCACGTTAGAAAATATCTGTCACCTTCCCCCTAGTCATTCTTTTCCAAAACTTAAAATCAAGTTGAGGAATGTATCTTGTAGTTCTAGGGCTTCAATAATCTAACTAGCTACCCACAATAGATACAGCAAATTGAGCTATGCACTCAGGGCAAGCTGTTTTCTCAAAACATGTTTTTAATTTAGAGGTTGTATTAGCTCCTGTGAGTCAAGAAGACATTGTTTATTGCTTTAGAATTTCAGAGTACCAACCTTATTATGATTTAGTAAATTAAAATTTGATTTGTAGAGTATATGGTTGTCTGCTAGCAACTTACTTAAGAGATAAAATTTAAACTTATTTTGACAACTTAGAGAAAATGGAAAAATTCATAGAAACATACAACCTATCAAGTTTGAATCATGAAGAAATAGAAAATCTGAACAGCCTATGTTAGTAAGGAGATTGAATTAGGAATCAAAAACCTCCCAATAAACAAAGTTCATAACCAGATGGCTTTACTGGTGAATTCTACCAAACACAGAAGAATTAATTGTTAGCAGTCCTTCTTAAACTCTTCCAAAATTGGAAGCATTCTCTCCTTTTCCATAACTCATTTTACCAGGCCACCATTACCCTGTTACCAAAACCAGGCAAGTATGCCACAAGAAAAGAAAATTACAGGCCAATATCCCTGATAAACATAAAATTACAGGCCAATATCCCTGATAAACATAAACATAAATGCAAAAATCTTCAACAAAATATTAGCAAACTGAATTCAGCAATACATTAAAAGGATCATTACACCACAACTATGTGAGATTTATTCAGAGGATGCAAGCATATAGTTCACTGTCTGCAAATCAATTAATGCAACACACCACCTAAACAAAATGAAGGATAAAAATCACATGATCATCTCAACAGATGCAAAAAAAAAAAAAAGCATTTGACAAAATTCAACATCCATTTAGGATAAAAACTCAACAAAATGGGTACAGTGGGAATGTACCTCAATATAATAAAGGCCTATAGCTGATATCATACTCAACAGTAAAAAGTTGAAAGCTGTTGCTCTAAGACAGGGAATAAGACAAGGTTTCCCAGTCTCACCACTTTCATTCAACATAGTATTTACAAGTCCTACCACTGCAGTTTAAGCAAGAAAAAGAAAAGGCATCCAAGTCAGAAAGCAAGAAGTAAAACTGTCACTATTTGCACAAGACATGGTATTATACATAGAAAAATCTCAGATTCACAAAAAAACTTAAAACTCACAGTGAATTTAGTAAAGTTGCAGGATACAAAATCAGTATACAAAAATCTGTAACACTAGTAATGAACTATAAGAAAAACTGAAAGTCAGATTTACAGTTGCATTAAAAGAACAAAATTTCTAGGAATAAATTTAACCAAGGAGGGGAAAGGCCTGTACACTGAAAACTAAAACATAGATGAAAGAAATTGAAGAAGATACACATAAATAGAAAGATATTCCATGCCCATGGATTGGAGGAATATTAATATTGTTAAAAAGGTCCGTACTACCTAAAGTTGTCTAACAGAGTCAATGCAATCCCTATCAAAATTCTAATAGCATTTTTCACAGAAAGAGAATAGTCCTAAAATTCTGAATCACAAAAGACTCCAAAAGCTAAAGCAATCTTGAGAAAGAAGAACAAAGCTGGAGGCACTATGTGCCCTGATTTCCAACTATATTACACAGCTACAGTAATCAAAACAGTGTGGTATTGGCATAAAAAACAGACACATAGATCTGAGGAACAGAATAGAGAGCCCAGAAGTAAACCCATGTATACAAGATCAAGTAATTTATGACAGATGACCCAAGAATATACAACGGGGAAAGAACTGTCTCTTCAGTAAACAGTGTTTGTTAGGAAAACTGGACAGCCACATGCTAAAGAATGAAACTGGACTGCTTTCTCCACCATACACAAAAATAAACCCAAACAGATTAAAGACTCGAACGTGAGACCTGAAACCCTTGAACGTAAGACCTGAAACCATAAAACTCCTAGAAGAAAACACAGGCAGTAAGCTTGACAGTCATGATTTTTTTTTTTAAGTTTGACACCAAAAGCAAAGGCAACAAAAGCAAAAATAAACAAATTGGGTGACATCATCAAACTAAAAAGCTTCTGCACAGCAAAGGAAGCCATCAGCAAAATTAAAATGCAGCCTAAGGAATGGGAGAAAATATTTGCAAAACATTTATCTGATAAGGGGTTAATATCCAAAATGTACAGTCATCCCTCCATATCCTTGGGAGATTGGTTTCAGGACCTGCCATAGATACCAAGATCTATGGATGCTCAAATCTCTTACATAAAATGGCATAGTACAGTTGGTCCTCCATATTTGCTGGTTATAAACCCACAGATACAGAGGGCCAGCTGTATAAAGAACTCATACAAGTCAGTAACAGAAACACAATTTCACTATTAAAATGGGCAGAGGATCTGAATAGACATTTTTCCAAAGAAGACATACCGGTGGCCAACATGTCCATGAAAAGGTGCTCAACATCACTAACAATCAGGGAAATGCAAATCAAAACCACAATGAGCGGGACTTCCCTGGCGGTCCAGTGGCTGAGACTCCACGCTCCCAATGCAGGGGGCATGGGTTCAATCCCTGGTCAGGGAACTAGATCCCACATGCATGCTGCAACTAAGAAGTCCGCATGCTGCAACTAAGGAGCTGGCGAGCCACAACTAAGACCTGGTGCAACCAAATAAAGATAAATATTAAAAAAAAAAAAAAAAAACCCACAATGAGCTATCACCTCACGCCCGTTAGAATGGCCGTTATCATAAAGAAAAGAAATGCCAGACGTTGGTAAAGACGTAGAAAAACGGGAACCCTTGTACCCTATTGCTGGGAATGTAAATTGGTGCAGCCATTATGGAAAACAATATGGAGATTCCTCAATAACTTAAAAATAGAACTACCATATGATTCAGCAATTCCACTTCTGGGTATTTATTTGAAGAAAATGAAAACACTTTCTGGAAAAGATACATGCACCTCTCTGTTTATTGCAGCATTACTTAGAGTAGCCAAGCTATGAAAACAACTGGTGAAGTACAGGGGAGGGGAAGCACTGCAGTAACACAGGTGGTACTTTGAATATAGGTTTCCTCCTGACATGGAGTGAGCCTCAAATGTGGAACAGAGGGTCTTAGAATGGCTTTACCAAGCAGGCTGGGTAACAGAGGACCTTGAAGTCCAGTCACATAATTTTGTGTTATTACTGCAAGAGACAGAATTAACAGTTTTTTTCAAAGGAACATTTTATTGAAGTATCATATGTATACATATATAAACTATATAGATACAGTATATAGATACTCACATACTTAGCACAAATGTGAAACTTACTGAATTTTAAAAAGTGAAAACACTGATATATGCACCATTCTGGTCAAGAAATAGAACATTTCCAGGTCCCCAGAAACCCTGTCATGCCCCTCCCAGTCTTAACTGATCAACTTCCATCCACCCACCTACTCACACAAAGAGTAACCACTATTATGACTTCTGTCTTCATCGATTAATTTTGATTGTTTCCAAACTTGTTTTCTAAACATCAGTTGTTTACAGTATATACTCTGTTTTGTGTCTGCCTTCATTTGTTCAGCAGTATGTTTATGAAGCTCATCTATAGTATTGTGTGTAGCAATAGTTCTTTTATTCTCATTTCTCTATGGCAGCTCATTGTATGAATATATACCAGGATTTATTAGCCAGTCTACAGTTAATGAACTTCTGGGTTGTTTCCTAAAGTAGAAGTTCTGCTGTTAACAGTCTTTATATGTCTTCTGGTGAACATATGTATATAGTTCTGTCAAGGACACACCTGGAAAACTGAACTCTTGAGTCACAGAGTATGTGTGATTATCTTTAGATACTGCCAAGTAGCAAAGTGTTGTTTGTACTCAGGAATCTTCAGTCAGTCACCTGAAAGCAGAAGTGTGTCATTCACTTTTTTGTAACCTCATAGGCATAAACCACATTGTAGACCCTTGTACAGTTTTTGAATACAAAAATTGAGAAATGCTAATTAATGTATATATAGGAAGGGGAATAAAAAATACCGATCAGCATCAGCCAACATTTCTTGATCCAGCCACTAGGCTAGAAGTGAAATAGTGTGCCACCGTCAGGAAACTGAGTGGTTCTGTGTTAGGATGTAGAGTATAAGGGGTTAGAAAAAAGGGACTCTGACAATTGGAGATTGAGGCAGAAACAAAGATCATGGGGAACCTGGAATACCGTGCTTTTTGTTTTTTGGGTTTTTTTTAAAGGGTAACTTATGTCATTACAGGGTGATTAACATTGGGTATTTTTCACTTAGAAGAAATAGTTTATCTTATTCTCGAAGGGCAAAGACGATTATAGAGTCCACATATTTTACACATAAGAAACTGATTTCAGTATTTTAAGGTCCATGTTGCTTAGTGGTACACTCATTTTAACTTCGCCTTATGTTTCTTTCCTTTTCCCATATCAGGCTCAAACACATATGAAGAGGCAGCTGCATATATTCAATGTCAGTTTGAAGACCTCAATAAAAGAAAGGACACGAAGGAAATATACACCCACTTCACATGTGCCACAGATACCAAGAATGTGCAGTTTGTCTTTGATGCTGTAACAGATGTCATCATAAAAAATAATCTAAAAGATTGTGGTCTCTTCTGAGTTTTGCAGTAAATGGTAAAATGCATTTTCAAACCAAATGAGTACTTATATGTGGATCTCTCTAGACTAGAGTCTTGCAGCAACACAGAATGTAGTATATGGGAAATGCATCTGGGACCTGACCAAAATTTTCTTTTTTTTTAAACTGGAAGTAATGGAAGGTCCTTTCTTAAATGTGAGAAGTGGTCCTGCAGTGTGAAACTAAGGGCAGTGTTAAAGCTGGACTCTAGTGTATTGATGACTTCTGTGTAAGTGTAAATATGCAAATGTATGTATACATGTATTTATGACTTTAGTTTTCCACATTACTTTTAGGTATTAAGAGTGGCAACTTATGATTTTAGCGTGATGGCTTGGGAAATAATAGAAATATTAAGTACTTTGTACTGAATGACAGACTATTATGTTTGCCAGTTTTAAACAGCTTTATTTATGTTCATGTCCTGTAAATTTTTAAGTACAGTAATTAATATTAGGACACATTGCAGCCCTTGTCTTGATTATATGTATACTTGTAATCATAAAAATGTTATTTGTACAAACATTGCACAGACTATTTTAATAACATGATTTGTTCTTTAAATTTAATGTGTTTTATTGAAATGTTCTTGAAGTGGATGAGTATACCTGCCTTTGGATCAGTTAAACATTGTATGCATTTCAGTTTTTCTTTTAAGAATGCATGCTAATCTGATTCTACATTAGATTTGGTTTGAAAACAAATTTCAGATTTTTGAGGATATACTTACAGACTTATTATAAATTCTTAATTTTTATTCGGTTGGTTTGTTTTCACTTTGAATTTTAATATTTGGATGGTATTCATGCATTGCCTTAAAGGTGATGCCAGATTTTTATACACTTTAAATAACTACATTTTTATTTATAACTAAGTTTAGGTGGGTGTGAGAGCATTTTTGTGGGTAAAAAATAAGTTAGCATAATGAATTTTGAGACATTCATTTGTGTATTTCCTTTGGGAAATCCCTTGTACCTACTATACATGATAGCTCCTTGTTTAGAAGATAACAAGAAAGATCTTTGAATATTCTGCTGATGATAAAATGCAACCTTTAAATTCATATATGTAAGTAACTAGTTTCAAATTTAATTATCACGCTATGTTAAAATTACTTTTTTCCCTTAGATTATTCAAATTTCCTCCACTTGCCTGAGTTTGTATTATTTCTTTTTAAACTGTGCTATTATTTCTGAGAATGAAATGGGCAATTACACTTAGAAAATGAGTAACAGCATTTAATTAAGTCAGTGCTTGTGTGTATCCTCAAGTAAGTGTTACATTTCTGCTAGATATTGAATTTTGATAGTCATTTTTAATTATTCATGGCGTGTCTCTATGACCTCGTTTCAGCAAAGTGAACAGCATTCCATACCCTACTTCTCTTTTTTACTCATCTTGAAAAAGTTAGTCTTTCAGTAAGCTTCATGGGTAAGTAGTTTCTAAATTTAGTTGTGTGCTATCATTTTGTTGAAGTCTCTTTGTGGTTGTGTGTGTGTGTGTGTGTGCGTATAACCGTTTCATTTTGGGGATTTGTTTTTCTTCTTTGTAATGTAGAGAAATTCAAAAATTTCTTAACAAAATTCTTCAAATGTGTTAGTTTAGATTCTTTATGTGCCTTTCATGAAAGATATGTTTTCATTAATTTTATGGATGGAAGACCTGTTGTATTCATATTATGAAGCTATGTATGAAGTTCAACTATCCTGTAAATCAATTTGAATCATGAGAAATAAGTTTAAAACGCCACAAGAAGCACATATTGGTGACCATAACTGATGAATTCCTGAACTTTAGTCTGTGTAATTGTGTTACTAATAAAAACCTAATAAATTTGAATTTTTAAAATTTTACAAACCTGTTGGCTAATACGTGTTTTGCATTAGCATTTAAGTATCAGTCTGTTGTGTGTGCTCATTTCTTCTTTATCTGTGTTGTCCTTCTGCAATTTCATCTACTCCAGAAGCTTGAGTTTTCCCTGCCCCAAGTCTCCGCATGAGATGTGGTGCCACATTTGGAATTGCCTGCTTGATATCCCCTTCTGAGAAGTGACTGCCTGCTCCAGTTCAGCATGTACAAACCAAACTCATCATTTTCCCTGTCAACCAGTTCTCACCTCTGACTTTGCCATTGCACTGTCATTCATTTAATCCCTCAGTGGGGAATTTTTCAGCCATATAAGTTACCATTTGCTCACAAGTCTACTTTCCCAGTGCCTCACATGTGTTTTTTGTTTTATTTCTCTTTTCCATTCCCACTACCACCTACTGAATTCAGGTCTTTGCTTAACTTCCACTTAAAATGGCTTATTACATTCCCCACTTCCACTTTCTCCCTTCTTTAATCCAGGTTACTTATCCTAATCTAGAACTCTGGCTGTGTTATTTTCTGTGCATTGGCTCTGACTTGTCAATAAAGTGAAATCTAACTTAGCCTTCCATTCCAGGCTCTTCATCATCTGAGCCCACTTCACGACATCCCCTGTCTCTCCCTCACATTCTAATAATACTTTGTGCGTAGCCTGGGCTTTCCTTCAAGTATTGTACTACATACTACCTGAAATATGCTTAAAACAATGCCTGGAACATGGGAAATGTTCATTCACGTCTGTTAATGTTGTTATTTTTATTTCTTAGCACTTGTGTTTGTGGTCTCTTTTTTAGATCAAGGGGCATCTGTTCTGCAGTCTGCCCTCCTGGGAGCTGCATGGTTCTCACGGGGCTGCCAATCACCGTTCTCACCTCCCTGAACCGTTCATCGTCCCCATCACTGGGCAAGCACCCCAGCTGAACCAATCACATAGTCCTAGTTCCCATTCCTAAGGTTCCCAAAGCTGTTCTGGTTTCTAAAATCCCCTTCCATCTATTTCAGTACCCTTCTAAAAAATACTTTCATGCTTCACCTCATTCATTCAGTTTCAATCTTTTCCAAAAAAAAATCCATATTATAAAATGCGTATGTTCTTACTGAATGCCAACAGTAACTGTGAGATATATCCAAAAAGGCTCAGAGAGGTTAATTAACGAACAAGATCAAGGTTTCAAACCTATGACTTCTGACTTCATGTCTATCAGAGAACTCCAAATAATGCTACCTTATTTCCACAGAATGGCTAAGTAGTCTTTTAACCATTCCCACTCTCACCTTCTGAGTTTATCTGAATCATAATATTTTTAGACTAAAAATACGTAAGATAGAACAAAGCTGTACACATCATTCTCCATAATTTGAAACTATATTAGAAAACGAGAGTAAAGCAGTGTTGTATTGGCATAAAAACATACACATAGATCTGAGAAACAGAATAGAGAGCCCAAAGATAAACCCAGGCATATGTGGTCAATTAATTTATGGCAAAGGAGCCAAGAATACACAATGGGGAAAGGACAGTCGCTTCAATAAATGGTGTTGGGAGAACTGGACAGCACATGCAAAAGAATGAAACTGGATCATTATCTTACACCATACACAAAAATAAAACCCAAAATGGATTAGGGGCTTGAATGTAAGACCTGAAACCATAAAACTCTTAGAAGAAAACATAGGCAGTAAGCCCCTTGACATTGGTCTTGGTGATAAATTTTTAGATTTGACACCAAAACCAAAGGCAATAAAAGCAAAAATAAGTGGGACCTCATCAAACTGAGAAGCTGCTTCTGCACAGCAAAGGAATCCATCAACAAACTGAAAAAGCAACCTGTGGAATGGGAGAAAAAAACTGCAAATCATATATCTTATGTGGGGTTAGTTATATCCAAAATGTACTCATACAACTCAATAGCAAAAAAACAACCTGATTACAAAATGGCCTGAGAATATGAAGATATTTTTTCCAAAAAAGACATAAAGACGGCCAACAGGTTCATAATAAGTTGCCCAACATCACTAAGTATCAGGGAACTGCAAACGAAAACCACAATGAGCTATCACCTCACACCTGTTAGAATGGCTATTCTCAAAAGACAAGAAGTAACCAGTGTTGGTAAGGATGTGGTGAAACAGGAACCCTTGTGCCCTATTGGTGAGAATGTAAATTGGGGCAGTCACTATGGAAAACAGGATGAAGGTTCCCCAAAATAGTAAAAATAGAACTACCATATGATTCCGAAATTGTACTTCTGGGTATTTATCCAAAGAAAGTAAAAACACTGACTTAAAAAGACATGAACCCTCATGTTCATGGCAGCATTATTTACAATAACCAAGACAGGGACACAACCTAAATGTCTATCCATGGATGAATGGATAAAGAAAACGTGATACACACATACACAGAGGAATAGCAGCCATAAAACAAAACGAAATCTTGCCATTTTCGGCAACATGGATGGACCTTGAAGAGGACATTATGCTAGGTGAAATAAATCAGAGAAAGAAAAATATCGTGTGATACCACCTGTATATGAATCAAAAGAAAAAAAAAATTCAGCTCATAGATGCAGAGAACAGATTGGTGGTTGCCAGAGGCGGTGTGTGGGTGGGCAAAATGGGTGAAGAGAGTCAAAACTACAAAATTCCAGCTATGAAATAAGTCATGGGCATATAACGTACAGCATGGTGACTATAGTTAATAACACTGGGTAGCATATTTGGGAGTTGCTAAGAGTAAATTTTAAAAGTTCTCATCGCAAGAAAAAAAATGTGTAACTATATGGTGATGGACGTTAACCAGATTTATTGTGACCATTCTGCCATATATACAAATAGCAAATCATTGTGTTGTACACATGAACTAATATAATGTTATATGTCAAATATATCTCAATAAAAATACATAAAAACTTCAAACAATATATATGATACTTACTATATCTTGTATCAAAGCTATTTATGTTATCAACACATTAGATTTGAAGGCACTTAAGGGGACAAACAGTGATGGGCATTTTTACATCACTCATTATCTACAGAACCACCCATGGTGCCTTGTGTAAAGGGGTTTAATAATGTAATCTATATTACAGATGTTAGCATTGTCATTGCTTATGTGTTATGTTAGAGAGAAGTTGAAAGTAGTGGGGGTGGCCTAGGCCCTGGCATTCAGTCTGAGTTCAAACCCTGGCTCTATCTCTTATTAATTGGGGAAACCTGGGCAAGTTATTTAATTTTTCTTGGCCTCTTTTTTATCATCTGAAAAAATAGGGATTAAATAATCAGACCATTAATATTAAGTTCACATGCCTGTTAAGAACTTGGAAGTGAGCCTGGCACGTGGTAAACATTCAGTAAGTATTATTGCTATTTGACTATAAAAACTATTTAATTTGGGGGTGCCTTTAAAGTCATAATCAGTGCTTAACCAGCAGCTGTTGATATGAGCTTTGAATGAAATGTCTCCAAACAAGATAACTATCATAATTCATCTTTATAGTTAAAACTTCAGAGTGTCTCACATTGATAATGATATCGGAAAAATGTGAGAAGAAAAAAAATGCATCTCCTTAACTTCAGGACACTTCTGTTATCTTTATTTTTTTATTATTTATGTTATTTATTATGATGTTATTTAACGTAACCAAAAATATGGGAGATTTATGTTATTTTAAAGTTAGTTTGGGAAATTTCTCTTGCTTCTGAAAACCCCCATCTTAATAATTAAAATGGCTTTATATCAAAACTTTTATATTTTACAACTCCATTGGCCTGTTTCCTAGGCATTTTCCCCTTAACCAGTAACTGCTTGCTTTGGTGTCTGTTGTGATGTGTTCTATTATTTACTTGGATTTTTTAGTTACTTTAAAAGTTATGAAACACATTTCATCAAGTCCGGAAACACCCAAATATGCACAGGCAGGAATCTGCTGCAATCTAGCAGGCCAGGGCTGAGGAGGCCTGAACTGGGACAGGCCTACCATGTTATAAATCTCGAGCACCATATATAAGGTCAAATATTTCCAACTTCTTTGATTTACTGGCCATCTTCCTGGGTCTCCATACCAACAAACTGAATGGAAACATTGCCAAGGGATAGTTGTTCAAATTAAGAATGCATTGTAACTGATTAAAAATGAGATGCTAGTATTTAGCAAACCATGCATAGAAGATAAGTCAAAGCAGATTTTAACTACTATTTCAGCAGGTGGTAGTGCCACTTTTAGCAAAAGAAGGTACCATATCCTTCTGAATTGCATAGTGCCTCACCTGAAAGAAAGTACATGGAGTAGGACTCTTGAGAACCTAAGAATCCAAACCAAAGAAATTCCTTTTCCAACACAGGTGTACAATTTTGCAGTTAATTTTTACTAAATTGACATATTTGTACAATTTCATTGTAAAGCTAGTCTTACAAATGAGCCACTGTGAAGACTGGATATTACCTGGAATTTTCTGTCATGCCCTCTTGAATTTTATTTTCTGTGAAAATATCACAGTAACTTCAACTTTGATCCTTTTCCTTACTTTTGAAAATCAAAAATGAGTGAAGTCAAAGCTACTTCTAAACAATTCTGTCTTTAATTTTCATTGAATGAAATAATCCTGGGTTCTGGTTCAAGAGGGTAATATAGGAAGATCCTGAACTTGCCGCCTCACATGGACACACTGAATTTACAGCTCCATGTGGAACAATTTCTTCTGGAAAGAAACTGAAAAACTAGCTGAGCAACTCCTACACACTGGGCAAATGAGAAAAAAACCCACATCGAACCAGGTAAGAGAATCTGAGACACAATCTTGTCTTAAAACCCAGCCACGGCATGGCAACCCACAATCAGAACAGAACTCAAAACCCCAGGCTTCTCCCTGATGAGCAAAGGGTCTGAACCCCACATTGGGCACCCCAACTTTTAAGGCCTGCACCTCAGACATGAGCACCCAAAACATCCACCTTTGAAGCTAGCGGGCTCACGTCCATGAGACCCACAAGATTATAGCAAACAGAAACGCTTCTCAGAGGGACGCAGCACAGACGCACCCACGCCAGGGCCCATCCACAGGGACAGCCGACTGAAAAGCACCCAAACCTTCTGTGAAAGAGGCTTTTATGCTTATCTTAAAGCATGGTGAGAGACAGGCATCTAACGTAACACACATCTAGGGACCTATTGAAATACTCTCCAGTGACAGAGGACAGCCGGCTCCCTCTGCCTTGCTCCAGGTCACATGTATCTCCTGGAAAGGAAATTTCACCCTCATCTGGTACCCCAATTTTTGCAGCTGCTGCCCAGGGGACACCGCTAGAATGCCTGGCTCTGGTGGCCAGTGGGGCTTACACTCACCATTCCCAAGAGACTGTCACAGACAGAGAAAGAGTTCTTAACAGGCTACCATCCCCAGGGCCCAGCAAGAGACCAGAGACTGCTGTGCCCCGTCTTTCTGTGAAAGTGCTACATTAACTCATCTTCATAGCCGCAGCCTGAGGGGCAGGCTGCTTATTAAACACACATCTAAGGGCCAACTCTAATCCTCTCCAGAGACTTCAGAAGGCTGGCACTCTCTTTTCACTCTCCCTCTGCTGCGCTCTTGAGTGACAGTACTTGCCAGAGGCGAGCTTGTACACGTGTCTGGTGGCCCAGTTTTTCTGTCTGTCAACCAGGGGATGCCCCTTGACTGCCTGTCTCTGGTAGCAAATGGGGCTTTCATTCATGGGTTTCATGGGACTGTAACAAATGGAGAGACAGTTCTTAGCTGGTTACCACCACCAGGGAACAGCGCAGACAGCAGACTGAAACACACCCCCAGTCTTTATGGGAAAGAGGCCTATTTGCTTGTCCTGGAGCTGCAACCTAAGGGGCAGGCTTCTGACTTCGCATATATCTAGAGGTCTACCGAAGTGTTCTCTGGGGAGGGAGGCCAAGCAGACACCATCTGTGTGCTTCCCTCTGCCACACTCCAGGTTGCCAGGATCTCCTGGAAAGGGGCTTGCACACTCATCTCGTGCCCCAATTTTTGCAACCGCTTTCCAGAAGATGGCTCCAGATCACCTGGCTCTGATGGCCAGTAGGATTTATGTTTGTGGTTCCACAGGACTATATATATTTTCGTATTTTAAAAGCTGCTGCCTATTAGAATAAGCAAATTCAGTAAAGTTGCAGGATATAAAGTCAATATAAATGTCAACAAAAATCTGTTGCCTTTCTATCACTAATAACAAACAATCAGAAAGAGAAATTAACAAAAAAGAATAAAATACCTAGGAATAAATTGAACCAAAAAGGTGTACACTAAAAACTATAAGACACTGATAAAACAAATTGAAGAAGACACAAATAAATGGAAAGATATTCCATGCTCATGGATTGGAAGACTTAATATTGTTAAAGTATCCATACAACCCAAAGCAATCTAAAGATTCAATACAATCCCTATCAAAATTCCAATGGTGTCTTTCACAGAAATAGAACAAACAATCCTAAATTTTGTATGGAACCACAAAAGACCTCAGACAGCTAAAGCTATCTTGAGCAAGAACAAACCTGGAGGCACATTCTCTGATTTCAAACTATAATACAAAGCTATAGTAATCAAAAAGTATGATATTGGCATTAAAAACAGACACATAGATCTGAGGAACAATAGAGAGTCCAGAAATAAATCTACACATACATGGTTAATTAATTTATGACAGAGGATTCCAGAATATACAGTGACAAAAGGACAGACTCTTCAATTAATGGTGTTGGAAAAACTGAACAGCCACATGCAAAAGAATGAAACTAGACCACTATCTTACACCATACAAAAGAATTAACTACAAACAGATTAAAGACTTGAACGTAAGACTGAAACCATAAAACTCTTAGAAAAAAACATATGCAGTAAGCTACGTGACAGCTGTCTTGGTGGTGATATTTTAGAATTGACACCAAAAGCAAAGGCAACAAAACAAAAATAGACAAGTGGGACTACATCAAACTAAAAAAGATTCTGCATGGCAAAGGAAACGATAAACAAACTGGAAAGGCAACCTACAGAATGGGAGAAAATTTTGTAAGCCATGTATCTGATAAGGGGATAATATCCAAATATATAAAGACCAAATATATAAAGAATTCATTACAACTCATTAGCAAAATACACACAATCTGATTTAAAAATGGGCAGAGGATCTGAGTAGACATTTTTCAAAAGAAAACATATAGATGGACAACAGGTCCATGAAAAGGTGCTCAAAGTCATTAATCATCAGGGAAATTCAAGTCAAAACCAGAATGAGCTATCACCTCATACCTATTGAATGGGTATTATAAAAACGACAGGAAATAACAAGCATTGGTAAGGACGTGGAGAACAGGGAATCCTTGTGCACTGTTGGTAGAAATGTAAATAAGTGCAGCCACTGTGGAAAACGATGTCAATTATATCTAAATAAAAATAAGTAGAATAAGGAATAAATGCCTGATGTCCTTCCACCTTTAAAATTCTATCTATCTGTCTATGAATAAAAATGTACTCATTCAAGGAAAAAAAATATTGGGTTGGCCAAAAAGGTTGATCTGTTTTTTTCCGTAAGATGGCTCTAGTAGCACTTAGTTGTCTTTAACTTCATTAGAAACAATTTTGTTAGACTGTATGAGACAGCTGTCATATCAGCATGCATGTAAAAAAACACATCAAAATTGGTGAATTTTTGTGTAGCCATTTTAATACTGAAGATGGAAGAAAAAAAGCAACACTTTCGGCATATTATGCTTTATTATTTCAAGAAAGGTAAAAGAATGTAACCGAAATGCAAAAAAAGATTTGTGCAGTGTATGGAGAAGGTGCTGTGACTGATCGAACGTGTCAAAAGTGGTTTGTGAAGTTACGTGCTGGAGATTTCTTACTGGAAGATGCTCCACGATAGAACAGTTGAAGTTGGTAGCGATCAAACTGAGACATTAATTGAGAACAATCAGTGTGATACCACGCGGGAGATAGCCGACATACTCAAAATATCCAAATCAAGTGTTGAAAATCATTTGCACCAGCTTAGTTATGTTCATCACTTTGATATTTGGGTTCCACATGAGTTAAGGAAAAAAAACCTTCTTGACCATATTTTCATATGCGATTCTCTACTTAAATGTAATGAAAACATTCCGTTTTTAAAACAAATTGTGACAGGCAATGAAAAGGGGATACTGTACAATAATGTGGAACAGAAGAGATCGTGGGACAAGTGAAATGAACCATCACCAACACCACCAAAGGCCGGTCTCCATCCAAAGAAGGTAATGTTGTGTATATGGTGGGATTAGAAGGGAGTCCTCTATTATGAGCTCCTCCCTAAGTTCTGATTCATCCGCCATATTCACCAGACATTGCACCTTTGGATTTCCATTTATTTCGGTCTTTACAAAATTCTCTTAATGGAAAAAATTTCCATTCCCTGCAAGACTGTAAAAGGCTGTAAAAGGCAACTGGAACAGTTCTTTGCTCAAAAAATAAAAAGTTTTGGGAGGATGGAATTATGAAGTTGCCTGTAAAATGGCAGAAGGTAGTGGAACAAAAGGGTGAACACGTTGTTCAATAAGGTTCTTGGTGAAAATGAAAACTGTGTCTTTTATTTTTACTTAAAAACCGAAGGCACTTTTTGGCCAACCCGATAGTACTGAATTGTTGATTCTGTAGCTTGTGGAATGTGGACCATCCCAGCAGCAAATTCTTTTATCTAATTTGTGGTGCTCATTGTGCAGCATTCCACTAGCATATAACGCGTTTCCCTTTTTCACAAACATAAGTAACCTGTTAATATAAGTGACCATTTCTCATAGCAATCTACTTCACAAGGCAATTAACCTCTAATAAATGGAACTTTTTGGCAGGCTTGGGAATATATTTTACTCCATTCTTAAATTCCCTATTATTTTAGATTACCAATTAGTTTTAACTGTGTATATTTTTTGTCAAAAGGAAACTCATCTAACATCTAATGATTAAAGAGTTCTTCTGGCCAAAGGTAGAGGGGAAAGCATGGAGCCAATATAAAGTGCCCTTTCTTCTCTCTGAGACCCCACCTCTGATCTCTTACACCTAAGGCTTCTAAGTGCAGATTTGAAACAACAAAGTTCTTTGTCTATTTTATGTATAGTAGAGAGGGAACTATATTCAATATCTTGTAATAACCTGTAATGGAAAAGAATCTGAAAAAGAATATAGATAGTTGGATGGATGGATATAGATATATACGTGTGTGTGTGTGTGTGTGTTTGTAACTGAATAACTCTGTTGTACATCTGAAACTAACACAACATTGTAAATCAATTATACTTCAGCTTAAAAATATATATATATTTATATAGGAAAAAAACCCAACAGAGTTCTAAATTGAGTCCCTTGAAAAGTTTTACTAATATAATAAGGATTCCTTCAACACGATAAGCTTATACATAAGTTTCTAATATATTACACATAACCTGTCCCTTCTAATATCATAACTATACATAGAAAATGCATACGTAATACATTTCCTTGGAATCTGCTGTGTCCCAGGACTTCTCACGGTGCTTTACGAATGCTCCCATTTAGTCATCAGAGCAGTCCTGCAATGTCATCGGTCAAAGTTCCATTTTTCAGATAAGGAGACAAATTAAGAAAGGTTAACTATCTGGTGTAATGCTGAATCCCTGGCAAATGGCAGAGTGGGAGTAAAATCCAGGGCTGAAA
This sequence comes from Balaenoptera musculus, assembly GCF_009873245.2. Lineage (NCBI taxonomy): Eukaryota > Metazoa > Chordata > Mammalia > Artiodactyla > Balaenopteridae > Balaenoptera > Balaenoptera musculus. The sequence goes on along the minus strand of NC_045793.1, from coordinate 84,668,021 downwards.
GTCAATTGTTAGCCATGGCTTCAGAATCCAGTTGCATCAAGAGGTTTTTTTCCCTAAGAGTGCCGCAGGGTGTCGTGCAGTGTGTCCCAAATGGTGTTGCCTAAGCAGATGTGAAGTGTGCCTGGTGTACATTAGCGTGTCAATGGCCATGAAAAGTCCTGCAGTAAAGAAGCCCCTGTGTGTATTAACCCGCTGTTTTACAAACCTAGAGCTGCGCTAACACAACAGTCACCACCCATATGTGACCCCAGGGCACTTGAAATGTAGCTGGTCCAAACTGAGGTGTGGCATGAGGGCAAAGGCACACAGGAATTCCAAGACAAAGAATGTACATGTTAAATTAATATTTTGGATATACTGAGTTAAATTAAATATATCTTTAAAATTCCACCTGTTCCTCCTTACTTGGTTAATGTGCCTCATGGAATATATAAAATACTCAAGCCATCTTGCATTATCTTTCTACTTGGAAGTGAAACACTGATTTTTTTCTTCCACAACAACTCTATTTGCATTCCATGGAACAGTTCCCAAGTTTAAGAGAAGCAGATACCATGGATAAAAAGCTAAGACTTGAAGACTACTCCAGTTATAAAATGCTATGGTTTGGTTTGGTGTAATATGGCCTTTACCGTCAGGGGGAGGGGGTTGGCTATCTCATTCTCACTTCAAATATGTCAGCTGTAATAAAAGAGAGCAATACACATTTTAAATCCATACTCTAAAACTAAAACTGAGTTTTTCAAATAGCTGTATCTTTATTTTTAGTTCCAGTACGTGGAATAGGAGTAGATACATCAGGGCACTGGAAAATTACTAAATCCTGGTTTACAAACCCATCTCTTTAGCATTCTTAAGCCAAATCACAATATTAGTGTTTTTTTTTAATGTTGTTACTGTGTTGTGTTTTGTTTTTTAATATTTTTCAACTCCCCCAGCCAAATTCCTTTCTTCCTCCACAATTCCCACAGGACTGGGCTGAGCACAGTCATGCATTAAAAAAGCTTCTGAACTTTTTTCAGAAAGAGTAGCTCCCTGGAGGTGTGGAGGAGGACAGGAATCTGATATTCTGCAGGGCTTAAATCAGGATAGGACATCAAATATTCCAAGGTCTTAGATGCATGCTTTGTATTTCTCATCAAGACAGACGACAGCAATAAAATCACATCTCTTCTAAGTTTCAATAAAATCACATCTGTTTCTCTGTATAATTGAAGCTTTCCAGATTCTCAAACTTCCCTCAGGATTTGAGTTCATTAGTTGAATAGTATCAATCTGAGAAAGATTATTTTACATATATGCATATTTTAGCCATACTTCTAATGAGAGTATACAAACATAAATCATTCCATGAGAAATATAATGTTTTCTACTCAGTACAACGTGTACCAAATAAAACTGTATTGGGATATGTGAATAATTTCATTGGTAAATAGTTGAAATTATCAAGACACATTTTAGAAATATGTTTAGTTTGGGGTTTTTTAAAGTTTGGAATAGCCTAAATGATTAAAGCTGACTTAAGTTGCTCTAAGAATTATAAGAAGAAAAAGAATAGCTTTTATAGCCACTTAATTATCATTTAATTAAATGATTATGTATCCATTAAAGGCATTAATATTCAGGTAAATTTATATTCATTTTTTATATCAAACAATCTAATGTTTGAAAGAATCCATCTTTAGGAAATCAAATCATGCTCATACACAAGTCCTGTCTTCATTCTGGTAAGTCTGTTTCTACACTTCATATCACTAAATCAGTAGACTGCATTTACCTTTACTTAAATACATCATTGTTCACATTGGAACCATTATTTTCCATAGGAAAAAAGCAGCATCAATCCTCTACCTAATTTCTTAGAGTCAAACTTTATTTTATAGGCCTATGATTTTTCTTGGCATTACTGTGTGGATAATCAAAATCAATGGTTATTCTGTTTACTAAGCAGTAGAAGACGTCACACACTTGGCTGGCAGTTCCAGCCCAGAGCTCTTTCTCAACACGACTTGCCTCAAATTTGGCAAGAGTTCATCTAATAAGCCATATAAAAGTACCATATTTTCTAATTAAATGTTACCTCTCTTTTCCTTGAACCTTTGGCAAAAATGTCCTTTCTGTTTAGTTATTGTCAAGGACAGCTGGAAAGCATTTGACCTGTTAAACCAGCTCCACTTATAGACACTATGGTTAATTGCTAATCAAAAAGCAACTTAAAAATGCAGGAATGATGTCACCCAGATGGCAACATATGTCCTTCCTGATTTTGCTCCCTCTCATGAGAAAAACAGCTGACAACTATTCATGGACAAGACACCACTGAGAAAACCCTAGAACACAGGGGTGAGACTGAAGCACACCCTTGCAACACAGAGACCAGGACAGATTGCATTCGAAGGGTAAGAGGAGCCGTTACCTGCTGACCGCATTGCCCCTCCCCTAGGCCGCCCAGCACCCCTGAGCCTACAGTTCCTCCAGTGGGAAAAGAGAGCCCAGGGTGGACATCCACCAGCATTGTGGGTTATTTCTTGGGAGCCCCAACTCCAGTCTCGCCCCCTGGAAATTAACTGGTGGATCTTCCGGGCTTGATCACTTAGAATCTGACTGTGATGGAGAAGGGAGGAGGGGTTTGCAACAAACCAGCACTTGGATCTTGACAGACTGACTCCTCACTTCCAGCACTCAAGTAGAAGACCCAAACAGCAGCTTTGCTCATCTGCAGAACCAAGATGGTGGTGCAGTCAGACCAGGGAACTTGGTGGGATGCAGGTCTGCCTGATTCAGGTGCTCAAATAAGGACCTTGCTGGCTCTGGAGCCTGGTCTGCCCCTACCCAGGTTGGGGGTGGGGAAGTGAGGGTCTGAGTCATAGCCCAGTGCACTAAGTATAGCTCCCAACCCTCCCTGACCAGAAAGCCTGGTTGTAGCACCTGGAAATTTGCACAGCCCAGCAACACATGAGCAGAGAGTCTGGCAGGCAGAGCTGATTGTTTGCAAAGCCAAGCCAGTGGCCTGTTTCAGGCAGAAAACTTGGTGCATGGGTCAGCTTGAGTCAAGACCACAAACAAAAAGCCTTTCCAATCTTGGAGCCGATTTTCCCACTCCACCTGGGAAGGGAAACTAATTCATGGCTCCACCCCTTGCTGAAGATAGCTTTCAGCTCATCTGATCAGGCTTAACTAGAGCACATGGGAAGCTGCACAGCCCATCCAACATTCCTGCTTACAGTGGCACCTGAACAGAGAGTCCAGCCCAGGGCTTTCTCCCTTTGCAGAGCAAAACTGGTGTTCTCATCTAGCCAGGGAACTCAGTGCATAGTCTTGCCTGATTGAGGTCCCCAAACAATGAGCCATGCAGGCCCTGGGGCCCCTTCTGCTCTCCCACCAGGGCAGGGAAGCTAATTCATAGACCCGCCTACTACTGAGTATAGGACTCTGTCCCAACCATCTAGTAAGCCTGACTATAGAACCCACGCAACTGCAGAACCCATCCTTCAGACTTGCTTGGGCAGGGAACCAGGTCAGCAGTCACAGACGTAGAACCAACTCTTCTCAGCCAATAACACACCCGCCCCAACCTTATAGCTTGGGCAGTGGCCTCACCAGAAAACAGACCCTGTTAGCAAGCTCCATCTGCCCAAGGATGTTACAAGTGGACACATTTAGAAGCTCAAACTGAGCTGACTGGTGAGGAACTATCTGCCAAAGTGAAGCTGTAAAGTCTGAAAGAAGACACCACTTACTCAAATGTGCTGATACCAATGAAAGAAATCAAGAATCACAAAAAATCAGGTAAACATGACACCACCAAAGGAAACTAATAAAGCTCCAATAAGTGACGCTAAAGAAATGGAGATGTATGAACTGTCACACGAAAAATTCAGAATAATTCTCTTGAAGTTTAGTGAACTATAAGAACACACAGACAACTAAACAAATTTAAGAAAACAATACATGAACAAAAGAAGTTAAACAAATGAATAGAAATTACCCAAAAAATGAAACAGAGATCCTAGAGCTGAAAAATAAAATGACTGATCTGAAGAACTGAATAGAGAGCTTCAAAAGCAGACTTGACCACTCAGAAGAAATATGTAATGTGGCAGTGGTGGTGATAATTCACTTACAATTCTAAAAGTTAAGAAACAAATGTGGCAAAGTAACCATAACTATAATAATCTGTTATTGGATATACAATATTAAAATATGTAAACTATAACATCAATAACCTAAAATGTGAGCAGGAGGAGAAGTAAAAGTGTAAAGGTTAGGAATGCTATCAAAGTTAGGTTGTTATCAGTTGAAAATAGGGTGTTATAATTTTGAAATATTTATGTAAGCTCCATGGTAACCACAGGGAAAAACCTGTGGTAATTACACAACAGAACATGATAAAGTAGTCAAAGCATACTGATACTAAAAGACATGAAATACAAAAAAAGACAGCAGGATAAGAAAAAAGAAAAATGGATCTATAAAACATTCAGAAAAAAATTTTAAAATGGCAATAGTAAGTCCTTACCTATTAATAATTACTTTAAATGTAAATGGATTAAATTCTCCAAAGACTTAGAATGTATGAATGGATAAAAAACAAGATCCAGGGATTAAAGTTTTACGGAGTTCTGACCGCCACAGCAACAGTCAGCTCTACCCACCACCAGAGCCTCCCATCAAGCCTCTTAGATAGCCTCAACCACCAGAGGGCAGACAGCAGAAGCAAGAAAAACTACAATCCTGCAGCCTGTGGAACAAAAACCACATTTACAGAAAGATAGACAAGATGAAAAGGCAGAGGGCTATATACCAGATGAAGGAACAAGAAAAAACCCCAGAAAAACAACTAAATGAAGTGGAGATAGGCAACCTTCCAGAAAAAGAATTCAGAATAATGATAGTGAAGATGATCCAGGACCGCGGAATAAGAATGGAGGCAAAGATCGAGAAGATGCAAGAAATGATTAACAAAGACCTAGAAGAATTAAAGAACAAACAAACAGAGATGACCAATAAAATAACTGAAATGAAAACTACACTAGAAGGAATCAATAGCAGAATAACTGAGGCAGAAGAACGGATAAGTGACTTGGAAGACAGAATGATGGAATTCACTGCTGCAGAACAGACTAAAGAAAAAAGAATGAAAAGAAATGAAGACAGCCTAAGAGACCTCTGGGATAACATTAAACGCAACAACATTCGCATTATAGGGGTCCCAGAAGGAGAAGAGAGAGAGAAAGGACCAGAGAAAATATTTGAAGAGGTTATAGTCGAAAACTTCCCTAACATGGGAAAGGAAATAGCCACCCAAGTCCAGGAAGCGCAGAGAGTCCCATACAGGATAAACCCAAGGAGAAACACGCCGAGACACATAGTAATCAAAGTGGCAAAAATTAAAGACAAAGAAAAATTATTGAAAGCAGCAAGGGAAAAATGACAAATAACATACAAGGGAACTCCCATAAGGTTAACAGCTGATTTCTCAGCAGAAACTCTACAAGCCAGAGGGGAGTGGCATGATATACTTAAAGTGATGAAAGGGAAGAACCTACAACCAAGATTACTCTATCCGGCAAGCATCTCATTTAGATTTGATGGAGAAATCAAAAGCTTTCCAGACAATCAAAAGCTAAGAGAATTCAGCACCACCAAACCAGCTCTACAACAAATGCTAAAGAAACTTCTCTAAGTGGGAAACACAAGAGAAGAAAAGGACCTACAAAAACAAACCCAAAACAATTAAGAAAATGGTCATAGGAATATACATATTGATAATTACCTTAAACGTGAATGGATTAAATGCTCCAACCAAAAGACACAGGCTTGCTGAATGGATACAAAAACAAGACCCATATATATGCTGTCTACAAGAGACCCACTTTAGACCTAGGGACACATACAGACTGAAAGTGAGGGGAGGGAAAAAGATATTCCATGCAAATGGAAATCAAAAGAAAGCTGGAGGAGCTATACTCATATCAGGTAAAATAGACTTTAAAATAAAGAATGTTACAAGAGACAAGGAAGGATACTACATAATGATCAACGGATCAATCCAAGAAGAAGATATAACAATTATAAATATATATGCACCCAACATAGGAGCACCTCAATACATAAGGCAACTGCTAACAGCTATAAAAGAGGAAATTGACAGTAAAACAATAATAGTGGGGGACTTTAACACCTCACTTACACCAATGGACAGATCATCCAAAATGAAAATAAATAAGGAAACACAAGCTTTAAATGACACAATAGACCAGATAGATTTAATTGATATTTATAGGACATTCCATCCAAAAACAGCAGGTTACACGTTCTTCTCAAGTGCGCATGGAACGTTCTCCAGGATAGATCACATCTTGGGTCACAAATCAAGCCTCAATAAATTTAAGAAAATTGAAATCTTATCAAGCATATTTTCTGACCACAACGCTATAAAATTAGAAATGAATTACAGGGAAAAAAACGTAAAAAACACAAACACATGGAGGCTAAACAATACGTTACTAAATAACCAAGAGATCACTGAAGAAATCAAAGAGGAAATCAAAAACTACCTAGAGACAAATGACAATGAAAACACGACGACCCAAAACCTATGGGATGCAGCAAAAGCAGTTCTAAGAGGGAAGTTTATAGCTATACAAGCCTACCTAAAGAAACAAGAAAAATCTCAAGTAAACAATCTAACCTTACACCTAAAGAAACTAGAGAAAGAAGAACAAACAAAACCCAAAGTTAGCAGAAGGAAAGAAATCATAAAGATCACAGCGGAAATAAATGAAATAGAAACAAAGAAAACAATAGCAAAGATCAATAAAACTAAAAGCTGGTTCTTTGAGAAGATAAACAAAATTGATAAGCCATTAGCCAGACTCATCAAGAAAAAGAGGGAGAGGACTCAAATCAATAAAATCAGAAATGAAAAAGGAGAAGTTACAACAGACACCGCAGAAATACAAAGCATCCTAAGAGACTACTACAAGCAACTTTATGCCAATAAAATGGACAACCTGGAATAAATGGACAAATTCTTAGAAAGGTATAACCTTCCAAGACTGAACCAGGAAGAAACAGAAAAAATGAACAGACCAATCACAAGTAATGAATTGAAACTGTGATTAAAAATCTTCCAACAAACAAAACTCCAGGACCAGACGGCCTCACAGGTGAATTCTATCAAACATTTAGAGAAGAGCTAACACCTATCCTTCTCAAACTCTTCCAAAAAATTGCAGAGGAAGGAACACTCCCAAACTCATTCTATGAGGCCACCATCACCCTGATATGAAAACCAGACAAAGACACTACAAAAAAAGAAAATTACAGACCAATATCACTGATGAATATAGATGCAAAAATTCTCAACAAAATACTGGCAAACAGAATCCAACAACACATTAAAAGGATCATACACCACGATCAAGTGGGATTTATCCCAGGGATGCAAGGATTCTTCAATATACGCAAATCAATCAATGTGATACACCATATTAACAAATTGAAGAATAAAAACGATATGATCATCTCAATAGATGCAGAAAAAGCTTTTGACAAAATTCAACACCCATTTATGATAAAAATTCTCCAGAAAGTGGGCATAGAGGGAACCTACCTCAACATAATAAAGGCCATATATGACAAACCCACAGCAAACATCATTCTCAATGGTGAAAAACTGAAAGCATTTCCTCTAAGATCAGGAACGAGACAAGGATGTCCACTCTCACCACTATTATTCAACATAGTTCTGGAAATCCTAGCCACAGCAATCAGAGAAGAAAAAGAAATAAAAGGAATACAAATTGGAAAAGAAGAAGTAAAACTGTCACTGTTTGCAGATGACATGATACTATACATAGAGAATCCTAAAACTGCCACCAGAAAACTGCTAGAGCTAATTATTGAGTATGGTAAAGTTGCAGGATACAAAATTAATGCACAGAAATCTCTTGCATTCCTATACACCAATGATGAAAAATCTGAAAGAGAAATTAAGGAAACACTCCCATTTACCATTGCAACGAAAAGAATAAAATACCTAGGAATAAACCTACCTAGGGAGACAAAAGACCTGTATGCAGAAAACTATAAGACACTGATGAAAGAAATTAAAGATGATACCAACAGACGGAGAGATATACCATGTTCTTGGATTGGAAGAATCAACATTGTGAAAATGACTATACTACCCAAAGCAATCTACAGATTCAATGCAATCCCTATCAAATTACCAATGGCATTTTTTACGGAGCTAGAACAAATCATCTTAAAATTTGTATGGAGACACAAAAGACCCCGAATAGCCAAAGCAGTCTTGAGAGAAAAAAACGGAGCTGGAGGAATCAGACTCCCTGACTTCAGACTCTACTATAAAGCTAGAGTAATCAAGACAATATGGTACTGGCACAAAAACAGAAACATAGATCAATGGAACAAAATAGAAAGCCCAGAGATAAACCCACGCACCTATGGTCAACTAATCTATGACAAAGGAGGCAAAGATATACAATGGAGAAAAGACAGTCTCTTCAATAAGTGGTGCTGGGAAAACTGGACTGCTACATGTAAAAGAATGAAATTAGAATACTCCCTAACACCATACACAAAAATAAACTCAAAATGGATTAGAGACCTAAATGTAAGACTGGACACTATAAAACTCTTAGAGGAAAACATAGGAAGAACACTCTTTGACATAAATCACAGCAAGATCTTTTTTGGTCCACCTCCTAGAGTAATGGAAATAAAAAAATAAATAAACAAATGGGACCTAATGAAACTTAAAAGCTTTTGCACAGCAAAGCAAACGATAAACAAGATGAAAAGACAACCCTCAGAATGGGAGGAAATATTTGCAAATGAATCAACAGACAAAGGATTAATCTCCAAAATATATAAACAGCTCAGGCAGCTCAATATTAAAAAAACAAACACCCCAATCCAAAAATGGGCAGAAGACCTAAATAGACATTTCTCCAAAGAAGACATACAGATGGCCACGAAGCACATGAAAAGATGCTCAACATCACTAATTATTAGAGAAATGCAAATCAAAACTACAATGAGGTATCACCTCACACCAGTTAGAATGGGCATCATCAGAAAATCTACAAACAACAAATGCTGGAGAGAGTGTGGAGAAAAGGGAACCCTCTTGCACTGTTGGTGGGAATGTAAATTGATACAGCCACTATGGAGAACAATATGGAGGTTCCTTAAAAAACTAAAAATAGAATTACCATATGACCCAGCAATCCCACTACTGGACATATACCCAGAGAAAACCATAATTCAAAAAGATACATGCACCCGAATGTTCATTGCAGCACTATTTACAATAGCCAGGTTATGGAATCAACCTAAATGCCCATCAACAGACGAATGGATAAAGAAGATGTGGTACATATATACAATGGAATATTACTCATAAAAAGGAACGAAATTGAGTCATTTGTTGAGATGTGGATGGATCTAGAGACTGTCATACAGAGTGAAGTAAGTCAGAAAGAGAAAAACAAATATCGTATATTAACGCAGGTATGTGGAACCTAGAAAATTGGTACAGATGAGCCAGTTTGCAGGGCAGAAGTTGAGACACAGATGTAGAGCACAGACATATGGACACCAAGGGGGGAAAACTGCGGTGGGGTGGGGATGGTGGTGTGCTGAATTGGGCGATTGGGACTGACATGTATACACCGATGTGTATAAAATTGATGACTAATAAGAACCTGCAGTATAGGAAAACAAACAAACAGAACAACTAATACTAAACTTTCATTGGGTTATTTGTATGGAAATATGTTAATATAAATGTTTCAGACATTACTTGAAATTTCTAAAAATCTTATATGTTCTGGTATAATGTTATAAGTCATAATCCTAGTTATTACTTTAAAATGTATATCTCAGAAATAACTAATTTTCTTGTCAACTGCATTATTATGAACTTTCATCAAATCTTTAACCGTGGTCATTTTTAAGTCTTTTGTCATTTACAGACAGTTCTGGGTGTACTCTGATGCTTTTACAAATATGTTCCTATAAAAGGGTTTCATCTTCAAGAAATTCATGGAAAAGACTCTGACAAGTACAGGTTTCTGGTAACTGACGGTACTGCTGAACTGAATGAATAAGCATTTTCAGAACTCTAATGAAAAACTGATGAACTCATAAGAGTGCTAACAAAAGATCAAGATGAAAAAAAAAAAATTAATTACATGGGACTGAGTGAACTGATGAGGAAGAGTATAATTTTTGTGACTTTCTGTTTGAATTAAAAAAAAAAATCCCACAAGGACTCAGAGGCAAAGAATATACAAATCAATTTTCACTGCAAAGTAAAGGAGCTGCTACAGTGGAGGATTACTGGACTGAATGTCAATATTATGACAGTATGAGTGTGTTTTATGTTTGGTAATTGCAATCATTGTTGCTTTTGTTGTGGTCATCCATGTACAATGCTTGATGTTAGTCTATTTATCTCTTGTAAAAATAAAATACAGTGTGTAAAAAAAAAAAAAAAAAACAAGATCCAATGATATGCTGCCTACAAAAGTCACTTTAGCCTTAAAGACACACATAGACTGAGAGTGAAGGGATGAAGAAAGATATTTCAAGCAAATGGTAACCCCCGCCCCCAAAGCAGGCGTTGCTACACTTACTTCAGACAAAATAGACTTTAAACTGAAAATGGTAAAAAGAAACAAAGAAGATCATTATATAATGATAAAGGGGACAATACCTCAAGAAGATTTAACAATTGTAAATATTTATGTACCCAACATCAGAGTACCTAATTATAAAAAGCAAAAACTAACAGAGCTGAAAGGAGAAATAAACACCAATACAGTAATAGTTGGGGACTTTGATACCCAACTCTCAGCAATGAAGAGATTATCCAGACAGAAAATCAACAAGGAAATAGATTTGAACAACACTATATACAAAATGGATCTGGCAGACATACAAAACATTCTATTCAACAATGGCAGAATACACATTCTTCATAAGCACACATGACACATTCTATATGACAGACCATAATGTTAGGCCACAAAACAAGTCTTAGTAAATTCAAGAAGACTGAAATCATACAAAGTATCTTCTCTAACTACCATGGTATGAAACTAGAGGTCAATAACAGGAGGAAAACTAGAAAACTCACAAATACATGGAAATTAAATAACACTCTCCTGAACAACCAATGAATCAAAGAAGAAATTAAAGAGGAAACTGAAAAGTATCTTGAGATAAATGAAATTGAAAACACACATACCAAAACTTATGGGATGCAGAAAAAGCAGTTCTAAGATGGAAGCTCATAGCAATAAACACTTACATTAAGAAAAAAGAAAGATCTCAAATAACCGAACTCTATGTCTCAAGGAACTAGGGAAAAAACACAACAACAACTGAGCCAAAGTTAGCAGAAGGAAGAAAATGATAAATTTGGGCAGAAATAAGTAAAATCAAGAACAGGAAAACAATGTAAAATATTAACATAACTAAGAGTTGTTTCTCTGAAAAGATGAATGAAATCAACAAACCTTTAACTAGACTAACCAAGAAAAAATGAACCCAAATCAACAAAATTATAAAGAAAAAGGAGACATTACAACTGATATCACAGAAATACAAAGGATCATAAGAGGCTACTATGAACAACTAAATGCCAACAAACTGGACAAGCTAGAAGAAATGGACACTTTTTCGAAATATAAAATGCAAGGTTGAATCAGGAAGACGCAGAAAATACAAACAGGCCAATTACTATTGAGGAGATTGAATCAGTAATCAAAAATCCCTCAGTGAAGAAAAGCCCAGGACTAGATGACTTCATTGTTGACTTTCACCAAACATTTAAAGAAGAATTAATGCCAATTCTTCTCAAACTCTTCAAAAAAATCAAGAGAGGAGGGAATACTCCCAAACTCATTTTAGGAGGCCAGCATTACCATGTTACCAAAGCCAGAAAAGGACTCTCAAGAAAAGAAAATTACAAGCTAGTATCACTGATGAATATATATGCAAAAATCCTCAATAAAATACTAGCAAACTGAATGCAGCAGCACATTTAAAGGATCATTTACCATGATCAAGTGGGATTTATCCCTGAGATGCTAGGATGGTAAAAACATACACAAATCAATAAATGTGATACATCACCTTAATAGAATCAAAGAAAAATAATATATGATCATCTTAATAGATAAAGAAAAAGCTTTGAAAAAAAATCAATATCCATTCATGACAAAAACTCTTGACAAATCAGGTATAGAAGGAATATATGACACGCCCACAGCTAACATCATACTCAATGGTGAAAGTCTGAGAAGTTTTCCTCTAAGATCAGGAACAAGACAAAGGTGTGTGCTTTCACTACTCCTATTCAATATAGTAGTGAAAGACCTAGCCAGAGCAATTAAGCAAGAGAAAGAAAAAGAGAGAGAGGTGGGGAAGGGAAGGAAGAGAGGTAGAGGGAGAGGGAGGAAGGAAGGAAGAAAAAGAGGAAGGAAGGAAGGGAGGGAGGAAGGAAGGGAGGAAGGAAGGAAGGAAGAAAAATCATCAGAATTGCAAAGTAGGGAGTGAAATTGTCTCTATTTGCAGATGACATGATTTGATATATGGAAAATCCTAAAGTCAGCACCAAAAAACCCCGTTAGATCTAATCAACAAATTCAGTGAAGTTGCAGAATACAAAATAAACATACAAAAACTAGTAGTATTTATAAACAGTAACAATGAATTATCTGAGAAAGAAATAAAGAAAATGATCACATTTATAGTAGCATAAATCAATAAAATATCAATACTTAGGAATAAATTTAACCAAGGCTGTAAAAGATCTCTACACTGAAAACTACAAGATACTGATGAAAGAAATTGAAGACACAAATAAATAGAAAGTTACTCTGTTTTCATTGAAGAGAAGAATTAATATTGGTAAAATGTTCATACTACTCAAAGCCATCTATAGATTCAATGTAATTCCTATCAAGACTCCAGTAGCATTTTTTTTAACAGAAGTATAAAAAACAATCCTAAAATTTATATGGAACCACAAAACCCAAATAGCCAAAGCAATCTTGAGAAAGAAGAACAGAGTGGGGGACATCACACTTCCTGGTTTGAAGCTATATTATAAAGCTATAGTAATCAAAATACAGTACTGGCATAAAAACAGACACACACATCAATGGAATAGAATAAACCCATACAAATACAGTCAACTAATATTTGACAAGGGAGCCAAGAAAACTCCACAGAGAAAAGACAGTCTCTTCAATAAACAGAGCTGGGAAAATTGGATATTCATATGTAAAAGAATGAAACGATCACCTATCTTACACCACTAACAAAAATCAACTCAAAATGAATTAAAGACTTAAATGTAAGACTGGAAAGCATAAAACCCCTAGAAGAAAACATAGGCAATAGGGCATCAGTCTTAGCAATGATTATTTTTGGATACGACACCTAAGCACAGCAACAAAATCAAAAGTAAACAAGTAGGACTATAACAAACTAAAAAGCTTCTGCACAGCAAAAGAAACAATGAACAGAATGAAAAGACAATGTATAGAATGGGAAAAATATTCGTAAACCATATAACAGATAAGAGACTAACAACAAAAATATATAAAGAACTCATATAACTCAATAGCAAAAAAACAATGCAATATAAAAATGGACAAAGAACTGAATAGACATTTTTCCAAAGAAGATGTATGAATGACCAACAGGTACATGAAAAGGTGCTCAACATCACTAACCATCAGGGAAATGAAAAATCAAAAACCACAATGAGATAACACCTAAGGCCTGTTAGAATGGCTATCATCCAAAAGACAAGAGATAAATACTGGAGGGGATGTGGAGAAAAAATAGTCCTTGTGCACTGTTGGTAGGATTGTAAATTGGTACAGCCACTATGGAAAACAGTATGGAGTTTCCTCAAAAAATTAAAAATTTAACTACCATATGATCCAGCAATTCTACTTCTAGGAATATATTTGAAGGAAATGAAAACACTATGTGGAAGAGATATCTGCACTTCCAAGTTCATAGCAAGCATTATTTACAATAGCTTGGAAGAAAGCAACCTAAGTGTCCATTGATAGATAAATGGATAAAGAAAATGTGATATGTAAACACACAAAATAGAATATTATTCAGCCATAAAAAGAAGGCAATCCTGCCATTTGAGACCTTTGACGTTAATTGTGATAAATGAAATAAGTTAAGCAGAGAAAGACAAAATCTGTATTATCTCACTTATCTGGAGAATCTAAAAACAAACCAACACTACCCCCACCCCCTGCCACCAAACCCTAACCAAACTCATAGAAAAAGAGATGAGATTTGTGGTAACCAGAAGTGGGGGTGAGCAGGGTGGGGGAATTGGATAGGGGTGATCAAAAGGTATAAATTACCAGTTATGAGACGAATGAATACTGAGGATGTAATGTACAACATGATGACTATAGTAAACCCTACTGTGTGGTATATTTGATAGTTATTAAGAGAGTAGATCCTAAGAGTTCTCATCACAAGCAAAAAACCCTTTTTCTTTTTCTTTCAATATGAGATGATGGATGTTAACTAAACTTATTGTAGTGACCATTTCACAATATATGTAAGTCAAGTCATCATGCCATATGCCTTAAACCTAGACAGTAGTGTATGTCAATTATATATAACTCAACAAAGCTGGAAAATAAACAAAAATGTGTATGTTCCTTCCAATAACTCTCACTTCCCCAAATCAATTCTAATAATTTTAATTTATTAGAAGACCAGGGGCAACATTTTGTGTGCATACCTGTTTTGCTTTTTAATATTTGCAATAGATAGAACACAAATTATTATATTGAAATTACTGTTTATTTCCTAAACCCTTTTTTCTATTAAAATTCAGAATTAGGGGTGTAAGCATGTGAATCTAGGTGTCCCTTACTTTTCAAATGACTACTTACACCGTCTCTATGAGAAGTCCTATTTGGGGGCAATAGTGATAAAGACACCAAACTGTCTGCAACTGAATCCTGGTCCTGCCACCTCCTATTGCGTGACCCTGAGCACGTTAGCCTCTCCAAGCCTCAAATAATTTCTCTCTAAAATGAGGATAACATAGTGCCATCCTCCTATAGTTGTTGCAAGGATTAACTGAGTTATTACACGTAATGTGACTATGTACCCAAGATATAGTAAGTGTGATGGAAGATTCAACTGTTGTAACGACCATGACAGTGATGGTGCTGATGGCGATGAAGATGCAGGCAATGACGATGACGGATATATTATGGAGAATACAGGTGAAGAGTAAAGCTTCTCTTACCTCTGGCAGAAGGAGGAAGGAGATGTGAAGGAAGACAAGAATTTATTGGTAACTTAAATACGAGACAAAATGAGTACTGCAGTGGAAATATATGTAGGGTGACCATATGTCCCAGCACTGTTCCAGTTTGTCCCTGTTGTAGCATAATTATTAATTTCATCCCACTGCACCTTCAGAATTGACCTATGGTCACTGTAAATAAAAGCAACCTGATAGGAGAGGCCAGGGGATAGATTTAAGGCCTCAAGGAGGAAAAGACTTTTGAACTGATCCATAAAAGGAATGGTCAGAAAAGGAAAGCCGTTTCTCTGTTCCTTGCCAAGCTTCCCCTAAAAGGGAAATGGGCAGGGGAAGGTGAAGTTTTCAGCAAAGCAGAAAGCATAAAAATTTCAGATGAGACTGTATTGGTTTCCTCTTGCTGCTGTAGCAAATGACCGCCAAATTAGTGCCTTAAAGCAATGCAGATAGTCTCTCCTACAATTCAGGAGGTCAGAAGTCTAAAATGGGTCCACAGGCCTGCATGTCATCAGGAGGCTCCCGGCTCTGTTTCCTTGCCTTTTCCAGCTTCTAGAGGTTGCCTGCATCCCTTGCCCCGTGGCCCCTTCCTCCACCTTCAAGACCTGCAGCCTAATCTCTTCTCTCTGAACTCAGCTTCCACCCTTATATTTTCTATAAATGTTCTGACCCTCCTGCCTCCCTCTTCTAAGGACCTTTGTGATGACATGGGGCCCCACCTGGATAATACAGGATCCTCTCCTGCATTTTAAGATCCTTAATGTAATCACATCTGCAAAGTTCTTTTTATCATGTAAAATAACATATCCACAGGTTCCAAGGATTAGAACATAGACATCTTTTGGGAGCCAATATTCAGCCTACAGAGAGACTTGCTGTTTTCATTGCTCTGGTGTCAAGAGCACAGCACTTGGAACCAAATATCATCCTATTAAAGATGAAAGATTCAATATTTTAACACTCTCAGGTACATGGCTAAGTCAGCGAACTACAATTTCCAACACCAGAATCAGGAACTCATTTACTGAGAAAACAGGGCTCCAAACTTCAGTGTGACTTTTAAAGTGAATACCTTTAAGATAGGGGGGAAATCCATAATAAATAGTGATAAACAAGGTTGACTGGATGTTCTCTTGACAGATGAAATGGAAAATTCTAAAAATACACATGTTTAACAAAATTTAGATTACATTTCAATTGTGCTCTAATTTGTTGAACAAAGAGTAAAGCAAAAGAGTTGACTCTTGGTATAGAATTTTATGAAAAAATGTGTTAGAGTATAACTGCCTTTATATTTGGTTTTTGTGGAATGATCTTAAAGAATCCTTTCTAAAAACATATTTGAGAGGATACCAAATTTCTCAAGCATCTGTCTTAATAATTCACCACTGAATAATCTATTTTGTTATTCTTATAAATATTTCCCTTTATTTGCCAACAATTCTTATTCTGACAGATTTTCATTTCTTTATGGGATTTGTTTATAGTATTTTTCCAACAATATTTTCATCAATTGCATTAAATCTTACAGTCTCAATGATATTGATAATTTTATTTCATAGTTTGAATGGTATTTGCATAGAACATCAGGTCATAAAACACAAATACAAAATTAAAATCTTGGATGGGTAAAGACATTGCTGTCATGGGTGATCAATGTAGTGCTATTAACAGAAGAGGGGTGTTTGAGCAGAGACTGAATCAAAAGCTCTAAATGAAATTTTCATCATATGATGATTTTTCCTTCCCTATGCAATATTTTTTACTATGGGGAATTCAAACATGTAATGAATACCCAGGTAACTAATGCAGGCTTTTACCTGCATAGAGTTGTAATAATTTGGAAAAAATATACTTGGGACTAAAAATTACACTCAAGTTGCCTTTAAAATTTTTGTTCCTTATTTTACTGTTATATTAAGTGCATTTAATAGAGGGGTGATTAATTTCTAACAATTTTTTTTCTTACATGTAAATTCCATGAGATCAGTAATTATGTCTAGTTTACTATTATGTCCCTAGCACTAAGATTCTAATATAGAGTAGTGACTCATTCAGTAGTGGGGGAGAAAGCATGATATAAAATTTTTTAAAAGGTGATTATGTTGAGAGAGTACTCACTAAACTAATATTTACCATCAAGAATTTGTATTATCCATATCAACAAAGAATCCATTGTAGAAAGTAGGAGAATCCAATTAAAGTATTTTGTGACCAATATGTAATGTTGAAAAACTATGTTTAACTCCTCCTTTTCTGTGAGAGCATTCTTCGTCATAATTCAAACTCCGTATTTCCCATAATTTTCCCACTGAACATAGTATCATCCAAGATAGGCATATTGAAAAACAGGGAAATTTCCTGTCAAATTTGGAAATAAACAACATACTATAATCTTCCTCTTAGATTTTCAAAGACTCTGATAAGTCCTGCTAGAAAACAAAGCAACACATTTTTTATAATATCTGCTATACTTAATAAAGGAAGCTCCATCCCCCTCAAATACCTAACAGGGACACAATGAGCATATTTAGAACTTGTTTTGGAAGTACTTCTTTCTCTTTTTCTCTTCTTCCTACCTAATCTTTCTTTATTACTTTGAGCTTTAAGATTTCACAAGTAGAGAATAAAGTTAAAAAAAATTAGGGAAGTAGGTGAAAAAAGGAAGAGAGAAGGAAAAAAGAAGTTGGAAGAGGTAAACAAGAGGCATGGTTGCCTGGAGAGGAGAGACTTGGAGATAAAACTGCTGGAAGATGTGGGGGGGGCTTGTCATCCACAGGAAGCCTTTTGCGTGAGGAAGCTCCCTGAGCATCTGATGACATGGTCACAAATATCTGTGGTTGTTTGTAGACAACATTTAGGGAGGAGGTGATATTGTGGTCTTTCCTCTCTCAGAAAGCCCCTGAGATTCTTATGCAAATGGTTCTTCATCTCCCTACTTAAATGATTCTTTGAAAATTTTTTAATTATGAAATTATATATATGTGTGTTTGTAGATGGGTGTGGGCAAAACATAAAATGCCTCTGTTTGGTTTAAAGAGGAATAAAACAAACACTTTGTTCTCTATGTTATATAAAGTTAACAATATCTTTGGAGCCTCCCACATGCCTGTCTCTGGTCACAGTTCTCTCCATTCCCTCAAGTGCTAACTAGGACCCTGAAGTCTGTGTTTATTATTCCCTTGTGTTTATTAATTTACCACACATGTACATATCCTTTAGCCATATATTGTTCAGTTTTTCACATTTTTGAAATGATGTATATGGCCTCAAACTGCATGTGTTCTATGACTTGCCTTTGTTGTTGTTCAACATTGTTTGTGAAATTTATCCATGTTGGCATGCGTAGCTCTTTGTCATTTATTTTCACTGCTGAATTTTAATCCATTGCATGACTGTATCAGAATTTATGTAGTCATTCTCCATTGCAGAACATTTCGACCATTTCCCCTTCTTCTGCCAATACCGCCATGAACATGCTCTTCTTGAGCGTATACTTACGAAGTGGAATTAGTGAGTACAAGCAAATTCACATCTTGAACTTTGCTAGATATGAAATTGTTTTTCAAGGTGGGTGTGTAAGCTATTTGTACTCCTACCAGCATTCTCTAAAGCTTACAGATTACTCACATCCTCAAGAGCACTCGGTATTGTTAAACTTGAAGCCAATATGCAGCGGGGCAGCAAAGTTTACTCCATGATCAGCTGCCAGGAGGCAGAGCTTGTGGAATTTTGAGTTCACCCTCTAAGAACATCTCTGCGGTCTTGCTCCCTTGTGAGTCAGCATGAGTTCAGACCCAGCCACTGTGGTGTGGTGTCCTGTTTCAGGAAACAATGTCTGAGAAAATATTTATCTAAGACATGTACCCTTGAAGCTGAAAGATGGTCACAACTCTATGCTGATCAGTTATCAGAAGTGACAAGGGCACCCCTGCAGGAGGGGAGAAACATCATCTGACTGGGTGAAATGCCCATGACCAAACCAGTGGTGGATGTGGGTTAATCTGATTGTACCATCCTCTCTTCCTGTCTGGTGTCTGGAAACAGAACTAATCTCACTTGTATTGGGTAAGCCCCTTGATTCTTAGACAATTCAGTGACGGGTGGGGCAGGAATGTAGGGGGACATCTTTAAAAAAGAAACAGAGGACCTTATTCTATATAAGGAAACTTGGGAACTCAAACAACTAACTGGAAAATAAGAAGTGTGATTTTACTTAGATTGCAAGCAAGTCAAATAGGTGATGCTAAATTCATATTACTAGTGATGTAAAACCCCTCCTCTTACCTCCTATTTCATACTAAACCCAATTTAAACTTCTCTGACAAGGTGCACCCTAACCCTGCCTTCTTATAATTAGCTAGCCTTATTTCTCACAACCTTGTCCAAAATTTCACCTTGTCTTGTCAGTTTGGTCTTCTCAAAACCTTATGAGATACTGAGGGGAAGGGGTGGGGTCAAGATGGCCTACTAGGAGGATGCAGAATTCGCGTCTCCTCACAACCAGGGCACCTACCAGGCACCGGTGGGGGACCACGGACACCTAAGGGGACGGGAGGAACCCCAGCAACTGGGTAGGATGTGGGGCATGGGGGAAGTGAAGGGGGAGGAGAAGTGAAGGTGGGACGGGACTGGCGTCCCTGAAGGGCAGCTGGGGGAGGGGAAGGGATCCCACGCCCGAAGGGGGATACTGGGGAACCATTGGGAGGGCAGAGGATCAAAAGGGAGTGTGGTCAGGTTTTCCCTGCCCACTTGGACCCCAGGCACCTGTTGAGATGCCGGGCCTGATCCTCTGCCCACCTAAGCCCCCTCCAGCCAGCGGGTCCTGAGGGAGTGGAAGGGAGGGAAGGGGGAGCAAAAGTAAAGGCTGGACCTCTGGGACCCGGGACCAGCACCACTGAGGGGTGGCTGGGGGAGGGAAGGAGTTCCTACACCCAGTGGGACACACCCACAGTTAGGGGTCCAGTGGCGACGGGGGAGACCCTGGGGAAGACAATGGGAGAGGGGCACAAAGGAATGGAAGGGAATGGGGCCAGCGCTTTCCCTGTCCACTTAGGCACCAGGGAGCCTGTTGGGCTCCCAGGCCTAATCCTCTGCCCTCGGAGCCTCCCTCCTGCCGTGCAGAGCCCAAGCTCCATCCCTACACCCCCACCCAGGGCCCTACCTCTACACTCAGAGACCCCTTCTGAGACCCCCTCTAACGAGCTGGGCCTAAACCCCACCCATACACCCTCACTCAGAGCCCTACCTCCAAACTCCAGAACCCCACACTCCAGAGGCCCTCCTTTCCCCTTCTGCGCAGGTCCTAAGCAGAGACCCCGCCCCACACTTGAACATCACCCTGCCTAGGCCCCGCCCCACACTCAAACATCAACCCCCCACCCGCCTAGGTCCCGCCCCACCCTAAAAGCTACCCCTGCCTAAGTTCCATCCGCTGCCTAAACTCGGCCCGAAGGGCCAAGGTTTTTTTTTTTTTTCTTTTTTCCTCTTATAGATTAGGGTTCTGTTTTACCTTGTTGATTCACTATTGTTGATCCTTTTATATTCTTATTTTTCCTAATAAATATTTTATTTTTCTAACTTTATTTTATTCTTTATACTTTGTTAGTGATCTCTCATTTTGGCTTGTTCCCCCCCACACCCTTTTTTTTCTTTTTTCTGCTGGGGTTTTACCTTGTTGCAGTTGTTTCAATTATAGTTTTATTTTTCCTAATATATTTTTTATCTTTCTAACTTTATTTTGTTTTCTATTCTTTGATATAGTACTGCTCCTTTTTTTCTTTCTTTCTTCCTTTTTTTTTTTCCCATGCCACGAAGCTTGTGGGATCTTGGTTCCCAGGCTCGGGTTGGGCCCGAGCTTCTGTGGTGGGGGTTCTGAGTCCAAATTGCTGGACTAACAGAGAACCTCAGACACCAGGGAATATCAGTAGGAATGAGGCCTCCTGGAGGTCCTCATCTCAGCACCAAGTCCCAGCTCTATCCAACTGCCTGCAAACTCCAGTGCTGGATGTCTCAGGCCAAACAACCAGTAAGACAAGAATACAGCATCACCCATCAAAAAAAAAAAAAAAAAAAATGAAATGACAGAAAAATTAGTTACAGACGAAGGAGCAAGGTAAAAACCTACAAGACCAAACAAATGAAGACGAAATAGGCAACCTACCTGAAAAAGAATTCAGAGTAATGATAGTAAAGATGATCCCATATCTTGGAAATAGAATGGAGAAAATAAAAGAAACATTTAATAAGGATCTAAAAGAACCAAAGAGAAAACAAACAGTGATGAACAACACAATAAATGAAATTAAAAATATTCTAGAAGAAATCAATAACAGAATAACTGAGGCAGAAGAACGGATAAGTGAGCTGGAAGATAAAATGGTGGACATAACTGCCAGGGAGCAGAATAAAGAAAAGAAAATGAAAAGAATTGAGGACAGTCTCAGAGACCTCTGGGACAACATTAAACACACCAACATTCAAATTATAGGGGTACCAGAAGAAGAAGAGAAAAAGAAAGGGTCTGAGAAAATATTTGAAGAGATTTATAGTTGAAAACTTCCCTAACATGCGAAAGGAAACAGTCAATGAAGTCCAGGAAGCACAGACTCCAATACAGGATAAACCCAAAGAGAAACATGCCAAGACACATATTAATCAAACTATCAAAAATTAAATACAAAGAAAAAATATTGAAAGCAGCAAGGGAAAAGCAACAAATAATATACAAGGAAATCCCCATAAGGTTAACAGCTGATCTTTCAGCAGAAACTCTTCAAGCCAGAAGGGAGTGTAAAGACATATTTAAAGTGCTGAAAGGGAAAAACTTACAACCAAGATTACTCTACCCAACAAGGATCTCATTCACATTCGATGGAGAAATTAAAACCTTAACAGATAAGCAAAAATTAAGAGAATTCAGCACCACCAAACCAGCCTTAGAACAAATGCTAAAGGAACTTCTCTAGGCAGGAAACACAAGAGAAGGAAAAGACCTAACAAACCTAAAACAATTGAGAAAATGGTAACAGGAACATATATATCGAAAATTACATTAAATGTAAGTGGATTAAATGCTCCAACCAAAAGACATAGACTGG
This sequence comes from Balaenoptera musculus, assembly GCF_009873245.2. Taxonomy (NCBI): domain Eukaryota; kingdom Metazoa; phylum Chordata; class Mammalia; order Artiodactyla; family Balaenopteridae; genus Balaenoptera; species Balaenoptera musculus. The sequence continues at coordinate 84,645,560 of NC_045793.1, read as the reverse complement.
CTGAATGGATACAAAAACAAGACATGTATATATGCTGTCTTCAAGAGACCCACTTCAGACCTAGGGACACATACAGACTGAAAGTGAGGGGATGGAAAAAGATATTCCATGCAAATGGAAATCAAAAGAAAGCTGGAGGAGCAATTCTCATATCAGACAAAATACACTTTAAAATAAAGACCATTACAAGAGACATAGAAGGACACTACATAATCATCAAGGGAGCAATCCAAGAAGAAGATATAACAATGGTAAATATTTATGCACCCAACACAGGAGCACCTCAATACATAAGGCAAATGCTAACAGCCATAAAAGGGGAAATCGACAGTAACACAATCATAGTAGGGGACTTTAACACCCCACTTTCACCAATGGCCAGATCATCCAAAATGAGAATAAATAAGGAAACAGAAGCTTTAAATGACACATTAAACAAGATGGACTTAATTGATATTTCTAGGACATTCCATCTGAAAACAACAGATTACACTTTTTTCTCAAGTGCTCATGGAACATTCTCCAGGATAGATCACATCTTGGGTCACAAATCAAGCCTCAGTAAATTTAAGAAAATTGAAATCATATCAAGCATCTTTTCTGAACACAATGCTATGAGATTAGAAATGAATTACAAGGAAAAAACCGTAAAAAACACAAACACAAACACATGGAGGCTAAACAATACATTACTAAACAACCAACAGATCACTGAAGAAATCAAAGAGGAAATCAAAAAATACCTAGAGACAAATGACAATGAAAACACGACAATCCAAAACCTATGGGATGCAGCAAAAGCAGTTCTAAGAGGGAAGTTTATAGCTATACAAGCCTACCTCAAGAAACAAGAAACACCTTAAATAAAATATCTAACCTTACACCTAAAGGAACTAGAGAAAGAAGAACAAACAAAACCCAAAGTTAGCAGAAGGAAAGAAATCATAAAGATCAGAGCAGAAATAAATGAAATAGAAACAAAGAAAACAATAGCAAAGATCAACAAAACTAAAAGCTGCTTCTTTGAGAAGATAAACAAAATTGATAAACCATTAGCCAGACTCACCAAGAAAAAGAGGAAGAGGACTCAAATCAATACAATTAGAAATGAACAAGGAGAAGTTACAACAAACACTGCAGAAATATAAAGCATCCTAAGAGATTACTACAAGCAACTCTATGCCAATAAAATGGACAACTTGGAAGAAATGGACAAATTTTTAGAAAGGTATAACCTTCCAAGGCTGAACCAGGAAGAAATAGAAAATATGAACAGACCAATCACAAGTAATGAACTTGAAACTGTGATTAAAAATCTTCCAACAAACAAAACTCCAGGACCAGATGGCTTCACAGGGGAATTCTATCAAACATTTAGAGAAGAGTTAATATCCATCCTTCTCAAACTCTTCCAAAAAATTGCAGAGGAAGGAACACTCCCAAACTCATTCTATGAGGCCACCATCACCCTGATACCAAAACCAGACAAAGGTACTACAAAAAAAGAAAATTACAGAGCAATATCACTGATGAATATAGATGCAAAAATCCTCAACAAAATACTAGCAAACAGAATCCAACAACACGTTAAAAGGATCATACACCATGATCAAGTGGGATTTATCTCAGGGATGCAAGGATTCTTCAATATACACAAATCAATCAATGTGATACACCATATTAACAAATTGAAGAAGAAAAACCATGTGATCATCTCAATAGATGTAGAAAAAGCTTTTGACAAAATTCAACACCCATTTATGATAAAAACTCTCCAGAAAGTGGGCATAGAGGGAACTTACCTCAATATAATAAAGGCCATATATGACAAATCCACAGCAAGCATCATTCTCAATAGTGAAAAACTGAAAGCATTTCCTCTAAGATCATGAACAAGACAAGGATGTCAACTCTCACCACTATTATTCAACATAGTTTTGGAAGTCCTGGCCATGGCAATCAGAGAAGAAAAAGAAATAAAAGTAATACAAATTGGAAAAGAAGAAGTAAAATTGCCACTGTTTGCAGATGACACAATACTATACATAGAGAATCCTAAAGATGCCACCAGAAAACTACTAGAGCTAATCAATGAATTTGTTAAAGCTGCAGGATACAAAATTAATGCACAGAAATCTCTTGCATTCCTATATACTAATGATGAAAAATCTGAAAGAGAAATTAAGGAAACACTCCCATTTACTATTGCAACAAAAAGAATAAAATACCTAGGAATAAACCTACCTAGGGAGACAAAAGACCTGTATGCAGAATACTATAAGACACTGATTAAAGAAATTAAAGATGATACCAACAAATGGAGAGATATACCATGTTCTTGGATTAGAAGAATCAACATTGTGAAAATGACTATAGTCCCCAAAGCAATCTACAGGTTCAATGCAATCCCTATCAAATTACCAATGACATTTTTTACAGAACTAGAACAAAAAAATCTTAAAAGTTCTATGGAGACACAAAGACCCCGAATAGTCAAAGCAGTCTTGAGGGAAAAGATGGAGCTGGAGGAATCAGACTCCCTCACTTCAGACTATACAACAAAGCTACAGTAATCAAGACAATATGGTACTGGCACAAAAACAGAAACATAGATCAGTGGAACAAGATAGAAAGCCCAGAGATAAACCCACGCACCTATGGTCAACTAATGTATGACAAAGGAGGCAAGGATATACAATGGAGAAAAGACAGTCTCTTCAATAAGTGGTGCTGGGAAAACTGGACTGCTACATGTAAAGGAATGAAATTAGAACACTCCCTAACACCATACACAAAAATAAACTCAAAATGGATTAGAGACCTAAATGTAAGACTGGACACTATAAAACTCTTAGAGGAAAACATAGGCAGAACACTCTTTGACATAAATCACAGCAAGATCTTTTTGATCCACCTCCTAGAGTAATGGAAATAAAACCAAAAATAAACAAATGGGACCTAATGAAACTTAAAAGCTTTTGCACAGCAAAGGAAACCATAAACAAGATGAAAAGATAACCCTCAGAATGGGAGAAAATATTTGCTAGCGAATCAATGGAGAAAGGATTAATCTCCAAAATATATAAACAGCTCGTGCAGCTCAATATTAAAAAAAGCAGATAACCGAATCCAAAAATGGGCAGAAGACCTAAATAGACATTTCTCCAAAGAAGACATACGGATGTCCAAGATGCACATGAAAAGCTGCTCAATAACACTAATTATTAGAGAAATGTAAATCAAAACTACAATGAGGTATGACTTCACACCAATTAGAATGGGCATCAACAGAAAATGTACAAACAACAAATGCTGGAGAGGATGTGGAGAAAAGGGAACTCTATTGCACTGTTGGTGGGAATGTAAATTGATACAGCCACTATGGAGAACAGTATGGAGGTTCCTTAAAAAACTAAAAATAGAATTACCATATGATCCAGCAATCCCACTACTGGGCATATACCCAGAGAAAACCATAATTCAAAAAGACACATACACCCCAATGTTCATTGCAGTACTATTTACAATAGCCAGGTCATGGAAGCAAGCTAAATGCCCATCGACAGACGAATGGATAAAGAAGATGTGGTACACATATACAATGGAATATTGCTCAGCCATAAAAAGGAACAAAATTGGGTCATTTGTTGAGACATGGATGGATCTAGAGACTGTCATACAGAGTGAAGTAAGTCAGAAAGAGCAAAACAAATACTGTATATTAACGCATATATGTGGAACCTAGAAAAATGGTACAGTTTAACTGGTTTGCAGGGCAGAAATTGAGACACAGATGGAGAGAACAAACATATGGACACCAAGGGGGGTAAGCGGCGGGGTGGTGGTGGTGGCGGTGTGATGAATTGGGCGATTGGGATTGACATGTATACACTGATGTGTATAACACTGATGACTAATAAGAAAAAATAATGCAAACCATATATGGATTTTATACAATTTAATAAAAACTCTGATTTGTAAAGAAAAACAAAAAACAAAAAATACAAGACCTGTATATATGCTATCTACAAGAGACCCACTTCAGATTCAGGGACACATACAGACTGAAAATGTGGGTATCGAAAAAGGTATTCTGTGCAAATGGAAATCAAAGAAAGCTAGAGTAGCAATACTCATATCAGACAAAATAGACTTTAAAATGAAGACTATTACAAAAGCCAAAGAAGGACACCACATAATGATCAAGGCACCAATTCAAGAAGAAGATATATCAATTGTAAATATATATGTACCCAACATAGGAGCACCTCGATATTAAGGCAAATGCTGACAGCCATAAAAGGAGAAATCTACATTAACAAGATAATAGTGGGGGACTTTAGCAGCCCACTTTCATCAATGGACAGATCATCCAGACTGAAGACCAAAAGAAACACAGACCTTAAAAGACACATAGCCCAGATGGACTTAACTGATATTTATAGAGCATTCCATACAAAAGCAGCAGAATGTACATTCTTTTCAAGTGCACATGGAACATTCTCCAGGACTGATCACATGGTGGGCTACAAATCAAGCTGTGGTAAATTTAAGAAAACTGAAATTATATCAAGCGTCTTTTCTGACCACACACTATGAGATTAAAAATCAACTACCAGAAAAAACTGTAAAAAAAAACAGAAACAGGTGGAGGCTAAACAACATGGTACTAAACAACCAATGGATCACTGAAGAAATCAAAAAATACCTAGAGACATATGAAAATGAAAGCATGATGACCCAAAACCTATGGGACAGAGTAAAAGCAGTTCTAAGAGGGAAGTTTATAGCAATAAAGTCTTACCTCAGGAAACAACAAAAATCTCAAATAAACAACCTAACCTTACACCTGAAGCAACTAGAGAAAGAAGAACAAACAAAACCCAAAATTAGTAGAAGGAAAGAAATCATAAAGACCAGAGCAGAAATAAATGAAATACAGATGAAGGAAACAAAAGAAAAGATCAATGAAACTAAAAGCCGGTACTTGGAAAAGATAAACATAATTGATAAACCTTTAGCCAGACTCATCAAGGAAAAGAGGGAGAGGGCTCAAATCAATAAAATTGGATATGAAAAAGAAGTTACAACGGACACCACAGAAATACAAAGGATCATAAGAGACTACTACAAGCAACTATATGCCAATAAAATGGACCACCTAGAAGAAATGGACAAATTCTTAGAAAGATTCAATCTCCCAGAACTGAACTATGAAGAAATAGAGAATATGAACAGACCAATCACAAGTACTGAAATTGAAACCGTGATTTAAAAACTCCAAACAAACAAAAGTCCAGGACCAGATGGCTTCACAAGCGAATTCTATCAAACATTTAGAGAAGAGTTAACACCCATCCTTCTGAAACTGCTCCAAAAAATTGCAGAGGAATGAAAACTCCCAAACTCATTCTATGAGGCCACCATCACCCTGATACCAAAACCAGACAAAGACACCACAAAAAAAAAAAGAATATTAAAGGCCAAAATCACTGATGAACACAGACTCAAAAATCCTCAACAAAATACTAGCAACTCAAATCCAACATTAAAAGGATCATACACCATGATCAAGTCAGATTTATCCCAGGCATGCAAGGATTCTTCAATACCTGCAAATCAATCAGTGCGATATACCACATCACCAAAGTGAAGAATAAATACCATTTCATCATCTCAATAGATGCAGAAAAAGCTTTTGACAAAATTCAACACCCATTTATGATAAAAACTCCCCAGAAAGTGGGCACAGAGGGAACATACCTCAACATAATAAAGGCCGTATATGACAAACCTACAACCAACATCATACTCGATGTTGAAAAGCTGAAATCATTTCCTCTAAGATCAGGAACAAGACAAGGATGTCCACTTTCACCACGTTTATTCAACATAGTTTTGGGAGTCCTAGCCATGGCAATCAGAGAAGGAAAAAAACAAAAGGAATCCAAATTGGAAAAGAAGGAGTAAAAGTGTCACTGTTTGCAGATGACATGATACTATACATAGAAAATTCTAAAAATGCTACCAGAAAACTACTAGAGCTCATCAACGAATTCTGTAAAGTTGTAGGATACAAAATTAATACACAGAAATCTCTTGCATTCCTATATACTAACAATGAAAGATAAGAAAGTGAAATTACAGAAACAATCCCATCTACCACTGCAACAAAAAGAATAAAATACCTAGGAATAAAACTACTTAAGGAGACAAAAGACCTGCACTCTGAAAACTATAAGACGCTGATGAAAGAAATTGAAGATGACACAGACAGATGGAAAGATATACCATGATCTTGGATTGAAAGAATCAATATTGTTAAAATGACTATACTACCCAAGGAAATCTACAGATTCAATGCAATCCCTATCAAATTACCAATGGCATTTTTTTACAGAACTAAAACAAAAAAAATCTCAGAATTTGTATGGAGACAGAGAGGACCCCAAATAGCCAAAGCAACCTTGAGAAAGAATAACAGAGCTGGAGGAATTAGGCTCCCTGACTTCAGACCATACTACAAAGCTACAGTCATCAAAACAGTATGGCACTGGCACAGAAACAGAAATGTAGATTAATGGAACAGAATAGAAAGCCCAGAAATAAACCCATGCACCTATGGTCAATTAATCTACAACAAAGGAAGCGAGAGTATACAATGGAGGAAACACAGTCTCTTCAATAAATGGTGCTGGGAAAACTGGACAGCTACACGCAAAAGAATGAAATTAGAACAGTCTTTAACACCATACACAAAAATAAACTCAAAATGGATTCAAGATCTAAATGTAAGACTGGATACTATGAAACTCTTAGAGGAAAACATAGGCAGAACACTCTTTGACATAAATTGCAGCAATATCTTTTTTGATCCATCTCCTAGAGTAACGGAAATAGAAACAAAAATAAACCAATGGGACTTAATTAAACTTAAAAGCTTTTACACAGCAAAGGAAACCATAAACAAAACAAAAAGACAACCCACAGAATGGGAGAAAATATTTGCAAACCATGTGACCAACAAGGGATTAATCTCCAATATTTACAAACAGCTCATGCAGCTCAATATCCAAAAAAAAACCCAAAAAACAACCCAATCAAAAAATGGGCAGAAGAGCTAAATAAACATTTCTGCAAAGAAGACGTACAGATGGCCAAGAGGCACATGAAAAGATGCTCAACATCGCTAATTATTAGAGAAATGCAAAGCAAAATTACAATGAGCTATCACCTCATACCAGTCAGAATGGCCATCATCAAAAAGTCTACAAATAATAAAGGCTGGAGAGGGTGTGGAGAAGAGGGAACCCTCCTACACTGTTGGTGGGAAGGTAAATTGGTACAGCCACTATGGAGAACAATATGGAGGTTCCTTAAAAAACTAAGAGTAGAGCTACCATATGATCCAGCAATCCCACTCCTGGGCATATATCCAGAGAAAACCATGATTCAAAAGGATACATGCACCTTAATGTTCATTGCAGTGGTGTTTACAATAGCCAAGACATGGAAGCAACCTAAATGTCCATCAACAGAGGAATTCATAAAGAGGATGTGGTACATATATACAATGGAATATTACTTAGCCATTAAAATGAATGAAATAATGCTATTTGCAGCAACATGGATGCAATTTTGCAGCCATTAAAATGAATGAAATAATGCTATTTGCAGCAACTAAGCAAAGTAAGAGAAGGACAAAAACCATATGATATCACTTATATGTGGAATCTAAAATATGACACAAATGAACATACCTATGAAACAGAAACAGACTCAGAGACATGGAGAACAGACTTGTGGTTGCCAAGGTGGGGTGGGGGAGGGAAGGACTGGGAGTTTGGGATTAGCAGATGCAAACTGTTATATATAGGATGGATAAACAGCAAGGTCCTACTGTACAGCACAGGGAACTATATTCAATATCTTGTGATAAACCATACTGGAAAAGTATATGAAAAAGAATGTATATATATATGTATAATAATAACTTTGCTGTACAACAGAAATTAACACAACATTGTAAACCAACTATACTTCAATAAAATTTAAAAATATATATAGACTGTATTTTCACAAAAAAGAATATTTGACGAAAAGTAGACATGGAGTTAAAATTGAATGTTTTTGGATTTTTTTTTTTTTTTTTTTTTTCAGTTTTTGCCACGCCATGACGCATGTGGGATCTTAGTTCCCTGACCAGGGATGGAAGTAGCGCCCCCTGCAGTGGAAGCGAGGAGTCTTAACCACTGGACCACCAGGGAAGTCCCAATTATTGACTTCCTAATGTTTTAAGAATTTAATGTTTTCATTTGGAAGTAAAATCTAAATCAGTCATCTTGTAAGATTGTTCAAGAATGTGATCATCATTTCGAATATTTTTAGAAAAAAAGGAATAAGAAATTTGTAAGAAATGGATCAAAGTATGAATGAAATATTTATAGCACTCCTCTCTCTTTCCCCTTTGTTTTGCACCAAAAGGGGTGATGAAGTTGAGACATTTGCCTCTAGCTAATGCAGTAAATGATGTGGTCAAGCAGGAGGCCCAAGGAAAACCATGTAACATTATCTATGGTTCTTGGAAGTGTCTATGTGTATAGGTTGATAAATACACAATTTCATCACAGCACTTTAGAAGAGGAAGAGAAATTAGAGAATCTGTTTCCACACCCTCATCTACCCATGAAGAAAATGAAGCCCAGAGCTAATAACAGGACTCTTTGTAGGTATCCTTTTCTCATATTTGCTTGTAGTATACATAGCACACCTGGTGTTACTTTCTCGTGTGGTCTAGTATAAACTAGGGGAAAAATTGCTTGGTGGCTCCCAAAATTTTGGGGTGCTGGTGTTTGCTGAACGTGCCCTGCACTCAGAGATTCAATTAAGTCTAAATGAAGCCTGGGTGTCTGCAATTTCAACAGTGATTGTGATGAAGTTATCTTTGGTTAGTTAGTCATTCTAAGAAATATAGAACCTAGGATGCAAAAGTTTTAAAAAGGGATGTTTTCCTTTCCAAACAAGTGAGTAGCACACTTTCCAAACAAGTCATAGCTTTTTCATTAAAATATAACTGTTTTTCCCTTCCTTTGCAACTATAACAAAAAGGGAATGCTGTTTAAACAAGAAACTGGGGGAACCACAGAGCAATACTTGACCAACTTCCCACAAAAGCAGAATCACCTGGGATATTTGTAAGACTACAGATTCATTGGGCCCTTTTCCTGGAGAGTCTTATTTACCAGGGAGATAGCTGGTGGGACCCAGGAATCTGTAGTTTTCAGAATCACTCCTGGTAGTTCTGTTAACCAAACCCAGTTTGAAAACTCTGTCATGATCTGTTGTATTAAAATGGGCTTCAGAGGTTCTCACTCTGGTTTACAGAATCAACCAGGGGACTCAGGAAAACACTTACCTCCAGAGCTTCTGAGTGGGTAGGTCTGGAGTAAGTCCAAGAATTTGCACTGTTTCAAGTTCCCGGGTGACGTTGACACGTTGCAAACCGCTGGGCTAGACTGTGCTGTGCGAACTGAGGCAGAAGAGTCACGGGAAAACGGCCAGAGGCTGCGGCAATTTCTCTGCTGAAACTCGTACCTCCGCCTCCCGCTGCCCGAAGAACAAGACAGTGGCGTCCGCGGCTTTTTCAAACCTCAAGCAGGTGCTTCTGATTAGTGGAACCTAAACTGGAACCACCTGGGAGAGAATCTGGCCCAGGTAGTTCCCAGGCGTCTAGCTGTTACACTGGGCGGGGACAGCCCGGGGCGGCCGTGGAGAGGGGTTAGGGGTGGGAAGTAGACCAGGGGAAATCGTGCTAACTCCCAACACGTAAGGTAGCGCAAATGTCACGTAAGTTTTAGTAGTAGTTTGTCCCAAACTACATAAATCAGTTAATCCTTGATCATATTCAAACCATAACGCAAAAATGTCCTCGTCCTTCATGGAAGTTGTGTAGTGAATTCTGTAACGTGCCACCCAGATCCCCCTTCAGGACAGGTACACTTACTTCCTCGCTGCTGGTGAGGGTGCCGGGAGTGCTGCCTGGTCAACAGCCCTCAGCGCTCAGCTCTCTTCAAGAACTGCATCATTTGATGTGAGTCACCTGGCCTAAGCCCCTGCCCCCTTCAGGAACAGCCAGCATCCAGTGACTGGACATGCGGGGTCCCTGCCAAAACTCTGAAGGATCTTGTAGGCTTTAGAGTTCCATGTGGGTTGCAAAGGAATTATTGTGATTGCATAACAACCCACCTTCTCTATCTGCCCAATCTCGTTTCCTTCTCTTCCCTCTCACAGGTATTGAGTCTAAGAGCACTACTCCCAAATCCTTCCGCATTCAAACGTTCATCTCAGAGGATAGTATGGTAGGTTCTAGCTAATAAGGTTAACAAGAAATAAATTAGATATAAATTGTTGAAAAAAGAAAAACTGCTATCTGAAAAACACCCTAAAGAAAATGAAATGCGAAAACTCATAAAAATTCCATAAAGGAATTAATAAAAGATCAATACAGTAAAATCTGTAACCTTCCTCATCTCAACAAACATAAATTTGAAAATACAATGTAAAAATTCTGACTAGCAACAAAAAGATAAAATATCCTGGAAATAAACCTAAAAAGCAAATTAAAGCTTGTGATATATATGAAATAAATTTTGAGTTATTTGAAAAGGAGGGCACTGAGGAGGAAGGTTTGTCCTACCATTTATCAAAATGTTGTATAAACTATAGTAATTGTATCAATTTAATATTAGATGAGGAATAAAGTTATGAAATAGGAGTCTAAAACCAGGCTTGTGAATATATGAAGATTTATTTTGTGATAAAAGTAGCAATTTATGTAAGTGGGAAAAGAATGAATTAGTCAAAAATAGTGTTGAAATGAGTGACTATTTGCAAAACCTTAAGTCAGATTTATAAGTCATACTGTACACTAAAATAAGGTTAATTCTTTTTTTTTTTTAACATTGGAAAAAAATTTTTTTTTTATACAGCAGGTTCTTATTAGTCATCAATTTTATACACATCAGTGTATACATGTCAATCCCAATCGCCCAATTCATCACACCACCACCACCACCCCCTAACAGCTTTCCCCCTTTGGTATCCATACGTTTGTTCTCTACATCTGTGTCTCAATTTCTGCCCTGCACACCGGTTCATCTGTACCATTTTTCTAGGTTCCACATATGTGTGTTAAGGTACAATATTTGTTTTTCTCTTTCTGACTTACTTCACTCTGTATGACAGTCTCCAGATCCATCCACGTCTCAACAAATGACCCAATTTCGTTCCTTTTTATGGCTGAGTAATATTCCATTGTATATATGTACCACATCTTCTTTATCCATTCATCTGTCCATTGGCATTTACGTTGCTTCCATGACCTGGCTATTGTAAATAGTGCTGCAATGAACATTGGGGTGTATGTGTCTTTTTGAATTATGGTTTTCTCTGGGTATATGTCCAGTAGTGGGATTGCTGGATCATATGGTAATTCTATTTTTAGTTTTTTAAGGAACCTCCATACTGTTCTCCATAGTGGCTGTATCAATTTACATTCCCACCAACAGTGGAGTAGAGTTCCCTTTTCTCCACATCCTCTCCAGCATTTGTTGTTTGTAGATTTTCTGATGATGCCCATTCTAACTGGTGTGAGGTGATACCTCATTGTAGTTTTGATTTGCATTTCTATAATAATTAGTGATGTTCAGCAGCTTTTCATGTGCTTCTTGGCCATCTGTATGTCTTCTTTGGAGAAATGTCTATTTAGGTCTTCTGCCCATTTTTGGATTGGGTTGTTTGTTTTTTTAATATTGAGCTGCCTGAGCTGTTCATATATTTTGGAGATTAATCCTTTGTCCGTTGATTCATTTGCAAATATTTTCTCCCATTCTGAGGGTTATCTTTTCATCTTGTTTATCGTTTCCTTTGCTGTGCAAAAGCTTTTAAGTTTCATTAGGTCCCATTTGTTTATTTATTTTTTATTTCCATTACTCTAGGAGATGGACCAAAAAAGATCTTGCTGTGATTTACGTCAAAGAGTGTTCTGCCTATGTTTTCCTCTAAGAGTTTTATAGTGTCCAGCCTTACATTTAGGTTTCTACTCCATTTTGAGTTTATTTTTGTGTATGGTGTTAGGGAGTATTCTAATTTCATTCTTTTACATGTAGCAGTCCAGTTTTTCCAGCACCACTTATTGAAGAGACTGTCTTTTCTCCATTGTATATCTTTGCCTTCTTTGTCATAGATTAGTTGACCATAGGTGCGTGGGTTTATCTCTGGGCTTTCTATATTGTTTCACTGATCTATGTTTCTGTTTTTGTGCCAGTACCATATTGTCTTGATTACTCTAGCTTTGTAGTATAGTCTGAAGTCAGGGAGTCTGATTCCTCCAGCTCCGTTTTATTCCCTCAAGACTGCTTTGGCTATTTGGGGTCTTTTGGGTCTCCATACAAATTTTAAGATCTTCTGTTCTAGTTCTGTAAAAAATGTCATTGGTAATTTGATAGGGATTGCATTGAATCTGTAGATTGCTTTGGGTAGTATAGTCATTTTCACAATGTTGATTCTTCCAATCCAAGAACATGATATATCTCTCCGTCTGTTGGTATCATCTTTAATTTCTTTCATCAGTGTCTTATACTTTTCTGCATACAGGTCTTTTGTCTCCCTAGGTAGGTTTATTCCTAGGTATTTTATTCTTTTTGTTGCAATAGTAAATGGGAGTGTTTCCTTAATTTCTCTTTCAGATTTTTCATCATTAGTATATAGGAATGCAAGAGATTTCTGTGCATTAATTTTGTATCCTGCAACTTTAACAAATTCATGGATTAGTTCTCGTAGTTTTCTGGTGGCATCTTTAGGATTCTCTATGTATAGTATTGTGTCATCTGCAAACAGTGACAGTTTTACTTCTTCTTTTCCAATTTGTATTCCTTTTATTTCTTTTTCTTCTCTGATTGCCAGGGCTAGGACTTCCAAAATTATGTTGAATAATAGTGGTGAGAGTGGACATCCTTGTCTTGTTCCTGATCTTCGAGGAAATGCTTTCCATTTTTCACCACTGAGAATGATGTTTGCTGTGGGTTTGTCATATATGGCCTTTATTATATTGAGATAGGTTCCCTCTATGCCCACTTTCTGGACAGTTTTTATCATAAAACTGTTGAATTTTGTCAAAAGCTTTTTCTGCATCTATTGAGATGATCATATGGTTTTTCTTCTTCCATTTGTTAATATGGTGTATCACATTGATTGATTTGCATATATTGAAGAATGCTTGCATCCCTGGGATAAATCCCACTTGATCATGGTGTATGATCCTTTTAACGTGTTGTTGGATTCTGTTTGCTAGTATTTTGTTGAGGATTTTTGCATCTATATTCATCAGTGATATTGGTCTGTAATTTTCTTTTTTTATAGTACCTTTGTCTGGTTTTGGTATCAGGATGATGGTGGCCTCATAGAATGAGTTTGGGAGTGTTCCTTCCTCTGCAATTTTTTGGAAGAGTTTGAGAAGGATGGGTGTTAGCTCTTCTCTAAATGTTTGATAGAATTCCCCTGTGAAGCCATCTGGTCCTGGATTTTTGTTTGTTGGAAGATTTTTAATCACAGTTTCAATTTCATTACTTGTGATTGGTCTGTTCATATTTTCTATTTCTTCCTGGTTCAGTCTTGGAAGGTTATACCTTTCTGAGAATTTGTCCATTTCTTCCAGGTTGTCCATTTTCTTGGCATAGAGTTGCTTGTAGCAGTCTCTTAGGATGCTTTGTATTTCTGCGGTGTCTGTTGTAACTTCTCCTTTTTCATTTCTAATTTTATGGATTTGAGTCCTCTCCCTCTTTTTCTTGATGAGTCTGGCTAATGGTTTATCAATTTTGTTTATCTTCTCAAAGAACCAGCTTTTAGTTTTATTGATCTTTGCTATTGTTTTCTTTGTTTCTATTTCATTTATTTCCGCTGTGATCTTTATGATTTCTTTCCTTCTGCTAACTTTGGGTTTTGTTTGTTCTTCTTTCTCTAGTTCCTTTATGTGTAAGGTTAGATGTTTTATTTGAGGTGTTTCTTGTTTCTTGAGGTAGGCTTGTATAGCTATAAACTTCCCTCTTAGAACTGCTTTTGCTGAATCCCATACGTTTTGGATCGTCGTGTTTTCATTGTCATTTGTCTCTAGGTATTTTTTGATTTCCTCCTTGATTTCTTCAGTGATCTCTTGGTTATTTAGTAACGCATTCTTTAGCCTCCATGTGTTTGTTTTTTTTACATTTTTCTCCATGTAATTGATTTCTAATCTCATAGCATTGTGTTCAGAAAAGATGCTTGATATGATTTCAATTTTCTTAAATTTACTGAGGCTTGATTTGTGACCCAAGATGTGATCTATCCTGGAGAATGTTCCAGGCACACTTGAGAAAAAAGTGTAGTCTCCTGTTTTTGGATGGAATATCCTATAAATATCAATTAAATCTATCTAGTCTATTGTGTCATTTAAAGCTTTTGTTTCCTTATTTATTTTCATTTTGGATGATCTGTCCATTGGTGTAAGTGAGGTGTTAAAGTCCCCCAATATTATTGTTACTGTTGATTTCCTCTTTTAGAGCTGTTAGCAATTGCCTTATGTATTGAGGTGCTCCTATGTTGGATGTGTATATATTTATAATTGTTATATCTTCTTCTTGGATTGATCCCTTGATCATTATGTAGTGTCCTTCCTTGTCTCTTGTAACATTCTTTATTTTAAAGTCTATTTTATCTGATATGAGTATTGCTACTCCAGCTTTCTTCTGATTTCCATTTGCATGGAATATCTTTTTCCCTCCCCTCACTTCAGTCTGTATGTGTCCCTAGGTCTGAAGTGGGTCTCTTGTAGACAGCATATATATGGGTCTTGTTTTTTTTTTTTTTTTTTTTTTTAAAGGTAAGTGCACTCCTGACCTCCTGATCAGATCACCGCCCTCGTTCTTCCAGCGTGGTACTTAAGGGCTGGGACGTACAGGCAGCCCCTGGCTGGGGTCTTATGCCTTCTCCTATAATGTCTCAGTTTCTTTTTCTGGTGTAAGCTGATGACTTAATTCACGATTTTTTTTAAAAAATTAATTAACTAATTAATTTATTTATGGCTGTGTTGGGTCTTCGTTTCTGTGCGAGGGCTTTCTCTAGTTGCGACGAGCGGGGGCCACTCTTCATCGCGGTGCGTCGGCCTCTCACTATCGCGGCCTCTCCTGTTGCAGAGCACAGGCTCCAAACGCGCAGGCTCAGTAGTTGTGGCTCACGGGCTCAGTTGCTCCGTGGCATGTGGGATCTTCCCAGACCAGGGCTCAAACCCATGTCCCCTGCATTGGCAGGCAGATTCTCAACCACTGCGCCACCAGGGAAGCCCTGGGTCTTGTTTTTGTATCCATTCAGCAAGCCTGTGTCTTTTGGTTGGAACATTTAATCCATTCACGTTTAAGGTAATTATCGATATGTATATTCCTATGACCATTTTCTTAAGTGTTTTGGGTTTGTTTCTGTAGGTCCTTTTCTTCTCTTCTGTTTCCCCCTTAGAGAAGTTCCTTTAGCATTTGTTGTAGAGCTGGTTTGGTGTGCTGAATTCTCTTAGCTTTTGCTTGTCTGGAAAGCTTTTGATTTCTCCATTGAATCTGAATGAGATTCTTGCCAGGTAGGGTAACCTTGGTTGTAGGTTCTTCCCTTTCATCACTTTAAGTATATCATGCCACTCCCTTCTGGCTTGTAGAGTTTCTGCTGAGAAATCAGCTCTTATCCTTATGGGAGTTCCCTTGTATGTTATTTGTTGTTTTTCCCTTGCTGCTTTCAATAAATTTTCTTTGTCTTTAATTTTTGCCAATTTGATTACTATGTGTCTTGGTGTGTTTCTCCTTGGGTTTATCCTGTATGGGATCTGTGCACTTCCTGGACTTGGGTGGCTATTTCCTTTCCCATGTTAGGGAAGTTTTCGACTATAACCTCTTCAAATATTTTCTCTGGTCCTTTCTCTCTCTCTTCTCCTTCTGGGACCCCAAAAATGCGAATGTTGTTGTGTTTAATGTTGTCCCAGAGGTCTCTTAGGCTGTCTTCATTTCTTTTCATTCTTTTTTCTTTCTTCTGTTCCACAGCAGTGAATTCCACCATTCTGTCTTCCAGGTCACTTATCCGTTTTTCTGACTCAGCTATTCTGCTATTGATTCCTTCTAGTGTCATTTTCATTTCAGTTATTGTATTGTTCATCTCTGTTTGTTTGTTCTTTAATTCTTCTAGGTCTTTGTTAAACATATCTTGCATCTTCTCAATCTTTGCCTCCATTCTTATTCTGAGGTCCTGGATCATCTTCACTATCATTATTCTGAATTCTTTTTCTGGAAGGTTGCCTATCTCCACTTCATTTAGTTGTTTTTCTGGGGTTTTATCTTGTTCCTTCATCTGATACATAGCTCTCTGTCTTTGCATCTTGTCTATGTTTCTGTGAATGTGGTTTTTGTTCCACAGGCTGCAGGATTGTAGTTCTTCTTGCTTCTGCTGTCTGCCCTCTGGTCAATCAGGCTATCTTAGAGGCTTGTGCAAGCTTCCTTATGGGAGGGACTGGTGGTGGGTAGACCTGACTGTTTCTCTGGTTGACAGAGCTCAGTAAAAGTTTAATCCGCTTGACTGCTGATGGGTGGGGCTGGGTTCCCTCCCTGTTGGTTGTTTGGCCTTAGGCAACCCAACACTGCAGCCTACCTGGGCTCTTTGGTGGGGCTAATGACAGACTCTGGGAGGGCTCATGCTAAGGAGTACTTCCCAGAACTTCTGCTGCCAGTGTCCTTGTCCCCACGGTGAGCCACAGCCACCCCCCCACCTCACAGGAGACCCTCCAACACTAGCAGGTAGGTCTGGTTCAGCCTCCCCTGGGGTCACTGCTCCTTCCCCTGGGTCCCCATTCACACACTACTTTGTGTGTTCCCTCCAAGAGTGGAGTCTCTGTTTCCGCCAGTCCTGTCGAAGTCCTGCAATCAAATCCCACTAACCTTCAAAGTCTGATTCTCTAGTAATTCCTCCTCCCGTTGCCAGACCCCCAGGTTGTGAAGCCTGATGTGGGACTCAGAACCTTCCCTCCAGTGGGTGGACTTCTGTGGTATAAGTGTTCTCCAGTCTGTGAGTCACCCACCCAGCAGTTATGGGATTTGATTTTACTGTGATTGCACCCCTCCTACCATCTCATTGTGGTTTCTCCTTTGTCTTTGGATATGGGGTATGTTTTTTGGTGAGTTCCAGTGTCTTCCTGTCGATGATTGTCCAGCAGCTAGTTGTGATTCTTGTGTTCTCACAAGAGGGAGTGAGAGCACGTCCTTCTACTCTGCCATCTTGGTTCAGGCCCGCCAGGTTAACTCTTAACTTGCTACTTAAGCCTTTGATACCCATCCTTCCTTTCACCTCCACAAATTCATTCTGTTGAATTTCCTCATCTCTTACTATATGTTCCTCCTCTTCCTCTCTGTTCTGTCAACAATGAAGGATACTTAAGTCTTTCCTGTCTTAAACAAACAGCCAGTAACATCAAAAGAAAAACTCTCAACCCCACCGGCTTCTTGGAGCTACCACCATGTTTCTTTCCTCTTGATTGAAAGTGCTGCCCCTGGTACTGTCTGTGCTTTGGCCTCTCCGCCTTCCCCTCCTACAGCAGCCTGCTTTCGGACCCAGGCCTCACACTGGGTCTGTGGAAACAGAGTCTCTGACCAGAGAATTCTGGACTAAAGGGGTTTGAGGACATTCTCTCGGGAGATACACTAGTAAGGAAGTGAAGGGGCAGGATTAAGCAGATGGAGAAAGTGACCTACAGAATAGTTCCTGCTGAGGCCTCAGTTGATCCTGATGGGAGTACAGGAATCCTTCCAACTCAAACAAGTAGGCCAGGCCTTTAACCCCCACATCAGACAGTCACTGGCCTGGGCTGCCTGTGCATGGCGGTGCCCTGCAACTGAGGACAACTGCCTATGGGGATGGCGACTCTTGGCTGAGGATGGAGTAACTGGCCCTACAGAAGGGATCTGGGTGGAGCCACAATATCTGCTACATCTCTGCTCTGAGGGACTCACAATCACTTGCTTCTTAGCCAATTTCTCCCCATCTGGGAAAAGCTTTGCCAGGATTCTGGTTGGCCTTGTTTCCTGGAGGGAATTTGTTTTTTCCACCTATACCATTGTAGATTCCACAGATCTAGAGACTCTGGTTCCCCGTAACAGTAGCACTGACATTTAGACTCCTGCTGCCATCTAGTCTTCCAGGATCCTCATGCCAAGAGGCCAGCAGGAAGAAGAGGAGCTGCCATCCCAGCAGCAGTGATGGAGCCCATCTTCAGGAGGAGGCAGGGCAGCTGCTACCCAGTGTGGGGAGAGATAAACATGTTTGGTCCTCAGGTGATCCACTGGGTTGTCTGGGGCACTGCCATTCCTGGTTTAAATGGTGTGTTTAGAAGCAGCTGCAGCCTGGAAATGGCACAGTAACCACGGGCTCTGACCCTTCAGGAATGACGGTGTAGGTCATCCAAGGAGGTAAAATGCCTGGACCAGCAGAGGTGTTGGCTGAGGGGAGTCTAGAATGGGTGGTGGAGGACAGAGACGGTGAGTATCAGTTGTAGTTCTGAGATCAGGTGCAGCAACGGGGGCTGTAGTTCATTCTACCAACCCTTCTCTCACAATTTTCCCCAGAAAGTCAGGCCAACCAGAATCCTGACAAAGCCTTTCCCTGATGGGGAGAAATTGGCTAAGAAGCAAGTGGTTGTGAGTCCCTCAGAGCAGAGATGTAGCAGATATTGTGGCTCCACCCAGATCCCTTCTGTAGGGCCAGTTACTCCAGCCTCAGCCAAGAGTCACCATCCCCATAGGCAGCTGTCCTCAGTTGCGGGGCACCACTACGCACAAGGCAGCCCAGGCCAGCCACTACTGGCTATGGTCCACCCTTGTGGGAGGACATAATTCTCGGTAGGGCAGTTCCCTGTGGCTGAGTGCAATTCCCACTGAGGGGCACAACTGAGAACTAATAACCAGAGATATTTGCAGCAGGTGGGGATGGATGTTTTGGCCTTGGAAGGGGATCTGGGTGGAGAACTTTACTCCTCCTCACTGGTTTTCACTAAATCTATGCCTGTCTTGTTGTCCAAATCAATGAACACTTTTTAGACTTTAACGTGACTTTATTCCAACATTAGATTCTTTGGTCACCACTCCCTTCTTGAAGCACTCTTTCTCTGGCTTCCTTGAGGTTATTCCCCTGACATAAGAATCTCTTGTTTTCCCTGTTTGGCCACTGCTCAGTCTCTATTTCAGGTTCTCTTTCTCTGCCCATCCTTTAGAAGTTGGTTTTCCTCAGGGTTCTGCCCAAGGACTTTCTCATTCCCAGCCAGCATCACACAATTGTGTAGGATCAATTACAGTCCATGTAATGATAGTTTATTAATATAGTCATATCTATATGCTGGTTTTATCCTAAATTTTTGGATATTTGGAATGGCCACATCTAAGCTCCACATGTCAAAAAATGAAACTATGTTCTCTTCTTAAAAATGGGCTTCTCCTCTCAGGTTTCCTATCTCGGAGAATGACATCACCTTTCAACAGAGTCACAACCTAGTAGACTCCTTTCTCACTCTTTCTCATGTTCAGTATTCGATGTCACCAACTGCAGTTGACTTTACCTCAAATTCATCTACTTTACATCTTTTGCCACATTTTTGATCAGACCATATCAACAGCCTTCTAATGGCTTCCCATTGCTATCATGCTGAAACGCAAACTTCTTACAGGATTCACTGGTCCCTTTATAATCCGACCACTCCTTCTCCTTGCAGGCTCATTTTTCACCACTCCTCAAATTCTATCTTTTCTATTGGCACTTGGCCTTGGACTAGATTATCTCTTTGCAGCTCCAGTATCTTGGCTGATACAAACTATTGAGGAAGTGCTATCAAACGTAATGAAATAATCTAGTATATTGTTTAATAGAGTATGTTCTGAAGCCAGACTCCCATAGGTCTGCGTGTTGGCTGTGAATCCTTCGACAAATTACTAAATCTCTTTGTGCTTCAGTTTCCTCCCCTGTCAAATGGGTACAAGTTTTTTCTTCATAGTTTTGTGGTGAGAATTAGATGAGATAACACACATAAAGTATTTAGAATATATGAGATACAAAACACTGAATAGATATTAACTATTTAAAAAATTTCCTAAGTTCTATAATTACTCCTACCAGACATCACATATGGTATTGCAATCACCTATTTTTTCCCTTACGTACTTCTCTAGATTATAAATTCCTTGGGAGCCTAATATATTCTCTGTTCTAATCACAGAATCTAGTAATGATTACACAAAGTTTGTGCAGAACACAATGGCAATGATATGAGGGTGTATAAATCATTCTGCGGGGTTAGGGCGTGTTCAGGGAAGGAAGAGGGGACAACTTGAACTCAGTCCTGAAGAATAAACAGAAGAGATCCAAGTGAACAAGGAAGAAAAGGGCAATTCCTGTAGAGAAGACAGGATTGGCGAAAGTTTAGACTCAGTAACCAACATCACAGCAAGTAGCTGATAAGATTGCTGCAAAAGGGCGAGCAGGGAAGTGGTGGGAGGCGAGGCTAGCGACTGGTAGTGAAGAGATGATTACACAAGTAAAGCCTTTGTTTCCCAGGTACCATAAACTTCCTCAGTTCACTGTGACCCTGGGAATCAGGGACCCCTTAGGAAAGCAAAGATTGGATTTCCCAACATCCTGGTGGTTGGAGACTTAGAATTGTATGTACTCATCCTTGAGCCTATCTTACACCCAATGGTTTGTACCTTCTCCTCCCCCTCTCCCCACTGATAACCACTAGTTAGTCCTCTATATCTGTGAATATGCTTCTTTTTTGTTATATGCACTAGTTTGTTGTATTTTTTTAGATTCCACATAAGTGATATACAGTATTTGTCTTTCTCTGACTTATTTCACTTAGCACAGTGTCCTACAAGTCCATCCACGTTGCTGCAAATGGCAAAATTTCATTATTTTTTATGGCTGATATTCCATTACATATATACCACATCTTCTTTATCCACTAATCTGTTGATGGACACAGGTTGTTTCCATGTCTTGGCAGTTGTAAATAATGCTGCTATGAATATCGGGGTGCATGTGTCTTTTTGAATTAGTGTTTTTGGGTTATTTTGGGTATATGCCCAGGAGTGGAATTTCTGGGTCATATGGTGGTTCTATTTTTAGTTTTTTGAGGAACCTCCATACTGTTCTCCATAGTGGCTGCACCAATTTACATTCCCACCAACAGTGCAGCGGGTTCCCTTTTCTCCACATCCTCGCCAACATTTGTTGTTTGTGTTCTTTTTGATGATAGCCATTCTGACAGGTGTATTACTCTTACTGACAGAAAATAAGAAATGTTACCTTTTTTCCATGTGTGTGTGTCTAGGCGTAAAGTCACACCTGCTGAGTGTTTCAGTGAAGTATTATTAACTACATTTTCTTGGGTTCTAGATTAAACTTAAGTTGAGCTAGTGATGATAATAGCCAATACTACTTCTTCAGGAAGGTGTATAGTAAAATATAGAAGAGAGATAAGCAGTTAACTAAGGATTAAGATGGGATGAAGGGCAAGCGTTTTTTGTTTAAGAAGACCGGGTCCTGTCAGTGTTTGTATGTTGCACAAAGAGGAAACTAGAGATCACTGATGAATCAGTTTCTGATGAGAACAAAGCAATAAATCTCAAGAACAGGAGGAAGAGTTAGACTTGATCTGAAAGTGAGAGACACTTCTTCCATTAAGAGGGAAACAAAGAAGGAAGTGTACAAATTCAATTAATTTTTTACCTGGGGTAGAGGAAATTTAAGCACCTGAGAGAAAGAGGTGGATAGTAGTGGAGGGAGGGCGTTCACGAAGAAGAGAAAAACCTGGAAAATCACCTGAAGGGAAAAGAGAAATGAGTGGACTGGGGATATTTAGAATTATACCTAGGTAGCCTTGAGGGTAGGCATAATATATTAGCACAGTACACATCTTAAAGAAAGAGATTTTTTTTGAGAGTGGGGCGAGTGATGGTCTGAAACCGGAGTGGAAGGCAACAGATCATGGTGTCAGTTATTATTCCCTTTAACCTCATTACATTAACATTATCTACTTATTTTCTGTCCTACTTAATGGCCAGGCTGTAAAATCTACGGAGACAATGACCATGTCCTTTCATATTTTTGTGTCCTCAGCACCAGAACAGTGTCTTCCACATAGTAAATGGTGAAAGGAACTGACCTTTTGGGAGCTCTGCCTGCGAAGGGAACCTTGTGTTTAAAAAAAACGGTTAAGGGTACATTTCCAGTAAAATAGGGGTTTCAGGAGACAAGATGGAAAAGATGTAATAAGAAAGGTAAGTTGTGGGGACTGGAATGGGGGGGGAGAAGGGAGAGCAAAGGTGCAACAAAAGTATGGTGTAGGAGAGAGGGTCGGGGGGATTGGCATTGAGGACAGTTCAGTAGGACAAGGTCGAGAAGCAAAGTGGGTTGACGCTACGTCAAGCTGAAATTCACACCTCAAATTGTTCCCATAATAAAGCAGTTAAAGACTCTTGAGCTCTTTAATGCTAGATTGTGTGTTTTGTTTGGGGCCTAATCAGGAATATGCAGGCTTTGCTTAGGAGTACAAACAGAATAGTGGGGAAAAATTTTAACTGATCTCTCAGTGTATAGACCATTATCCTAGATTATAGTGAGTTTATTTAATTCTGAGTACTTCAGTGTCATCTCTGCCTGTACCCTCCCTGTCCTTGACTTTTTCTTTTCCCTCTCATTCTCTCCCCCATCCCTTTTTTCTGTTGTACCTCTCTCTTGTATTTCCTTGTTTTATTATCAACCCTTTCTTTTCCTCTCCCTAACCATTTCTCATTTGTGAGGAGGGGGGAACGTTTATCAAATGGGAGTTAAGACAGAAAAATCAAGATGAAGGAAAGAGAGGGGCTTGGAAGTACAGTGAGCATATCTTCCTCTTCCCTGTTATAGAGAAAAATGTTGTGTTTGATTATGCATCGTTTGTCCAAGGTGAACAGTGGGCAGGAATGTAGGTATTTCAGGGTCAAGGGCAGTACTGAGCCTAACACAAACACACTTGGCCTTTCGTTCTAGCTTTGCCATTTATGACCTGTGTCATTTATGGCAAGTTCTTTATCCTTTCTAAGTCTCAACTTTCTTATTTCTGAAATGGGAAAGTTATTATCTGACTGTGGTAAGCAGAAATGTAGCCCTCATGATTTTTGCTCCCTGGTGTTACACCCTTTTACATGACAAAAGGGACTTTGTGGGTATAATTACGATGACTAATATGCTGAGTTCAAGATTGGGAGATTATCCTGAATCATCTAGGTTGGGCCACTGTACGCACGTGGAGCCTTAAAAGAAAAAGAAAAAGGCAAAAGAGTGAGTCAGAGGGATTTGAAGCCTGAGAAGTGTTTGATGTGCTGTTGCTGGCTTGAAGATGGAGGGGCCACATGGAAAACAAGAGAAGGAATGAGTTCTGGCAATGATCAGTTATCTTTCTAGAGGACCTGGAGTGCAAGTTGAGGTCTGTAGCCCCAGTCAATACTTTGATTTCAGCCACTGAGACGCTGAGCAGAAAATCCAGCCACATCATGCTATGCTTCTGACCTACAGAAACGATGAGATAATCAATTTGTGTTGTTGAAAGGTGCTGCGTTTGTGGTAATTTGTTATAACAGCAACGAAAACTAACACGAATACCAATAATATTGCAAGAGTTAAAGGAACTGACACATGGATTAGGGCTGTAGGGAGTCCATAAATCACATCCCTTTCATCTCTAAATATAGAAATGACTGAGAAATAAGACATGAAAGACAAATGGAAAATGAAATGCTAGTATTATTACTGATAAAAGGCTGAATTGGATGATATGACCTCAATGTGTGGCCACCATGGGCTTTCTAATACTTCACTCAGGAAAGAAATTCACACTTTTAGTCATCCACTCAGTAGAATGATCTTAGCCCCCCCCCCCCCCCCCCCCCGCTTTGTAGGCACAGACCACTTAACCACGCCGTTGAGATCACAGAGTAGCTCTCTCCAAAATTAGGTAGACCTGCGAGACAGAGACCCCATGATTTTTGGGCTGAGCATGATTATTTCCTCCTTACAAACTTACTAATCATCTAAGTCATACTTGTCCAATGGGCAGAAGGAGATTAGAAGGGCTATTCCAACTAAAATATTTCCACGCTGAAAGACAGCTCAGGAGCATGATATCCTTGACAAAGAATCTGGCACAAAATAAATGCCTCCTATATAGGTGCCAAAAGGTGGCAATGATTTGGCTTTCCTGACACATCCCATTCCAGGATGGCTCCTTTTCCAGAATCTGACACTACTCTCTGCACTGAGTCAAGGCCCAGAGGTCTTCATTTTGGTGCCCGGCTGAGGTTGACATCTCTTGCTTGTACACCGTCATGTAACTGCCCAGCTCCTGTTCTGCTGCCCTTTTGCACTGGCTAGTTGAATCTCATGATCTTGGGGCCATCAGATTCTCCATGCTTCTGTGAGTATTAACTTATAAAATATATAATGCAGTCACTGTGGATGGGCTTTCAGTAAAGAGAGACAGAGTAGGACTCTCTTCTCTCCCCATTCCAGATTTCCTGTGTCCACCCTGGGAACTCCAAAGATCTCCCACTGAACTTGACTGTTCTTGGAATTAATACAATAGTGGAAGCCTTTTTCTAATTTTAAGAGGCAAATGAAACTGATGAATCAAATTTTATATTTTTAACCCTTTTTCTTA
Organism: Balaenoptera musculus; assembly: GCF_009873245.2. Lineage (NCBI taxonomy): Eukaryota > Metazoa > Chordata > Mammalia > Artiodactyla > Balaenopteridae > Balaenoptera > Balaenoptera musculus. Next base: position 84,620,761 of record NC_045793.1, on the reverse strand, counting down.
AAACCCTGCTAAGGATATGTCCTAATCTAGTAAGCACAGAATCATTGGACAAAATCATTGCTGTAATCTCATGGTTAATATTAATCAATAATTCATGGTGCTACACAATGCGTGTGATTTCTATGTCTTTTATCAAAACAAATTTGATAGAAAAATGATATAACACAGAAGTGATGTTGGTGGGAATTTCAGATTAGGTAAGAAAAGGTGTAGGTGTAGTTCTCTGGTGAAGGATTCTGAGGAAGGAGCCTCAGAAATCACAAACTTAAATAGTCACTAACTTTAAATCTAGGCTGGCTCTGACTGTAATACTATTTTATGCTCCTCTTTCCCAGCCAATTAAAATTCCAGCAATTACATGGCATACCAGTTGGCTATTTTTGCTATCTGCGTAAAGGCAGGCAATCATCTTAGAGTCATAGGATTTGGAAGAGAAGTGAGAATAGTACAAACTCCACTTAGCTAAATCAAATGCATTTTTTTGAGCTTCATAAAAAGAAAAATGTATATTTATGTCATGGCACTATCAAGATGCAGGGTCAATTCCAAAATATTTGTGAATATTGATATGTTCATTAAAAAAATCTTTTGTTCTTGCCTCATTTCTGCAAAATAACTGTGAAAAATTTATGGGATCTTTGACAGGTTATTGAACTTCTCTGTGCCTCAGCTTCCTCATCTGAAAAAGATCAATTTCATAGAGTGTTTTTGGGTATTTAATGAATCTTTCTTTTCCTCTCTCTTCCTACACACACACACACACACACACACACACACACACACATGCAGCTTAGAATAAAGCCAAATACATAAAACTATATAAACTACTGTTGTTGTTCTTGTTATCTCTTAACACTATTTAAATTGAGTGTCGTATTTATATAGTATTTATCAGTATTTTCTGTTTGTGAAGTGCTTTTATATTGATAGTTTTCAAAATCTAATCTTGTCTTACATAATCAGGCCAGGTAGAATTATACCCATTTAATAGATGAAAACATTGAATCCTTAACTTATAAGAATAAAAAAAGTTAGATTTGGGATTAAAACTTATATTTTCAAGCTCCAGCCAGGATTATTGTTATTATATAGCTATAATGAAAACTATATGAATCTTAGAACAAATGTTTTGAGTTTTTTTTTCTTCTACACAGTTCTACTCAGAACAGTAAATGTACAATTATTTTCAAAAGAGAAAAATTTAATTTCAATTTGCTCTGAAGATGTTTCATTCTCAGTAGTCAATATTTTTGATAGAGTAAAAGGAAACACATTTCTGTGTTCTCTGAGACACTGAAGCAGTAAATATTTATTTTTCAACTTAAAACAGGCCTCCTTGGCAATTGGTTGCTAATGAAAATGTTTACCAATCCCTAAGCTAAGAGGAAGGATTCTTTTGAGGAGCAGAATTTAAGTTGTCTCAGTAGAGCAGTGATTAGACTGACCTTTGCAAAATGCTCTAAAGTTGATTATAAGAAGCTAGACACTTCAACAAAATAAATAAATAAGCTTTAAATGGTAACAGGAAATTCACAAGAAGGCACAGACAAATCAGAGCAAATTGTACACTGAAGGCCAAAGAAATCACATATTGTTCAAGAAATCAGTCAGTGAGGTAAATATGAAGGGAATATGAAATACATGATGAGACAGGGGACCATCCAAATGTGGCTCTTTTCTTTCAAAGCCAAATAGACACAGATGTGTTCACTAAATAGAATTCTAGTTCCTTAGATCTGTTTAACAGGACTCTGTTTAACTTGTAAAATAATTGCAAATTCCCGGGCTTCTCCCATGCTTTACTTTTTGGTAAGTGTGGTCTCTGAGACCCCACTTTTCACATACAGAGTATCAGAGTCTAAGAATACTAAGTTTAAGAATAGCTGCTCTAGCTTTGGCTTCCAACTTCTCTTAATAATTTTTGTATCCGGAGGGGAGGTTCTGAATTGGAAGAAAAGCGTAAGGCATCTTGGGGCTTGGGGCTATGGTTGGGGGAACCGTGCACCTTGGGAAGCCAGCAGAGACTTTCACTGAAGTGGTTAACAGGACTGAGCAGAGTTAGCTTGGAGGGAGTTTGGACACCAGGGAAAAAAGATTAAATATTTCCTGGGTCAGTGGTAATCACATTTCTGGCTTTTGAGTGTTAGAACCAAATTCTGGCTATTCTAAGCAAAAAAAGAAATTTTATTAGAGGGGCGTTGGAGGCTCTAAAAATTCATGACAGCCTGGAGGATTTGATTTGGGAAATGGGCAAAGACCAAGGGAGCTCTAGAAAGCTAGTTAATGGAAGTAGGACAAGGTTTATGCAGCAATAAGAGGCTGGTCCAGACTGCCACTTAACGCCAAAAAGGCCAGTCCTAAATCATGTGCTATCTCCCGGCTACGCTGGAATGGAGTGAGAAACAACACCCCCTTTGGTATCTATGGGCTGGCACTATCTTACATCAAAGCTGCACAAATGAGGGCTTTGCCAACAGGGAGATAAGGTGCTAATAGGAAGTAGAAACTTAAATGCTAGGCAACAACAAGAAAAAAACAGCATTAAATATCTACCATGAGCTCCAGCGGGATGGTCATTTGAGGCCACCTACATCCCACTGAGCTGAGTTTAATAACCGTTGATGGTAGAGAACATACTTTTCCCAGCTCTTCCTAATTTACCCCTGCTCCCATTCGCTTTTGGACTCACATATCTCTGATATATTTTTCTAATCAGAACTTTCTCCTTCCTTGTGCTCAATATCTTGCCAGATACAGCCAGTCAGTATTTCCCACTTATTACCTACTAGGATTATGTTCAACAGGTTTGAACAGATTGAATGCAACCTGGCTCACTTCTGTTATTGAATACTATCTGCTTTTGTTAGCACTACTTTCTAAGGACAAATATTGTCCAAAAATAAATTGTCCAAATTCTCTGGTTTGCTTCCTGGGCTACTGCAATAGCTGTAGTTTTCAGCAGGAGTACACATTCAGCACATAAATGACATAAAACTGGAATATTTTCATATTTTGTTAAATGTGAGTCAAACTTGTTTAAGATTGTATGTCCAGCTAGCTCATATCAAATGGATCAATCAAATATTTACCAAATTCCACCTCGGTTGCCTATTAATCTTTTAGACCTTATTCTAAATGAAATTCTAATTTAGTGGTGAGATAAAAATAATTATTACACACATTTTAATAGTACAATATTGCACTCTATGATAATCTTCGTAAACACAAGAGAAACCTTCATATAGGAAGTGAGACCTGACTTTAATCTTGAAGAACAAAGGGGATCTATATATACAGGCATGCCTCAGAGATACTGCAGTTTCGGTTCCAGACCACCACAATAAAGCAAATATTGCAATACAGTGAGTCACACGAATTTTTTTTTTCCCAATGCATTTAAAAGTTATGTTTACACTATAGTGTAGTCTATTAAGTGTGCAATAGCATTATGTCTATAAAACAATGTACATACCTTAATTAAAAAATACTTCATTGCTAAAAAGTGCTGATCATTATCTGAGCCTTCAGTCAGTCATAATCTTTTTTTAAATTAATTAATTAATTAATTAATTAATTAACTTTTGGCAGCGTTGGGTCTTCATTGCTGCGCACAGGCTTTCTCTAGCTGCGGCGAGCGGGGGCTACTCTATGTTGCGGAGCACGGGCTCTAGGTGCGTGGGCTTCAGTAGTTGTGACGCACAGGCTCAGTAGTTGTGGCTCGTGGGCTTAGTTGCTCCGCAGCATGTGGGATCTTCCCAGACCAGGGCTTGAACCCGTGTGCCCTGTATTGGCAGGCGGATTCTTAACCACTGCCCCACCAGGGAAGCCCAATCTTTTTGCAACAATAACATCAAAGATCACTAATCACAGATCACCATAACAAATATAATAATAGTGAAAAAGTTTGAAATATTCTAAGAACTACCAAAATGTGACACAGACACACAAAGTGAGCAAGTGCTTTTGGAAAAATGGTGCCGATAGACTTGCTTGATACAGGGTTGCCACAAACCTTCAATTTGTTAACAGCATATTATCTGCAAAAACCACCCAATAAAGCGAAGCCCAATAAAATGAATTATGCCTAGTTGCTGAAAGTAGTTGAAAGGGAGTACATCAGACTTGGGGAAGCTATGCTGTGTTCTCCACATAAAGACAAAATTGCCCTGGTTAATGCATTTGTAATTTAGGCATTGTTTCAGCCTTGTTATTTCCTTGTCAAATAAACTGGTCTACCCAGTTGTAATGGAACTTCCTCTTATCCTACAAGATTTTTCCCTCCGCTGTCTCCTTGCATATATAACTTCGGAATATTTGGTAGTCATTTGATTACCGATGTTGAATGTGGGATACTCTGCAGCCAACACCTTTGGTGCTAAGATGTCAACAGAACAAGGGTCTACCTAGAAACTTCTTGGTGATCATTAGCAGATATTAAAAGCCACTTTATTCCAAAACTCATAATGTTTTTCCAGAACCTACCTCTGAAATAGGAGCAATGGGAGAACTGATATGCTGCCTTCCCCCTTCTCCATGGAGGGAACAGAGTAATCTTGACATGATATTGATGATGTCAACCTTTGCTAAAATCCTCTAGTGGCCTCTCATTTTACTTTCAATAAAATGCAAATTCCAGGACTTCCCTGTGGCGCAGTGGTTAAGAATCCACCTGCCAATGCAGGGGACATGGGTTCAAGCCCTGGTCCGGGAAGATCCCACACGCCACGGAGCAACTAAGCCCGTGCGCCACAACTACTGAGCCTGTGCTCTAGAGCCCGTGAGCCACAACTGCTGAGGCTGCATGCCACAACTACTCAAGCCCGTGCGCCTAGAGCCCATGCTCCGCAACAAGAAAAGCCACCGCAATGAGAAACCTGTGCACCCCAATGAAGAATGGTCCCTGCTTGCCGCAGCTAGAGAAAGCCTGCGCACAGCAAAGAAGACCCAGTGCAGCCAAAAATAAATAAATAAATAAATTTATTTTAAAAAAAATGCAAATTCCATACTTTGGTCTACAAGGTCTGGATGCTTGGTCCCTGCCTCCTTCGAACTTGTGCCATTTTCTCCCTTCCTCACTATGCTGCAACCACACAGTACCCTCTTATTACCCCAATATACCAATATCCTTTCAACCTCAGGAGTTCTGTTCTTGTTGGTCCCACTATCTGGAATCCTCTTTCCCGGGATCCTGAAATTTGTGTCTCTTTATCAGGCCTCAGCTCACATTGCACAATATCAGAAAATCTGCCCTGATGACTCAATCTATAGTTGTCTCTCATTTGTCCAATTTACTGTCAGATCATCCTAGTTTTTGATAGCACTTATAAACTTGAAACTATCTCATTTATGTATTAATTCTCTTCATTAAGATAGAAGTTCTAAAAGGGCAGGGATGATCACCAGTGAATTGTCAGTGTCTTAAGATCACCTGGCATATAAAAACTATCTATGGATAAATGTTTTCAATGACTAGTGCTGACTCGTTTGTAATAGATGAGACATTATAGAGGCAAATACAGAGGGCTCACCTGTGATGGCAATAAAACAAGTTGTCTTTATGCCTTATAAGGGTGTGTTTAAGCTATAGCTGGGTCATAGTAACAACTGCGTTGCAACATCTCTTGATGGTGACAGTCGTCATGAGATCAATTAAATTATCGAATTCTGGAAGCCAGACTTATCTCTTCATTTTCTTTATTTATCCCATGACTGAAAGGGCCTATAGTCACTGAGAAGGGAAAGTTTTTATAATGGTAGCATATTTAGAGGTAGGAAGGAAAAAAAAACATTCTGCACAGAGAAAGCAGCATTACCCTGAGTCTGTAGACATAAAAAGAAGAGAGTTAAAACTCTCTGACCAAAATGGATATTGTTTAGGGCAGTTGTAAAACATAAGATTCTTTGGCAGCAAAGTTAGAGTATTGTTAAGGTATGGTTAAAGAGTAGATCATAAATACTGGAATAAGACTATAGACCTGATACTAAAAACTCTTGGGGGCAAATGTAAGTCCTTGTACAGAAAAGTGGCCCAAAGATAGCAATATTTATGAAGCGTAACCTGTCAGTTATAAATTGGGCAAATTCCAAACGGGAGGAAAGAGAGGTTAGAAGGATACTTAAGATGCACAATTAATGTTTCCATACCTGCCAAGAAGCTAATTGCTTTTACTTTGATAAGTCTAAAGTTTAATATAGGTTTGAGATCCTTTGCCAGAAAAACATAGATTTTTCTCTTAACTGCATAAATTATTGGGATTTTGTTACTTAGAGAAAAAGCAAAATGATAGCTCTTCACAACTGTGTAGAGAGAGAATAGCAGATGTGATGGTCTGAATTTTTTTTTTCTTCTTTTCTTTCCTTCTTTCTCTTTCACATGTTCCATCTCCCATCTTCATTGTCTTTCTCTTTAAAAAGACATTTATTTTAGAGAGTTTTTAATGTGTGTTCAACAAGATGCTAGATGCCATGGGGATACATGAGAAAAAGAAATCTAGACTCAGTTTAGGAATTTGGAGGAGGAAGTGATGAGTGTGGGCAGGAGATGGGGAAGAAGCCACAAATGCGTGACCGACTACAGGTCTGCTTTGACTCACTCACAGGCGCCTTTCACTTTTTAAGGGCAGCGATTTCTCTCATCTCCTCCCAGTCTGAATTTAGTAGCCCCAAGAAACTACACCTCAGAATAGTTTAGAAGAGAGAGCAGACAGAATTCACCTACTCAGTTTCCTCCCATCTCTCGATTCCCATTAGTCAAGAGGATACAACGCCCTGCTTTACTGGATGTTATTGGTCAGCTCCTTGGTGGTCAATAAGGAAGACAAATCCCATACCCCATTTTTTTCATTGAGGTTTGCAAGTGGACGGGGATTGGTTTGTGGGACATGAGAGGCGTGAAGGTCTAGGACTTCACCTTGACCTCCAGCCAGTTGAGGAAACTTGGCAAAGGCACTGGCAAAGGCAGCAGCAGTCTAGCCCACAAGGAAGAAAGCATCTCTGTAAATAAAGAGGTGGCCAAGGGAATTTGAGGAAGCACAGAAGATTTTTGTCTAATGATACAGTAGTGAGTGATTAGGACACTGGATATATGAGTCTAGTTTAGGAGAGTGATCTGATCTGGAGATAGATATCTTGGCGTTATCAGCCTATAGATGCTGTTTAAAGCCGTGAGCCATCTGTGATAATTAAGAAGGTGAACGTAGCTGAAGAAGAGAGTAGCAGCAGGGGCTGAGCCTGGGGCTACTCCAACCTTACAGGGTCAGGAAAGAGAGAAAACAACAGTGAAGAGTTAAGAGTGAATAGTGACAAAGGAGAAAAAACAATAGAGTGTGATGTCCTTGAAGGCCAATAAAAAAGTTATATTAAGGCAGAGCAACCTATAAGTGTTTACTTTGACATGCATGAGTAGGTCGCTAAAGGAGGTACCTAGAAACAGAAATACTAAGTTATAGAGCATGCACCTTTCATATTTTAAAAGACACTCTCAAATTGCCCTGAAAACTGGCTAACCCAGTATAACATCAGAACTCTGAGAGTTTGTTCCCAAAACTTAATCAACCTTTAAACCATTTTTAATTTTTTCCTAATTTGATGAGTGAAATATGATATATTTCTGTTCTTTCAAATCACATTTGTTTAATTATTAGTGTTTGGATACTTTTTAATATATTTTTAAGCCAATTTTTTCATTTTTTGAAAAACTATCTGTCTTTTTCCAGTGTCCCACTTAGTTGTTTGCGTCTTTCTTGTTGACTTGTATTCTTTATGCTACATACTAGTCCTTTATTTTGTAATATGTATTTTATATATTTATAATATTTTATTTTTATTTATACATAACTATTTCTTACAGTTTTTCTCCACCTGTTAATTTTGTTGATGCTGTCTTTCATCAAATGATTATTAATACTTTGAGATAGCCACAACATTTGGCAATCATTTTTTTTTGACTAATTTTACCTTGGAAAAATGTTTAATTAAAAGGCTTCCCTACCTCAATATCATAGAGACAGTTTTCTTTATTAAAAATTCATGTTTCTGTTTTTATTTAGGTCTGTTCTCCATCTGGAATTTGTGTTTGTGTTTGAGGTAAGTAATAACATATGTACATTCTATTTAAATATATTTCTGTGGAGAACCAGAGCCAATATTAATTAGTTGGTCACTCCAACCGCTAATTTGTCATACAACCTCCAAAGATATCAAATTCCCACTTATGCTTGATCGTCTTCAGAATTTTCTATTCTGTTTGTCTTTACTACCTTGAAACTCCCTGATGCCGTCTGTGTTGAGGGTCCACAAGACCACCCTCATGTTTGACGATTTGCTAGAAAGACTCAGAGAACTCAGAAAAGCTGTTATACTCATAGTTACGGTTTATCACACCGAAAGGATACAGATTAAACTCAGTCAAGGCAAAAGGTGCAAAGGGCAGGGTCAAGGAGAGATTAGGAACAAGCTTCCAGCTGTTCTCCTTCTTAGAATCCTTGAACAGCATTTAATTTCCCAGCAACATATGTGACAAGGTGTATGAAGTATTGCCAAACAGCGAATCTCACATGAGCCTTGGTGTCAAGGTTTCTATTAAGGGTCAGTCAGGTAGGCATGGCTGACTGCCCAAGTGGCTGACCTTGGTTACTCAGTTTCCAGCAACTCCAGAGGTCAAACTGATACAGTGAGGTCCAAGTTCCCCACCATAAGTCACTTTATAGCATGAACTATATCTGGCATGCCCCAAGGCCTCATGTATCAAATACACTCTTAACAGACAGGATATTCTAAAGATTTATCACTCAGGAACTAGTTGAGGGCCAATCCTTTCTTTGGAATGTGAAAGTTTTGAACACTCCAAGCCTGCTGATTAACCCTTTACTGCAATTTTCAAACAGATACTTTTTTTTTTTTTTCGTTTTGAATTTTGTCTATATTTTTAAGTTTTCCTTGTTTGGAAGGTTGGTCTGAAACCATTAGTGAGCAATTGCAGAAGCAGAACTCTCCCTCAGTAATTTGGAAATATTGCTCTATTGATGTCATGTATCTAATGAACCTGATAAAATAGCTCATGAAAATTGACTTTTACACTTTATTACATTGTTTTTTTCCCCTCTGATGGCTTTTGCAGTTTGGCTTTATCCTTAACATGTGGAAGCTGCTTTGCAATGCGTTCAGGTGTGAAGTTTTATTTGTTTCTTGCTTTTTTAATTTGTTATGATATTGCTTTGCCTTAAGTGGACTTTTGTAATATGTGGAATCATATATTTCCATAATTCTGAGGTATTATTTCCCATTATTTCTTCAAATATTGGCTTTCTTTTATCTTCTCTATTACTTTTTTCTGGAATTACATTGAAATAAAGATTTGAAATTCTGGATTTATTCTCAATGCTTCTGAACGTCACTTTGATACTTTCTAGAGTCAACTCTTGTTATTCTTTTTTTTTTCCTTTAATTTTCTTTATTTTCACACATTAAAAAATGAAACATACTATACAACTGGTTTTTCATAGCAGATTACACATGGGTCCGTTCAGAACTGCTCTCTAGGTGTTGCTGGCCTCCGAGGGGCCGCCCAGCCGGCAGCTGTTATTCGCGTGGCCAATGGGTTGATTCGGATGCAGAAGCATGCAGCCCTCAGCATGGAAGGTTCCATCCCCTCTGGTCTTAAATTAGGTTAAATGGCATCGGTGTCCGTATTTACAGACGTGAAGTGTGGCGATCCTGAGCAGTTCTGATCGCCCCGAGCCCTCCGTGGGAGCCTGGGGGCCGAGCAGGAGGTGCGGGGGGCGTGCCTGCCGCGGTGAACTTGTCTCCATCCTTCCCACGCGACGAGGGGCTGCGCCCGCGGTCAGACCCTTCCAGAAGGCTTACGCCAAGTAACTGTAGGTGTCCTGTTCACCATCCACTCGCTCCAAATATTCTTTCTCGATCAGAATGTCAATGCATTTCTTAATTACTGGGACCCGAGGCTTGAATACTGAGGAGGGCTGAGTCAGTACTTCTCCAAGTAACTGCTGGTGTTTTAGAACCTTCCTCATTTTCATAATTCTCACGAGAGCCGCCTGGATCAGTAGTTTGCGATCTTCCTCGATGTTTCTGTGGGTGGTTTCTTGTTCCTGCTTCTGTTCCATTTTCATGGGCACATTGATGTTAACCCTTAATTTCTTGTTTTTATAACCGAGATATAATTTTATTAAGGTATCTTGCCGCAATTCCATCTCATCAACATGTGTATTTTCGTCTTCCAAGACCAGTAACTTCAACTTCAATAAAATCTGTAGGACTTGTGCAAAAATGTCCGTTTTGATCTGGGTGCTGTCCATCAGCTGCTGCACGGCGTAAGCGTCTCCCGTGTTGTACTGGAGCAGGATGGCCATCTGGAATGCAGATGCCCGCAAGGTGTATCTGTTTTTGAAGCAGTTTGTTACTAATTCTCCTTCAGACAGTTGATACAACCACGTCAACTTTCTGCCACTGTGACGGCTGGCGTAAAACGCTGTGAAGCGCTGGTAACTCCGTTCCAGCTCCGACGGCAAGGCAAACGTACCGGACTGCTGAAAAGGCCATGATCCAGAGCTCAGAACTTGAATACTGAAATCCAAGCCCAGCGGCTCTGCATTTGTCGGGTGCTTTTTGAACTGCTCATTCAAGTATTGGCTTGCACCAATGTCTTGAAACATCCGCTGAAGTTTAGAGGTGTACTCAAACCCGCAAGCTCGCTTTAACTTAGAGATCATGCTTGCTTCCGCATCATCGCTCGCACTGTTCTGATGAACAAGCCTTTTGGCCAGCATCTTTGCGTAGAACTTCTGAAACACGTCCTTGTCCTCTATATACTTGAAGACCGCTATCACTTGGTTGAGCGTGTCTTCTAGTTCTGCTTCTTCTGGGTTCCTGGACCTCTTCTTCAACAAGGAGTCACAGTATCCAGCCAGCAACTCGGAAGATTTACTGGACGACTGAGGCATTTTGGTAACTGCACTGTTGTTTATGAAGTGACCGCAAGCCTTGTCCAGCGCAGCCACGAAGCCAGCATTGTTGTTGAATGCCAACATCACCAGGGCGTTGTATTTTTTATGAACATCCAACACTGTCTGTATATACATTTTGGGGTCATTTAAAGCAGCTTCTCCACACTTTTCAATGGCCGCAATACACTGATTATGAATGTGTGTCTCCAGGAGTTTCTTCAATTCTCCCAGGCCATCCTGGATTCTAGATACAAGATTATACATGCGACCCAAATCTTCACTTTTGTCGGCCTCCAATAAATTCTGAAATTCCCTGTGGAAGGTCTCCAAGTGTTTCTCAATGAGCACCTGCTTGCACTTCCTGGCTAGCTCTTCTTGGGTGCTCTCATGAAGGTACTGGACTCTCCGCTGCTCCTCCAGCAGACGAGTCTTTGCCTTTTTCATATATTCAGTAACTGGGTTCTGCTGCAAGAATTTGGTACTCTCTATGGTATAAAATCTCTCTGTGTCAGCCAAAAACTGAGACTCAAAGGATTCTTTGTACACCTTTAGCACAGGGCCCATCGCAAAGGCATCGTCTTCATTCAGCCCCAGTTCCACGTAAGATTGTACAACTCCACTCATCAGTCTTGTATTGATGCTTTCACCATTTCTTTCCTTTTCAATCAGTTTTAAAACAGCATTTGTTACCTGTTTATTCAATGGCCTGAAAAGACAATCTCTCCAAGTCACCAGTGCAAGAGAATAGATTTCGTAGATTCCTTTTCGTCCTCCGTAATATTCACAGAGAACCCAATATCTATTGAGGTAGGCACAAATCCCATTTAGCACTTTACTTGAAAACCGGTAATCTTCCCACTGTTGAGTGTAGAACTTCAGTACACTCTCGTCTATCAAATCTTCTCTGTCCTTAAGAAGATTTGTCAAGTAATTCTTCAAAAATTCTTTAAGCTGTTTGTACAATTCCAAGCCAACTAACTGAACTTCCCCCGGCATCTCCCCCTTTTTTGATTTAGAAGGAGGGACACCAGCCTCTTGAGCTTGGTTTGACTGGTGAACGCTCGTGCAGTAGTTATAAACATGAGTGTAGAGTTCCATGTATCTGGATTTCACCATACTTTGTCTGGTATACACTTGCTGGATTCCAGCTCTGAGGTCGTCCCAGATCTGGTCAAGGCCAATCTGCTTCAGTCCATGGGGATTCTGGCTCCTGTTGGATGACATTGTGAGTGATATTCTGAAGTTGTCCAGTGCAGCAATCCTTATTCAAGGTACAGCTAATTCTCCATTAGATGAAAATTTAAAATATCATTCCAAATTTATTCACAGCAGCTCAGAAAGGATGTCCTTTAAATGTAGAGAGTGAAATCTCATTGCAGGCAAACCTGGAAAGGGACCTGCAAGTAAAGCAAACACCAAAGTGATTCCAGCACTGAACTGAGTGAGCAGAAACATCTTGCTCAGAAGCAGGCTCACTGCTTCTATTGTCTTTTGTCTTCATAAGGTAATCCACTGCATTATTTGCATTATATATTCCCGTAGCATGTTATGGAAAAACCCGAACGAACTTTTTGGCCAACCCAAAAAATACACGTGCACCACATTTCCCGGGTGCCTAAATGGCTCCGGCGACGTCTCTACCTGGTCGTTGGGCCTGGCCCCAGTTAAATCTCCGTCCCACCAAGGTCTTGCGGTGTCCCTCAGCCTCAGAGGCTGCCCCGCCTGGAGTTGCGTGCAACACGGCTCCCACCTCCTCCTCCTCCCTGCCCACCCGCCCAACTCTTGTTATTCTTGGTAGTTACAGTCTATAAAGTCTCTGGGAACCTTGAATGAGCAAATACTGAGCAATTGTTCCTGGGGGGAAAGATGCACGTTTCATGTATACGAACTATTTTGTTCTTTAGCTAGGTTCAGTTTGTTATTTAACCTGACTATAATGAGTTTCTTTTTTACTAATTCCAAACAAGCTGCCATTTCTATGATCTCTAACTTCTTTTTCCACAAGTGTACATTTTTATTTTATAGCTATTTACTTTTGTGTCATGGGTGTATTTTATTTATCTCTTTGTGAATAGTAACTATATGTATTCCAACTCCTTTGGATATTTTTATATTATCTCTAAGTTATTGGGTGTAAATTCTTTGATTCATGAATTTGTTGCCTCCTTTTCCAGCATTTCTCAGATGCCTGATGATTCTTAGTCAGTTTTGATTCTATGTCCTCAATTATGACCACCTGTTGACACCATAGCCTTTCCTTGCAGTCACCTTCTTGGTGATGTCATTGGTTTAAGTCTAGGAGTAGTGGCGGCCTTTGTTCATTGCTTCACTGATATCAGAACATTTTATCCCATCTCCCCCTCTTAATATAGTTATATATTAATACTTATTTACTTCTATAAACTTTCTACAGTATCTGTATTAAACATAAACCAGAAGGTCAGTTTTGAATAGGAGCCAGAAATTTTGGTGTGCCTGTTCAGTCCATCTTGAAACTAGAAGTTCCATTATGTTGTTAGAACTTGATAGAAGATACAGCCATGGGAATAAATCTCCCTGACAGAAGCTAGACCATAAAAAAAGTGCAGGCATTATCAAACAGTATCTCAGAATGGAAGGGGTCAAGGGAATAAATGCTCTGGACTCCTTCCTTCCTCTCATACCCTGCCAGTGCCTTTTTGGACCAGATCCAACCATAAACCAGAGAGTAGGTGAGCACAGGAATGCAATCCATTTTAAATTAAATTAAATTAAATTAAATTTTAAAGCAGCAGCTAGAGGAAAAGTTAAATGGAGAAAAACCAGTACATCAAACTAGTTTTAAAGACTAGTTGCCCACATCCTGCATTAATGCATACAATACAGTGTTCAATTGATTATGAATTTATAATTGAGGGCCAACTTCTTATGTTAGCCAAAAGTAATATGCCTGTTGTAGTATAATCTATACCTCCAATTATGCTTTTTTTTCCTTAGTTAAAATTTTCATGAATTTATCAACATCCATAATTTAGAATATATATTTATATATAAAGATATAAATTTTACACATATATATTTTATTAGAAGTAAACATTAATAAATTTCATATATAAACACACAACTGTTTTATCTGTGTCTTAATGTCTTATCTAAGAAGTTATATATATATTGAAGTCCACTAGTGATCTGAAAATCAAGAGACTGGGACTGGGGATGCTCTGAACAGAATAATTTAAATTTCTTTTCTTATTAGGCCTTCTTAGTGCATCATTTATTTTTTTTTAAAGACAGGAAAGCAAAGGAGTTAAGGCAAATATTTGCCATGCTCAATAAACAATGTTCTGATGTGTGAATTGATTCTAATCAGGACAGCCAATGTCAGCTAAATTAATACACCATTAGGCAGAAAATAGACGTATCATCAGGAATACAACCTCTTAATTTGCTGATCATGGTTGAACACTAGCCAGTAGGTAGCAACTAATGGCACCACAAACAGATGTTAACTGAACTATATTAAGTAGACACTGTGCAATTCTTTTTCTTTTCAACTCTGTACTTGATGGTAATATATCATCTTTGGGTTTTCTTATTATTACTAAGTTTATAACAAATATTATTATGATAAAAATTACATAAAACATATATATTTTCCCCAAATCAAATTTGCTGCAAAATCTTTTCATTTTTTAACTATAATGCAATATAAGTGATTCATTTCCTCAAATTACCTTAATTTCAATTGAATGAATATTTATAGATGCACCATGTGCCAGGCACTGTGGTAGGGACTGGGAATATGAGGATGAAAAATCATGTGTCCTGTGCTCACAGAGTCATTATATGCTAGAGGAAAAAGTCATGTAAATGAATAATAATGTGCAGGACAATAGGTAAAGCAAAGTCCATAGATGAAATAGGTGACATAGTAATAAGTCAGAGAGAATGTGATTGTATCTGAGAGGTTTATAGAGAAGTTGGGATCTGACTTGTGTTTTATAGTAGATTCAATAGCCTCCTTCAAGATGCATACTTACATGAGTTGGTGGTGGATTGGGGCATACCAGGGCAAGAAAGGTGTCCCCTTTCGTTGAGTGTTTCTCTTAATGCAGCATTATATATAAGTTATGGACTATCATTTATATTCTGATTGCTGAATTAAAATTTTTTTAATGGAACAGTTCATAACTCCAAATCCAAGTATTAGAATCAATCATGTTTTATTTATTGCATTTATTGCCCTATCAACTGAGGACTGCTCAGTGCAATGTGCCAACTATACCTACTGGTAGAGGATACATAGATGAACAGTGAATCCTTCTTTAAAGTACTGACAAGCTAGTAAAAAGACAATATGTACGTATGCAGGAGGTACACAAAATGGTAACAATATAACAGTGACACTAATACAACAAATGGTAACTTAAATAATTATAATAAAGTATAACAGAATATGAATGGTATAATTTATGTTTTTGTAGTGTTTCATCACTTATACATGTTTCCCACATTAATTTCATTTAATGTTCACAAATACTCTCTGAGATTGATATTGGTGTTCCTATTTTATTGATGAAGCAAAATAGGTACAGAGAAGTAATAAATACATAGGAAGTAAATGAGAGAAAAAATTCAGGGCCAGAGCTGAAAAAGAAAATAGAGTATAAAAGATAGATTGAACTTAAAACTCTTGAGAAGAGGCCGGGGAAGGCATGTGGAGTTAGGGGAAAGGAAAAGACTATGCAGAGACCAGCTTGGCTAGACCATGCATATGAAGAAAAATAGTATATACAAACGTGAAATCTTTAACATAAAAAATTAGGAAAAAATGTTCTACAATAGAGAAATGATTAAATAAACTATTGTGTGTGTGTGTGTGTATATATATATATATATATATATATATATATAGTAATTCTAAGAAGTATTAAAAATGATGTAAATGAATATCTAAAGTCATAGTAATGATGAAAATAATTGATTTTTAGGTAACCAATTTTTAAAAATAATGAATAAATGCATAAGGTACAAAATCCAGAAAATATGAAAGGGTTTGTAGTGAAAAGTAATCATTCCTTTTCAGTACCTATTTCATCCCCTGTCAAGAAGCAACATGATTATAGATAATTTATGTATCTCTCTAGATAATCTATGCATATAGAAGCATATACACACGTAGGTACTATATACACATATTCATTTTAAAATTCTTGGTTTTTAACCCTGTTTTTGAAAATTTAACAATGTGTCTTGGAAATGGTTTCATAGTTTATATAGAACTACCACTGTGTATATGCACTATAATTTATTGATGATGGAAATCTTTTCACATTTAAAAGACATTTATATTTCCTTTTTTTGGTGAATGATTAGTTAATATCCTTCCTTATTTTAATTGGGCTATTGATTTTTTCTGTTAATTTTAGAAGCTCTTTTAAATCTAATTATTCCTATAAATGTCTGTGTTACAATTTTTGTTTTACAATCTTATCTTTTATCCTGACTGTATTTATGATATTTGTGCTCTGTAGTTATATTTTATTTTTGTGTAGTTGAGTTGATCAACATTTTTTCTAGTTCACTTACATTATTTCATATTTTCTTCCATTTTTCTTTCTTTCTTTTCTTTCTTTCCATATTTCTTCCGTTACTTTTATCATTTTCATATCCTACATTTACATCTTTGATCCCTTTAGCATTTTAAAAATAATAGAGGCAAGAGGGAGGCAAGTTTATTAACTTCCTCTTTAGTTATCTTATCATTTGTTGAAAAATTTTGTCATTTCCCCAATTACATGAAGTACCTTTATCTTGTAGTAAGTTGACATAATTTTAAATCTATTTCTGGTATCTTTTATTCATTGATCTGTGTAAATATTCTTTGCCTGTCATTATCTAACTTATTTTTAAAATGGGTAACTATTTAACTCTCACTCTCACTTATCATCAACCACTCTAACTATTTGAAAGATTGTATTAGCTGACCATCCGTTACATTTATTTTTCAAAAACTTTCTAGGATACATGCAGTGATTTAATATGCAAATATTAATGGAACAATGTGCTGTCTCCACTGCTGCAGCTAGTCCAAAAGGTACAAGTAATATTTATTTTCTCCTTCGTCTATCACCAATTTTATAATTTTCTTACCATTGACTAGAACTTCAGTCTAGATGGCTTGAGTTTGGAGTTTGAGTTTAAGAGTCTGGAGCTCTCAGTTGCTTTAATGTTGCCGGTTTGGGTTTATTGCAATTGCCTATTAGACTCATCAGCAGGCATGAAAACACCAAGAGATGCTGCAGTGAACTCCTAGGTTCTAGATACACTCCTGTCTTCCCACACTGTATTGCAGCAGCCACTCCTTATGGTACTTGGGATCGTGTCCAACGATATGGTAATTCTTTTCCTGGCCTACTGTTCCACTGGTATGAGGGAACCTTGACCAGCTTCTGCTTTAATGGAACCCTTACAGCGTACACAGGAAGAAGCTTCCCCTTGTTGCTTCCCTTCTGCAGTCCCATTTGGCTTCATGTCCTCTAATCCAGCAGAACCTAAATTTGTAGGGTCAGGAAGTAGAAATTCTGCAAAACGGTCACTGTGAAGAGTGATGCAGTGGGCCAATCCTACTTCTACCCCTCATTTCATGGTCCCGGGTAAGTCTAGAGATTGGGGCCATAGCGTTGCATATCAGGCATTAGTTCAATGCATATTTCTCACCTTAGCAGATACCCAAAGATGATGCTTTAGACATTTTAACAGGTGCTTCAAAAATCTATTATGCTAGCTGCTTCCAAGATGGCACCCTGTATGGTAGGACCAGAGAGTGAATTCCGGAGTCAGGCACTCAGTGTCATACCTTCTCTCTTAGAATGGCCCCTTGGTCTGAGGTTATATTATGGAATATTCTATGTAACTTAATCAGGTATAAGATTTTGAGCTGTGCTCCTGGCAGAGGTACTGAAGGCAGAAAAGGCAAAGTTGTATCCAGAGATAATTTCAAGTCTGAGAAGAGAAAATTGCTGCCCTTCCAAGGTAAAGTGGCCCAATGTAATCAACCTGCCATAAAGTGAAAGGCTGGGTCCTAGTGGTGCAAGGCTTGACATTGGTTTCTGCTGCTGGCAGTTCAGGAATTCTACAGTTAGAGTGGGTAGATCAGCAGCTTCAATGGAAATTTTGTACTTTGTTTTGCACTGACCTAGGGTGATCCCATGGAGGTTAACTCCCTGATGTATCCATGCTCGCACAGGCATCAGAAAGACTGAATGGGTTCATGCAGGTGTCCCACATAGTGGTGGCAGAGAAACCGTGGGTCAGAAGAGAAGATAGAGTGGAGAGAGGGCAAGGTGTTGTTGGGTTACGTCTGCCTGTAGCTGGTTGCTGTAGCAGTGGCCAGAGCAACAAGCTGGACTGAGAGGATATGAACCAGGGCATGTGAGTCATCTGATCCTGTGACCCTCATCAGGACACTAGTCTTTGGGATGTTATTGTGCTTTCAGTAAAATCAAATAGAGCATGACCATAGAAGAATACATCAAATACCAAGGCTAGGAATTAATTAGTCTCTTTATATCTAGGCAGGACTAAGGAGAGAAAGCCTCTACTTCTGAATGGCAAATCTTCTACGTTCCTGAGTGGACATCTAGTGTATGACTATTTTAAGGTCCTTGATACAGATTTCTAAATGATTTTTAAAACATTATGGGAGTACATTGTATAAGCGTATCCATTTCACTGTATCTCTGATAAAATTGGGAATGAAAATTTTTAGTCTCACAATTCAACAGTTGAAAAATAGCATCGTATTTTAAATTTGCAATTCTTAGTTTACTAGTATGGTTATATTTTTGAAATATATATAAACTTATTCTTCTCTGGGTGGCCAGTTCAAATCATTTGCCCATTTTTAAACTAGACCTCTTTACCTAAGAAGTCTTTATATCTGAGACCTCTTTATAAGTTAGGAAGACTGACCTATTGTCCATCAAATACAATGCAAATATTTTCTCACTTTTTTATTTGCCTTCTAATATTAATTATGATTTTATATATTCAACCCCTCCCTGTTTTTCTTGTTTTTTTCCATAAAAACTGACATTTGAGTAGTCTCTTTCAAGTAGGGCTTTTTGGTTTTTGCCAGGCTTGTTAGTGAAAGTTAAATAAAGTCTACCAGTGACAGTTAGTTGTCACTTGTCTTTACTTATCTGTTATAATCTTCACTTGTGTATCATCATTTTTTATTTTTACAGTTATTGATAGTTATGGAAAGAGCTTAAAATTTGCCCTGTGAAGCAAATGGATGATAAAATTATGTTTTTTAAAAAATTATAACTTACCTCTGTTTAGTGACTCAAAACAATTTTATCCCTTACCTCAAGCAGTGTGGAGTATATTAAAATGTTAGACCTTCAAACTGTGGTTTGCATACATCAGCATCAGCATTGCGTACATGCTTGCAGAATCTCAGGCCTTAGACCAGATGTACTAAATAAGGATCTACCTTTTAACAAGATCCCCTAGTAGTTCATCTGTCCATTATTGTTTGAGAAACATCATTTTAGATCCTCTAGTCTATTTTCAGGGAGACATAAAACTAACCAATTAATTTATCAGTTTCCTGGATGATGAGATTCATAAAAATTAAAACTGTAGAATGTCATAATAGAAATATATACTATTTGCTAATTTTTTCTACTCCCATCTCAAGATTTGAATGCTACATATTGAACACATGAATTGGCGTCTGAGCTTTAGACAAATTTCACTCTTGATAATCACCACTAAAGTCTGAGATTTTCAGCACCATATATATATAGAATAGTCAATCTGTAGTCAAGGGAAAAATTATGAAATCTAATCCCTGTATTTCTAGATATAGTGACAGTCATGACTCTTTGTCTTTAAAGACCAAAATCAAAGGAAGAAGGAAGAAAATATGTAACTTAGGTATATCCATTCTTAGGTGTTATATATAGTTGTATCATAATTATATTCATTAATTCATGTATTTACTCTGTACTTATGTACAAGGCAATATTGGGGATAATTAAAGAATAGGCGAGAAAAATAGGGTAATACTGTTATCAACAACAAGCACTTTTTGAATGCTTGCAGTGTGTTGGACATTTTCCTGGCACTTCTGCTCTGCAATCCTCATAGCCACCCTCAAAGTTGGGACTAATATTAACCCAGTTGTATAGAATTAGCCTCAGAGCCTAGGAAAATAAAGCAAACTTTTACAAGGTCACATAGTGAGTGGTGGGGCTGGAATTCCAACCATGTTTGCCTGAACCCCTAGCTCCATCATACATTTTTGAGTACCTGCTTTGATTCTATCAGTAGATGACAGTTTGAAAATTGATGAAATCATTCATTTGCATTTTATATTTCTTTTCTTTAAAGTTTCAGCTAATGGAACGTTAGCTTTTTTTTTTTCTTTTCTATTGGTATGGGTGCTGCTCACCTAGCTTATTCCTAGTGCCTTCAAAACCCTGAGGGAATACATGGTGAAGGCATAAAGCTGTGTGCTGGACGGAAGGTGCAGCGTTCTTACTTCTCTTTCCAAGTAAAACTGGATAAAAACTTGTTCCTCTACCTAGTAAAGGGCATAGTCCATTACATGGTACTGAAGGCAGAGCTGTTATTTCAGAGAAGAATAAAATAATTTACTAAGAGAGGAGGGAACATTTGTGTGTGTGTGTGCTCAAATAAGAAGACGTATACGGTATTTTTCTTGATATTATTTTCAAAATGTGTAGTAGAATAAATCTAACTATGGAGAACATTTAAGTAAATTTGGTTAAACATGCAAATGTCATGTGATCCCATCCTGGAGGCAGAGTTGCCTCTTTGGTTTACTTTGATTCTGTAAAAGCCCAACTCTTCGTTCTAAACCACTATATGAGAGTATGGAGTATTTGCAATACAAATGACTTACTAATTATATGTAGATGATTTCTAAAGGCATGAGACATTTTCTTTCAAATTCTAGCAGTGGGAAAGATGTGAAAGCATCCCAGCAATTGACTTCATGCCAGAAAAACTCCAATTGACTCATTCTCCTTAATTGCTTAATCTAAATGATTTTGCTACAGTAGTTTCCTAAACATGGTGTAGAGTCTTTTTCTTAAGGATGAAAACAAATTTTAATGGCCTATTCTAGTTTCACAAATTAAGAAAAAGAGAATATAAGCTGCCTCGTGTAATAATAACATTGAATGGTATTACTTTAAAACAAACATTCTCAGGGCTTCCCTGGTGGTGCAGTGGTTAAGAATCCACCTGCCAATTCAGGGGACATGGGTTCGAGCCCTGGTCCGGGAAGATCCCACATGCCGTGGAGCAACTAAGCCCGTGCGCCACAACTACTGAGCCTGCACTCTAAAGCCTGCGAGCCACAACTACTGAAGCCCACGCACCTAGAGCCCATGCTCTGCAACAAGAGAAGCCACCACAATGAGAAGCCCGCGCACCGCAATGAAGAGTAATCCCCACTCGCCACAGCTAGAGAAAGCCCGCGCACAGCAACAAAGACCCAATGCAACCAAAAATAAATAATAAATAAATAAATAAAAATAACTAAGTAAACATTCTCAATGGGAGCAATATCTCCTTCAATGGTTCTTGGGGGAGGAAAAATATCTTACTCTTTCTGTGTGTAAATCACAGACATGCATACCGTATATCATTAAATATACAGTATATCTGTGGTATTAAAATTTCATGAGAAGAGGTTAGAGGAAAAATGGCTAAAAAGGTAATAATAAAAAAGATTGACAAACACTGCTTTAAAGCATACTTCCTATATGTCAGCCAGCAAGGTTCTGCCAAGTTATTGTCACTAGGCGAAGAGCTTATTTTGTGTTCCTTTCCCAGCAGGATCCCTCCTGAAAGCCAGTGATAAAATGTATCACCCTCTGCTGTCTCTAGTGAGGGTCTGGATACAAACTTACTGGCAATAAGGAACCTGAAAGACTTGCCTTTCCTATGTCCTGGGTGATTTTTCAGCGTTCTGCTAAGGTAGTTGTGTCTATTCTGTGACGAGGTGCCAAGGAGTGAGTTCTATGAGTCAGAGAATATTGTGAAGTACATATTATTTACTCAGTACATTATTCCCATTATTCACCTTGCCATTTGCTCTATTCTTTTCAAACACTCCAATCAAACATGAGAGAATGAAAAGGGAAACTTATTTCTTGTGGACTTATTTCTTGGTAGAACTTGGCATGTTGTAGAACTTGAGGATTTTTGTGTAGGGCCTGCCCTGGACAAATCATGAGGTTTCTGTGGCCTTATTAGGCTCTGCTGTGATCCCTCTGTTCATTCTTCATCACAGAAACCCCTCCACCACACAACATACCTTTTTCATCTCCCTATAATTATCAGAGGATCTGATATTATTTTATTATAACTTGTATGAATTTTACTCAATACTTAATTTTCCCAAGGGGTGTGCCTCTAATTAATTATGAAATGAAGAGTGGTTTTTTTTTTTCCTGTTAGAAACATTTCAGACATTATGAAGTATACGAAGGAAATGTTTTAGGGGAGATCTCCTAGCACCCCCAAACTGATTTCATGTAGACTACTCACTATTCTCTATTCTGCTTAAGTGTAATGCCAAGCTTGCTTTTAAGAATTACTTCTTTATCAAGTTGATAGTCTAAAAGCTGAAAATTATTAAAGGATAAAACACAGTACATTTTCTTTTATTGCATCTTTCTCAAGTTTCTCTCTTTCTCTTCTTTATTCCTCTGGAATCCTTTTCCTCCAAGTTTTTAACATAATTTCCTTAATTTACTCTTTTGAAGAGGGATCTTATAATTCATATTTTACCCCAATCAATGGAGAGTTAGGACCTAAACTCTGGGCAACCCCATTCTTATATTTTCAATTTTTAAAAATGAAAAGTTGGAGTAACCATTGTTCTTCATTAACATGAAGATTAAGAAATGTATAGAGGGAGGAAGTCCTTTCTGTGGGTGAGGACTGAGACACAGAAGCCTATTTTCCTCTCTAAACCTTCATTTTTCATTTGTCTTGTTGCTCTTTATCTGTTATTTTAAGTGTCCAATTACGGATCCAATATTACTAATACACCCCAGTTTTGTTCTTTTTATATAATATTGAAAATAACAAGAAAATTCTATTTCAAATTCAATATAATAATGATTTTAGTATGTGACATATTTCAACATAAAAATATATAAAGAAGAAGCTGACTATATCCCTTCCCACCCCCTTCATTTCTGCCT
Source organism: Balaenoptera musculus (assembly GCF_009873245.2). Classification (NCBI taxonomy): domain Eukaryota; kingdom Metazoa; phylum Chordata; class Mammalia; order Artiodactyla; family Balaenopteridae; genus Balaenoptera; species Balaenoptera musculus. The sequence continues at coordinate 84,597,564 of NC_045793.1, read as the reverse complement.
TTAAAGCCAACAGTTCTCCAATTTGGCTGTATGTGGGAATCAATTGGGGAACTTTAAATATAAAATCTGTTGTAAATAGAACTAAGGATGTGTTTGAGTATTCAGTGAGATTTTATAGTTTTTTAAAATTTAAGATTTATGTTTTTCTAAAGCTTTATTTCTAGGCATTTGATATCATATTTCATTGATTCTAGGATGCCATGCATGTTACTTTCACATTTTAGTATCTCCAAAATCAGGTGCATCAGTGACAACCTAGGTGAAATGAATTATCATACTTTTTGTCATTACTGTGAATGGAATATTTTCCCCCTAAATTTACTAAAATTTAATTTAGAATGTTTGCACCTATAGTCAAAAGTCAAGTTAGTCCCTAGGTTTTCCTGTTTGTATTGCTCTTATCTTAAGATATTATAATAAAGTTAAATTAGGAATCATTCCATTCATTAAAAGATCTGGTTGATTTAAATAGTATTGCAATTATATTTTTGTTAGAAGTTATATTGCACTTAGCTTTGAATACAGCTGGTCCAGCTTTTATTATTATTATTAATTATTTTATTGAGGTATAATTGACCTATAACATTGTATTAGTTTCAGGTGTACAACACAATGATTTGATACTTGTGTGTATTCTGAAATGATCATCACAATAAGTCTAGTTAACATCTGTCACCATATATAGCTACAAAATTTATTTTTCTTGTGATGAGGATTTTTAAGATCTACTCGCTTAACATCTTTCAAATATACAATATAGTTTATTAACTATAGTTGCCATGTTGTACAATACATCCCCAGGACTTACTTATTTTATAACTGGAAGTTTGTAACTTTTGACCCCCTTTGACCCAGCTTTTTTTAAAAATGGTAGATCTTTAATTATCTTTTTGATCTCCTCTATGAATTTTAGCTCTTCCACTGCTTAGATAAATTTTGAATAATTTATATTTAGCTGATATGTTGTTTGGTGAATATGTTTATGAAACTTACTTCAAACTATCTATTTCTTTATTATATGCTGCAATTTATTCTTATTTTAAGTTAATATTCTACCTTTTCTGACATTAATATTACCACTCCTGCTTTCTTTTTGTTTGAAATTACAGAGTACCTCTTGGCCCATCCCAGTATTTTCAACCATTATATATCAATTGCTTTAAGCACGTTTATTGTTTGATAATCCAAAATGACAATCTATGTATTTCAGGGAGATAATTCATCCCTTTTACATTGTAGTGTGAATCCTTTAGGATTTTATTCCTATTATATTATCTCATGTTATTTGTTTTACTTTGAGATTTCTTCCTTTTCTCCCTCTTTTTACTCTTTTTTGTGAGTTTGATCTGCTATTCATTCCTCCATTTTAATGTGAGAATCCTTCTGGTTTTCATTACTGTTTATCTTCCCTTTCCTAGGGCTCATAATCACATGTGCATTTTCTACTATTTTCTGAAAACATGATATCAATTTTTAACCATATCAAAATGCTTTATTCCTCCCTGTGTTCCCATAACATGATGATGAGACCTTCAGAAGACGACTTCCCAAAGCCTATTTTCTGAAGCTATCTTCTTACCATCAAAATGCAAACTGTACTCTACCTAGTGACTTCTCAGGAATTTATAAAAAGAGAAATACATCAAGTCTCATTATTATGCTAAAGAGAGAGATAATACCCATGTCACAACTAATTACAGTGTAATATACATCACTACCTATTGTGGTTTTGCAATCATAAATCCAAATCTAAGATATTTGAATCTGTATAATCATGTCATATTAAAATAGTATCTTTGGTATTTATTTGATTTCACTGAACTTATTCACAAAATACAATGCAGCCATATAGCTAATTTAGAGTTTTATTATAAATGGATATTGGGGAATTGAAAAGTTTTATGTGAAAAGGAAGATTTATGACTATAAAGAAATATACTGATTTTTCAGGGAAATCATAACAAAATATTCACATATGTTTAGTTAAAGGGGAGGTGGCTATCAGTCCACTATATCCCCATATCCTAAGCAAATAATTCAGTACCCATTAAATTAATTAAGGTACTTTTATAATCTTATTTTTCAGAAAAATAATTTATTTTAGTTAAGCTATCCTATATTTATCTGAGCCATTAGCATCTGTATGTGAATGATAATGGGTCTGAAAACCACAAAGGTAACAGAACATCAGAGGATTATATTTCATGAATTGGAAAATCCCCTAATAAATTTTCCATGTAGTACTTTTTATTCTGGAAAAATGTATTTCTAAAAATTCTAAATAATTATGCTTAGAAGTGTTTATTCTTTTTAGGAAATAGAATATTCAACAATACATAGAGTGTGGGGTTATTTTCTAATAGGTTTGACAATTTTTCTGTGGTATTATAGGATTATATATTTGTTAACAAATATTAATTGATCACTTATTATGTGCTAACAATGTGTATAGAAATGAATACAATGGAGTTTCCTACTCCAGGGAGTTTACAATATTTAGAGAGAGAGAAGAAATAAAAAAAGTCCAAAGAACAGAGCAGAGTGGTCACATGGAAAGAGGTCAGATCTGGAACATTTGGGACTTGAGTCAAGTTTGAAAGGAGTTTTGGCATATCAAGAAGAGGGAGGAAAGCAATGGGGCATTCGTTCCAGGTAGAAGCATCAACAGATGAGAAGCCTCAGAGGTTTGGAAGAGCTTGAAACATTGAAAAAACTGCAAGTAATTTTTTATGATCAATGTGAAAAGAATGTTGTGTGATGATCAGTGTTGGAGAATATGGACAGAAAAGTCGACCAGACCCATCAATGAAGGGCATCATGTATTAGACCAACAGTTCACATTTTGGTCTCAGGATCCCTTTATTGGTTACATGGGTTATATATCTTTGATATTTACCATACTGGAATTGAAGCTAGGAATTTAAAAAAAAATTTATTAATCTATTGGAAAATAATGAGAAACCCATTTAATATTATATAAATGATATTTTGTGAAAAATAATTATATTTCCCCAAACAAAAAAATAGCAGGGTAAGTTTTACATTTTCGCAAATCTCCTTAATGTCTAGCTTAACAGAATACAGCTGGATTCTCATATATGTTTCTACAATCACTACTTTATTTTAGCTGAAATAATGGAGAAAATTTAGCCTCACAAGATAAATATTTGGAAAAGAGAGGAGTCTTTTATGAGTTTTTTCACAATTATCCCAGACAATTGTGGATATTCTTTTTTGGGACTATATCAAAAACTCAAGAAGTGAATGGGCGACCCTTAGAATGGGAGAAAATATTTGCAAATGAAGCAACGGACAAGGGATTAATCTCCAAAATATACAAACAGCTCATGCAGCTCAATATCAAAAAAATGAACAACCCAATCAAAAAATGGACAGAATACTTAAATAGACATTTCTCCAAAGAAGATATACAGATGGTCAAGAGGCACATGAAAAGATGCTCAACATCGCTAATTATTAGAGAAATGCAAATCAAAACTACAAGGAGGTATCACCTCACACCAGTCAGAATAACCATCAGCAAAAAGTCTATAAATAATAAATGCTGGAGAGGGTGTGGAGAAAAGGGAACCCTCCTACACTGCTGGTGGGAATGTAGATTGATACAGCCACTGTGGAGAACAGTATGGGGGTTCCTTAAGAAACTAACTACCATATGACACAGCATTCCCACTCCTGGGCATATACCAGGAGAAAACCATAATTCCAAAAGATACATGCACCCCAATGTTCATTGCAGCACTATTTACAATAGCCAGGACAAGGAAGCAACCTAAATGTCCATCAACAGAGGAATGGATAAAGAAGATGTGGTACATATATACAATGGAATATTACTCAGCCATAAAAATAAATGAAATTGTGTCATTTGCAGAGATGTGGATGAACCTAGAGACTGTCATACAGAGTGAAGTCAGAAAGAGAAAAAATTATTGTATATTAACACATATATGTGGAATCTAGAAAATGGTATAGATATACCTATTTGCAAAGCAGAAATAGAGACAAAGATGTAGAGAACAAATGTATGGACAACAAGGGGGGAAGGGGAGGTGGGATGAACTGGGAGATTGGGACTGACATATATACACTACTATGTATAAAATAGATAACTAATGAGAACCTACTGTATAGCACAGGGAACTCTACTCAATGCTCTATGGTGACCTAAATGGGAAGGAAATCCAAAAAAAAGGGGATGTATGTATATATATAGCTGATTCACTTCACTGTATAGCAGAAACTAACACAACATTGTAAAGCAACTACACACACACACACACACACACACATGCTCAAAAAATAAGAAGTGAATTGGAGGACTTAATATTTTTAAGATGGCAATACTTCCCAAATTGATCTACAGATTCCACTCAATTCCTGTAGGAATCACAGCTAGCTTCTTTGTTAAAATTGACAAGCTGATTCTAAAATTCACTTGGATTTGCAAGGGACCCAAACTAGCCAAAACAATCTTGAAAACAAAGTTGGAAGACTGACACTTCCTGAGTTCAATACTTAACTACAAAGCACCAGTAATGAAGACAGAGCGATACTGGCATGAGATAGACATAGAAATCAATGGAACAGAACTAACAATCCAGAAATAAACCCATGTGTCTATGGTCAACTGACATTTAACAAGAGGGCCAAGATCATTCAGTGAGAGAAAGAACAGCCTTTTCAACAAATGGTGCTGAGACAAGTGGATAGCCACGTGCAAAAAAAAAAAGAGATTAGACTCTTGCCATACCATATACAGAAAATTAACTCAAAATGTATCAAAGATCTAAATAGAAGCACTAAACTATAAACCTCTCTGAGGAAAAAAATAGGGGTAAATCTTCATGGCTTTGGGTTTGCCATGAATATATGACATCAAAATACGAGTAACACAAGAAAAACTGCAAAAATAGGATTTCATCGAAATTTAAAAAATTTGTGCTTCAAAGGACACTATCAAAAAAGTGAAAAGGCAACCCACAGAATGGAAGAAATTTTGCAAATCATATATCTGATAAGGCCTTGTATTCAGAATATATAAAGAGCTCTTACAACTAAAAAATAAAAGGAAAACTGACTCAAATTAAAAATGGGCAAAAGATTTGAGCAGACATGTCTCCAAATAAGAAATAGAAATGGCCTATAAACACATGAAGAGATTCTTGACATTATTAGTCATCAGGGAAATGCAAATCAAAATCACAATGAGATACTACTTCACATCCACTAGCTGTAATCAAAAAGACACATAATGACAAGTGTTGACAAAATGTAGAGAAATTGGAACCCTCATATCTTGCTTGTGGAAATCTAAAATGATACAGCCACTTTGAAAAACAGTCTGGCAATTCCTCAAATAATTAAGCATAGAGTTACCACATGATCCAGCAACTCCACTCCTAGTGATATACCCAAGAGAAAAGAAAACATGTCTGCACAAAAACTTGTATATGAATGTTTATAGCAGCATTATGCATAATAGCTAAAAGGTAGAAACAACCCAAACGTCCATCAATGTATGAATGTATAAGCAAAATGTGGCATATCCATACAATGCAATATTATTTGACCATAAAAGGGAATGAGGTACTAATACATGCTACAACATGGGTTAACCTTGAAAACATTGTTCTAAGTGAAAAAAGGCCAGATACAAAAGGTCACATTTTGTATGGTTCCATTTATATGAAATTTATATGAAATGTCCACAATAGGTAAATCTATTGAGACAGAAAGCACATTAGTGGTTGTTTAGGGCTGGGGTGAATGGAACAATAGGGGGATAATAGCTGAAAGATATGAGATTTCTTCTTGTGGTGACTGAAAGCATTCTAAAATTTACTATGGAGATGGTTTTACATATTTGTTAATATACTAAAAGCCATTGAATTGTACACATTAAATATTTGAATTATATAGTATGTGAAGTATATCTGTGAATAAATCTGTTTAAAAAACTCAACAAGCGGTAGTTCCTTAAATGTTAGTTGTAATGTGGAATTTGAAACCATTTCAATAAACATTTCTTACTTTGCAACATAAAATCCATTGGTCTATCTAGAACTCTGAATAGATCTTTTACCTATGCATGATTTTGATCTTGCAGATACCCTAAAATTCTCAGAGATAGCCAAGTGTCCCTAGACTACAGTTGGAGAACTGCTGTGTCAGGTTAGAGTCTGAACTTCAGAGAGGTGCAGTTTAGTTTTAAAAAAAGCCACCCCTCGAATTTTGTGAGCTTTGGGAGTAAACCACATTTGGCTAGGTTCAAACCAATGTACAAACATTTTATAGACAGAGTACATAAACATTTACAGTTCGGTTGGCCTAGTAATAACAATGACAAATGCATGTGAGACTCAGGTCAATTACGAAGACTAGTGAGGCTGGAAAGGAAGATATTGGGGAAAAGTAATTGGCTGCTTTTATAGAAATTATGAGGGTACACATGAGATAAAGCAGTTAATAACATGAAGAAGCTGTCTGAGTATAGGTACCTTTGGAAATCTGAAGAATAGTGTCAGAGAAAGGAAAAGAGAGTACAGTGCAATTCTGCAGGCAGAACCCAGGGAGCTCCAAGTTCATGTTCAGTAAGCACAAGGAAAACAGTTTTTTCCAGAAATGAAGGAAGAAGTTTGGGGCCCAAGTGAGTAGGCTTGCCATAAATGAATGTTCTTTCTTACCCAAAACATAGAAATAAATAGTTCTTACTTATAGCCAAAGCCTAAATGAATTTGGACAACTTTTAATATAGTAAGTTATCTATTTTTATGTATGTATATGATGAAATTGGCATAACAAAATTGGTATATGAGTACATTTTCTTGGGCAGACAGGGCAAGGGATGTGTGGTATAAGGAAGCTATAGATGTTTGGAGTAGCCGTTGTAGGCCAAGACTTGTTCACTCAAGGGCAAACTCCCACAACACCTTTGCCAGAAACCCAGTGTCCCAGGTGCCATGTCACTGTTCCCACACTCTCCTATTTCAAAGCTGACCTTACTTAGTTTGATGATATTCACTCTTTCAAGTCACTCTGTATTACCCAATGACTAGGCCTTCAAAGTACATTCAAACTTATTTCTAGTATATGCTTATTTGATGCTGGCACAAATAACGTAAAGGTTAATTTAGATTTTCATCTTGTTACTTGAATTTTTTTCTTAATGAGTCATTCTTTCAACAAATATTTATGGCCTATTTACAGAGTGTTACCATAAACAGCAAACTTGCTCCTCTTCCCTTAATAAAACACGCTTGTAAAACTTTTGTATTAGGGTAAGACTATGATGTGTGGATATACATACCACAAATAGGTATGTGTAACAATTTTTAACTTCAAAGATAACTGCTAGATAAAAGGATAGTTTTGTTGAAGAAGAGCAGCACACTGACCTCTTTCTAGAACACACTGATTCCTATAAAATAATTTTTAGTATGAGATCAGTTATTCTTGGGCCACAACACAGAAAGGCTTAATTATTAAAGTAATCAAAGATATTTTTTGCATAGAACTCTCATTTATAAAGGTGAGAACTTGGGCCTAAAGTCTAATGTACTACCTTTCAAAACTGATTCATATTCACTTTAGTTTTTCCAAGGTAAGAAATAAGATTTTGCAATATTGAACAATATTCTTTAGCTTCTGTAGGTTTTAATTTCTTTTTTGAACTCCATATGCTGGCTTTCTGGATTCAATAGCTAGATTAACTATTTGTAAGTTTGTTTCCAGCTTTTACATTTGGTACTTCTGATGTCAAAGTGGAGACAAAATTATTTAATTCAAACAACAAAACAAAAAACATGTTAAATGTGTTTTTGTGAAATTAAATATTACTCTTTTCTGAAAAGTAAACTTATTGGGAAGTGACTGAATGTGTTACTGTAGTTATGATTTATTACTATTGTTGAGTTTTCTCTAAGAATGCAATTTCAGGGTTTTTATGGATATTATTCTTTAGAAGTGTGCATTTGGTATATATTTTGGAAGTGTGCATCTGGTTTGTTTACTTATCTACTTGGTCTGATGATAATATTAGAGAGACATTGTAAAAGGTTTTGATAACAAGGTTTTAATGAAAAGAAAATAGAGATACTTCAGGAGGTAGATCAATGTTTCTTTGGTTTACATAGTCAAAACTAAAAAGAGGACTACAAAACAGAATCTAGGCTAGTGAAATGCCAGACAGAAATATACTCTCTAAACACCAGCGGTAACTTATGTGGAAGGAGTAAACAGCACTGTAAAATGGTCTATGTCTCTTTCATTTGTTTTTTGATATATGCCCATTATTTTGCATAAGTATGCAAAGTGGAATGTAAACTAGAATCAGAATATCATGAACTTCAGATCTGGAACATTTTAATTTTAATAATGGGAACCCTAGACTAATTAGTCAATGCCCACATTTTCCTCAGATAAATTTATGATATTTTAAATCCCATTATACAGACATGTAATTTTACTGATCTTCTTAGTGTGCTGTACAGCATGGTACCAAATTGAATTTCTTTTCTAATAAAAATGTTTATCGACCCTTTACTTTTTATCTTAGGAAGGAAATGATTTATAAAACTATCTGAATTAATATATTGCCCTTTGGTAACTATGTTATTGATATTGTTTTGTCCCCTAGGGAGGGAACAAACTACTATCTCAGTCTTTTTTCCTGTTTTCCCATTAAATGATTAGATTAGCCATCACCAAAGCATGCTTATCAATTGCTTGTTGAAGAGTTATCGTCTAGACTGGTTAGTAAGATTAAGCACTGAAACTTAGAACTGCAGCTGATGCAACTCTTGCCTCTGAAGATGCCGGCCAGAAAATATGCTCAAGGTTGTTCCATAAATAGTAAACCTTCTTCCTGCATAGTCTTTAATAGGAGCTTAAAATGGATCTTTAGAAGGCTGTGTGGATTGAACAACCGGAAATTTTAACCAAGTCATTAATAACTAATGATGTAAACTGTAGGTCACTACCCATGATCAGTCCTAGAAATAAGAGGAGAGAAAGGCCGGATCAAGCAAGGGGATGAGACAGCTTTTACTGCAGCTACTTCTCACTTCTTTCTTCATGTGTTTTGTATTCCAATGATAACCATAATTTACTGGCTCAATGACTTTTCTTTTGGTTTCTTTGTATTCACATATACACAGATACATATACGTATGTATATACAAATTTATATTTATATATTATTTCTAATAAACACTTCTGAATTTATTGTTTTTTTCTCTGTTTTGTATTATTTTAAATAAATATAAAATATTCTAAATATTTCTCTTTCCACTTGAGGCAGGCAAATATTTGTTTAAATATACCCCACCAAGAATCACATATCTGATAAACAACTTTTATCTGGAATATATAAAGAACTCTCAAAACTCAGTAATAAGAAAACAAATAACTCAATAGAAACAGTCAAAAGATTTGAAAAGACACGTCACCAAAGAAACACATGAAAATATGCTCAATATCATTAGACGTTGGGAAAATGGAGACTAAAACCACAAAGAGATATCAGTAGACATCTATTAGCATGTTTAAAATTTAAAAGATTGATCAAATGTTAGGGAGAGTGTGGAAGAAGTGGAACTCACGTATACTGCTGGTGGGAATGTGAAACAGTACAACCACTTTGCAAAACAGTTTGTCAGTTTCTTAAAAATATTAAACATATACCTATTATATCATCTAGTCATTCTATTCCTAGGTATTTAACCCAAGAGAAATGAAAGCTTATATCTATACAAATATTTGTACAAGAATGGTCATAGCAGCTTTATCTTTAATAGTCTTAAACTGGAAACAACTGAAAAACCCTTCAAAGGTGAATGCATAAACACATCATAGTATATCCATGCAATTGACTACTGCTCAGCAATAAGAAGGAATGAACTACTGATACCTGCAACAACTTGAATAGCAATTCAGAATAATTATTTCAAGTGAAAAACATACAGTAGTATGTACTGTATGATTCTGTTTATATAAAATTCTGGAAAATGCAAATGAATCTATAGAAAGCAGATTGTTTGTTGCCTGGCGACAAGGGTGAGGGATGTAGGGAAAGGCAGGGGTAAAGTATTACAGTGGGACACTAAGACTTTTTGGGAGTTTTATATAGTCATTAACTTGGTTGTGCTGATGGCTTCATGGATGAATATACAGGTTAAAACTCATCAAATTGTATACCTACAAGTGTCTAAGTTATTGTATTTATGTCAACTATATCAACTATACCTTATAAAGCTTTTTAAAAATATAGGCTTCTTAATCCTACAAAAAACATATTTTTGTGAATAAACACATCTAGACAATCAAAGATCTGAAGGAGATTAAAGGCTCTCATGTTTGGACTTTGTCCTCAGATTGATTTGTATCAAGGCTATCTTTGAGATGTCTCCTCCTTCTACCCTTTCTCCTTTTCTTCCTCCTCCTTCTGCCCTTCTCCTCCTCCTGTTTCTCCTGTCTTTCTCTTCCTGCTCTTCTTTTCTCCTTCCCCACCTCCTCTTTCTCCTCCTTCTTCATCTAAAATACTTCCAGTTGAATCTCTCATACATCCCTTAGTGATATTTCCTTCCTTCCTTCCTACCTCCCTTCGTCTCTCTCTCTCTTTCTTTCCTTCTTTCTTTCTTTTGCTCTTTCTTTTTCTCAGCATAAACTTTGCCCAAAGACATTCTTGTATTTCTTGGATTTCTGTAGCCATATGAACTGTGTTGCATCTGGTGTTACTGCACATCAGATTTGAATCAAAAGACTAAAAATACTCACTATTGGATTTCAGGTTAAACATCACATCTTCAAGGAGCTCTTTTCTCACCTGACACAATATGGTTTCCCAGTTCTCTGCTCCACTAAGCCCTCTACTCCATCTAATATAATACTTTTTATTCTTTATTGTAATTACTTGTTAAATATCAGTCTCCCCTTTTGATTTGTAAGATCGTTGAGGCACATATGTGGCACATATGGAATGGAATATTACTCAGCCTTAAAAAGAAATGAAATTGAGTTATTTGTAGTGAGGTGGATGGACCTAGAGACTGTCATACAGAGTGAAGTAAGTCAGAAAGAGAAAAACAAATACCGTATGCTAACACATATATATGGAATCTAAGAAAAAAAAAAAAAAGAAAGAAAATGGTCAGAAGAACCTAGGGACAAGACAGGAATAAAGATGCAGACCTACTAGAGAATGGACTTGAGGATATGGGGAGGGGGAAGGGTAAGCTGGGACAAAGTGAGAGAGTGGCATGGACATATATACACTACCAAATGTAAAATAGATAGCTAGTGGGAAGCAGCCGCATAGCACAGGGAGATCAGCTCGGTGCTTTGTGACCACCTAGAGGGGTGGGATAGGGAGGGTGGGAGGAAGGGAGACGCAAGAGGGAGGAGATATGGGGACATATGTATATGTATAACTGATTCACTTTGTTATAAAGCAGAAACTAACACACTATTGTAAAGCAATTATACTCTAATAAAGATGTTTAAAAAAATACGCAAATGAAAAAAAATTTAGAATGCAAAAATGAGGAAGTCTGTAGTCATTTGGTAAACAACTTAATGTAATAGTTACATGGCCAAAGTAATAGAATTAATTATTTATATATCAACTATACCGATAAAATTTGAACAAAATCTGAATTTGAATCCTGAAGATTTCTTGTAACTTAAGCATTCTTTGGTAGAATACCCACACACAGCAATAATTGTACATCAATGGAGAATTTTCATGTTTCTTTTATTGTTGCTAGTCTCTTGTTATGTAGGTACAAATATTTTTGTGTGTGTAGCATCCTTCTATTATTTTTTTAAGTAATGAGAATAAGTCAATTACTTTGATTAATTGAGCCTAATGTTTGTCAGAGCATTTTTTTTTTTTAAACAGAGCATTTTTAAAAACATCTTTATTGGAATATAATTGCTTTACAATGTTGTGTTAATTTCTGCTGTATAACAAAGTGAATCAGTTATATGTATACTGTCAGAGCATTTTTGCTGTTTATTTTCTTTGGTTAGGACACAGGATAGAAAATAGTGAACAGTATCCCTTTTACTTTGAGTAGAGCTTCACTGCATTAAATAATGTCTTCAAAGGCAAAACCAGACTGTAAGCTCAATTCAATTTCAAACTCTTTCATGTCACTGTGTTCTTTTCTATGTTGGGCAATTGACCCAGCAGTAGCCAGATAAAAGGGCTTAGGCATCTGAGTAATTTACATCACATCTGTGCAACTCAGATGTACACTCTGCATGCATCATAAGCTTTTCCCAAAGTAGAAAATGAAATACACAGAGATAATTATTGCTGCTGAAAAATTCAATGCTCTGCAAGACAGATTTTATTTTGACTAGTGCATATTACAGTACATTTGTGGAACAAAAGACAAGCTTAGTTTTTAGAGCTTGTTTCCACATTCTGTGTGCCTTGAATATTTTCCGATCTAGGCACAGTCATATGCATTTGGGTGTTTCTCTCCCCTCCCTTCACTTCTCTCTCTTAAAGATTAGCAATAAAGGAAAGCATCAGGGCTATTCTAATTTACCTATCCAGCATTTGACCATTGACTTTAGTTATTTAACATTTGCTGAAGAAATACAGTGGCATATAAGGAAAAAAAAAAGTCAAAACAGGGCAGAATCCTTTTTTTTAAAACCCACGACAGTGGCAAAACTTAGCTTGATCATACCCAGCGTTGATGACAGTGAGGGTAAACAGGCATGCTCATACAGTCCTGGTAGAAATGTAAATTGTTTCAACCCTTTTAGACAGAAATTTAGCAATGCCATCACATTTTTAAATGCATATAAAATTTGACCCAGAAAATCCACTGCTAGCAATTTGCACAAGTATTCAAAGATACCAGGCTGTTTACTGCAGTCCTGAAGGTGTTAGCAAAACAATGAAACCAAACTAAATGTGCACTTGTAGGAGAATGGTTAAGTCAAGCTATTTTTTGTAGAAATCAGTTCATGACGTAGTTGTCTATGTGCTAATAAGGATAGCTGACCATGATGGATATACCTATATACATATATGCTGATGAGGCTCCAAACAAGCTACCCCAAAATATCACACCTTGGCATGTTAAATACCTTTAGCTGAAGGACTTTGAGAAAATGGCAGAAGCAGGAACCATCCATTACACTTCTTCCCTGAAACAGGCCAAGAAACACTCACGTGAGAGGCACTTTCCCTAAACCCAGAGGAAAGGAGCATCCTTATCTCTGACAACAATGGGATGCTGAGAAGAATCCTAACAGGGCTCGCTGTTTCCCCCAGTTTACTGCAAACACCTCATACTCCTTAACCTATCAGATCCCTCCACTGCTGTACACGTCACCAAACCTGGCGTAAAACACTCCGGTCTAACTGTTTCTTTGGGTCTTCCTTTCCTTATGAAGGCTCTCATGTCACATACAACTTATATTAAAGAAATTTGTATGCTTTTCTCCTGTTAATCTGTTTTTGTCAGTTTAATTTTCAGACCCAGCCAGATACCCTAAGATTGTTGAGGAGAACTTTACCCTCTCCTACAATACCCATACTTACGTACTTGTCAACTCATTGAAATTTTCCTAAGGGTACATGTGGAACAGTTAACATTGGATATTCTTAGAGACAAAGGAATTATGGAGATGAAGCCTTTTACTTTTCTCATTATTAATCAATTATTTTTGTTTACCATGAGCACGTATTACTTTAAAAATCACAATAAAATATTCATTAAAAGAATATTAAAAAGACATAAGACTATTCATTTTTTGGAAATGTTTGAAAGCAGAAGTATTTCAGGTTTCAAGATTCTACATTTTCTTAGTTTAAAATTTCATAATTGAAATTGCTATCATGGAATATATGCAGAAGCAAAATATTGACATAGACCATTTATATAAATTTCTACAAAACAATAACAATATCATCTATTTCAATGATCACGGTGTCCTATATGTCAAAATGTTGGTTTTAAGACAGTAGAAATGATTGATCTATTGCATTTAGGTGGCCATCGTGATAAGTATCTCTGAGACATGGCAATAGCTCAGTAACAAACTCCTTGGCAGCAGCTACAAGCTTGACATTGATGTATGTCTCGGGCACCTTAGGAGGAGTCCAGCTCCATTTACTTCAGGTAATACCTGGTTTCCCTTTTTCTCCAAGGCAAGAATTTAATTGGTTGTATCTGGTAGAGATGGTGGAGTGGAATGATAGGGGAAGGACAGAAGAAAGGGGATACAGAATCATGAAAACCGTTTCAGAAATTTCCTTCAACAAATCAGGAAAGGAAGGAAGGTAGGAAGGTAGACTTTCACTTGAAAAGGGAGCTAACTGAAAAGCGGCTCTAATATTAGCAACTCAGCCATAGGGAAAAATCAAGAGAAATAGTTATAGAAACTTGAGCAATCAGTTTAAAAAACTGATTTGAAGATTATTTATTTTGAAATTTATCTGCTTTATTAATTATGATACTTGGGATCGTCAAATGACAAAACCAACACATTTAGTAACGAGTTTGCTGTTCTTTATTCAAGGGGAAACAGCCCATGGATGGGGGGAGTACAGAACTTCACAAGCAGTGGAACGCTCTTCCCTGGGGATTTTGGGCGAAAGCGAGTTCTACAGAAGAACTCGTTAGAAGAGGCAGCCTGGAAACAGGGCATGATTGGTCAAGAGGTCAGGCATTTCCTTATAAGACTATCAGGTCCTATTTTCTAGGGTAAGGTGAGCTAGTTTAGCTGAGTGGGAGGATGGTGATTGATGCATGTTAGGATTCCTTGACAGGTGTTTCCTGTCAGTGCAGGCTGATTTAGGTTTGGATTTGTGATGAGGGACCAAACATGGGATCACTGGAGCAGGCTCCATTTCGTAAGCTCAATACATGAATTAACTTTATCAAGATTAATATAAGAATAACATGAATTTTTACCTTTCTTACTGGTAGAGACAAAATAACTTACAGGCATAATTTCTTACCCATAATAGATGTTCATTAAACATATGTTGGCTATTAAATTAATAAGCCTATATAAAGATATTTAGTTCTAAAATTAAATTAACACCTGACCCATGACTTTCTACCAGTAAAAGCTAGAGAGACAACTATCAAAGTTTTCAGCTGAGAAAATGCTCAAACCACTATTAAAAAGACATTCAATTTAAAACGTAGGGACAGGGGATACTTTGTAATAGAATATGTTGAACTGATTTATGTGGTAAGTAGATTCAGGTGCTTAGGTTACAGGTATTACAAGAGAGATTAGCATCTAACTGAGGCTTTTATTCCTGAGCTAATACAGAAAGCCAAATTTTGGGGAGAAATTTGGACTTTTCACTGGCTGTGTGGAACTGAAGCATGAGCAACTATGTTTCATTTTTCTTTAAAATAATGGATTTGTAGTTTAAATGATGAAATTAGTTTTCAGTCACAAGTCAGTCTTGAGTGCATCTGGGTTTCAGGAGGTTTTCCTGGGGCTTAACTGTTGCTTTTCCCAGGGCTCATCCATGAGGAGCCAAGTGGATTGCCTTCGGAACAAATGATAGTTAATTCTTTTCTTTTTTTATGCATATCAACTACTATGCTTAAGTTAAGCAAAAAAAAGTGGTTCACTGAAAGACTGGCATAGGGGCCCACGAGTCTGTGCCCTTCATTTTATACCAACAAACAAACAATAAAAACCAAAAAACAAAACCAGTTTTTTCTTACCTTGCTCTTATCTATGTGAAATAGACTAGCAAAGGGCTTTTCACCTGTGGCAAGTGAGAGTCTCTCTTTCTTCTATCTTTCCTTCCTTCCTTTCCTGATTTGTTGAAGGAACTTTCTGAAATGGGTTTCATGATTGTGTATTCCCCCCCTTTCCTCTGTCCTTCCCCTATCATTCCACTCCACCATCTCTACCAGATACAACCAATTAAATTCTTGCCTTGGAGAAAAAGGGAAACCAGTTATCACCTGAAGTAAACAGAGCTGGGCTCCTCCTAAGGTGCCCGAGACATACATCACTGTCAAGCTTGTAGCTGCTGCCAAGGAGTTTGTTACTGAGCTATTGCCATGTCTCAGAGATACTTATCACGATGGCCACCTAAATGCAATAGATCAATCATTTCTACTGTCTTAAAACCAACATTTTGACATATAGGACACCCTAATCATTGAAATAGATAAGATTGTTATAAAATAACAAAACATGCAGAAATTTATGTAAATGGTCTTTGCTAATATAAAATTTATACTATAGACATATTTTGATTATTCTTCATTATATGGGCGTTATGAAGAACAAAATACGATAATTTCAGCAGAAATAAATATATAGTTTTCCCCAGCTTAATTAAGGTATGATTGACAAATAAAAATTGTATTTATTTAAGGTGTACAATGTGTTGCTTTGATATACATATACAATGTGAAATGATTACCACAATCAAGATAATTAATACACTCCTCACACCACATAGTTACCATTTTTTTTGTGTGTGGTGAGAACACTTGGGATCTTCTCTATTAGCAAATACCAAGTATACAATACATTATTATTAACCATAGTCCCCTTGCTGTACATTAGGTCTCCAGAACTTATTTATTCTATAATTGAAAATTTGTACCCTTTGATCAACATCTCCCCATTTCCCCTACCCTTTGTCACTCCCCCATCCCCTGGTAACCACCATTCTACTCTCTATTACTATAATTCAAATTTTTTATATTCCACATATAAGTGAGTCATGCAATATTATCTTTCTGTATCTGGCTCAAAACAAATATATCTTATTTGCTTCTTGTTAGAATGTTGGTCACATTATTTCCCTTTGAAATAAATTTGACTTTAGAAAATTAATGTTGGCTCAGAATCTTTTGATCTTTATAAAGACAAATACTTGGTATTTGGGACATGATTTTACTAGTACATTATGCAACGCTTAAGATAAACTGGAGAGAAATCAAGCTATTATTCATGGAGAGGTGGGGCATTCCATACTTGCAACCATGACTACAAATAATATGAGCATCCCATAGCTTTGCCAGTTTTCTTAATTTGGCGATGAAACATTTAACTATAGTGATAGTCAAGCATCGCAGGGGAAATATAACAAATAAATTACTTTGGTCAGTACACATAAACAACATAAAAATAAAATGCCATGATTTCTTAACTATATTCCTTAAAAGTTAAAAAAGAGGTAACAGGCCCATAATGGAGTCACTTGTGCTAAGCTCACATCACCAAACCCAGACTTAATACCTAACCTCATTGCAGTGTCAGCCTCTCCCAGGAGTGTAATCATAACCAGTCAGTGTGGAATTTCCTGGTCAACACTAGTGAGGTAAGCTGCCCGGTAGACCGCAGCTATCTCCCAAAGGAAGGTGACCTTGCCTGAAACAACCCACTCTTTGCTGGTAACTTCCTTGTCCCACCCACCTCTGCCTATGAAAGTCTGTCATTTTGTATAGCTCTTTGGAGTTCTTTCTGTTTGCTAGGTGGGATGCCGCTCAATTCATGAATCACTGAATAAAGCCAATTAGATCTTTAAAATTCACTCAGTTGAATTTTGCTTTTTAACAATAGGAACTGAGCAGTGAAGTAAGTCGGGCCTCAAAAGGGTTTATAACTTAGGAAAGAAAATATGATATTTATGTTAGGTGACTGTGTTAAGTGAACTTCTGATCATGACAACACCGAACTTTTCCAAGATACTTTCATACTTGGCATTATCAGACAAACTACTACATAATATAAATGTGATCATACTCAAAGGACATGGTGGATTGTACAAAATTTCAAACAAATGTCGAGACACATTTGAAAGGATAAAAACCAATGAGAGAATTCCCCAAATGAAAGCTATAGTAGGCTAATTAAATACATGCCTCTACTCTGCAGCTATGTTTGCTTCTCATAGTAATAAAGTAACACACATAGTAACACACTGAGTGCATACATTAGGTCAGGGAAGTGTACATGTTCTTGATAATGATATTGCTGTTTAGAGACAACTAAGAAGTGATGGTGCTATGTTTTGAGACCAGACCTACACAACTCCGGGAGCATTTAAGTACCAAACTATACTTCATCATTCAAAATAGAACCAAACAGGATAAGGATAATTTTAAGAGTCAGTTTGGTCACAGAGACCAACACACCATCAGAGGAAGCACAGTAGAGAGCAGCTTACGATAGTGGTTTAGCTTTTGCCTGCTAATAAATAAAACTTACTTTCTTTGAGAATGTCTACCCTCTAGCAAATATTTCCTGAATCTCTACTACATGTTGAGTACTGAAGTTTTTTGATAGAGAATGTAGTGAGCATGAAATAAGATGGCATAATAACAGAGTAAATTTTGAAGGTTTGCGTGTGATTTTTTCAGACAAAGACTGTTTTTAATGTTCCCTGGATAACTTGGAACCACTTTCTCTACCCCTTCAAAATCATAGAGATTGTGAACATCCATGAAATCAGATTTCCGATAATTCCTGTTATTCCTGGGGAACATAATCTCTGCTTTACCTCCTTGCCCTTGCCCTTGCCACATCTACCAGAAGTCCCAGAGAGGAAGTCAGCACTTAAGATATAGAATGAGGGGAATCATGACAGACTCAGTTCCAGAATAAAGTAAATGGTAGTAATTGGTAGTAGCATCTATCATTTATTGAGCACTTACTTGATGCCAAACCCGACAGTAGTGGTATGTACATTATCTTATTAATCTTCAAAAACAATTGGATAGAATAGGTATTATTAGCCCTACTTTGTAGATGTTGTGGGCTAAAATAGCTAGCCCAAACTACTCATAATGCAAAGACATTCAGACACAAGGTGTGAGGGCAACTTTCCTATCTCTAGAAAATACTTGAAGATGTAGTAAATTTTCATAAGTTGCTGATGGGAAGTCTGGGAAATACTGCACCTAGTTGTGAGAGACGGAAAAAGGGAGTGGTGAACTATTAAGCCACTCTCAGCTGTTCACATATGGTGAGTCATTAGTCATTAAAGATGGCTGTTGGACAAAACATCTCCCAGCTGAGGCAATTATAACTGATATGCTTATCTTGCTTTTCCCCTTTTACTTCATCCCAAACACTTGCTAAGCAATAAATTCATTTCCAGCTCTGAATTTACTGTTGAAACTTGATACATTCTTGATCTTGACCCTTAAATCTCCACAAGTCATGGCTCACATTCTCCAGGGGAATCCAAGTAAACAGTTGCCTGAGTGAAACTGACCCCAGGATTCTTGCAATTCCACATCTCCTAGCCTGTGAAATGACCCTCTGCAGAAAGAAAGTGGGTAGTGTACATGTAATGCAAATCTATTCTAAAAAACATTTAAAAATATGTTTTCAGTATAACTCTCACATTGAATTCTTTAATGAGAAATAAAAATCATTCATCTTAAGTTATTCGAAAAGTTTCCTGCTTAATAATAGAACCAAGCTTTAGAACCTCAGCTTTAGCCCCACCCCCAATTCAAGAGGTAGAACAAATTAGATGTAGAACAGATACCAATCCAGTTTGAACAAAACAAGTGTTTATTTTCAGGCTCTGTATTCACTAGGCACCACAATGTTCCTTCTCTATTATCAATCATGTTTTATAGAAATATGAAAAGAGAATTCCTAAAAGATGTAAATGCAACATTTATATCAAACTATCTCTCTTAAATACCTATCCGAATTCTCTTTTTAATTTCCCTTTCCCTCCTCAAGGAACATTCACTAGCAAATTATGTATCCATTTTTTACTGGGGAGTTTTATGCATGTTGAGATGAGTCACTTAGTCATGGCTTTTGCAAAATTCTGGTGAGGAAAATCTACTTATGTCTTGCGATAATATCATCTTCAGAAGTGTGTCATCTTCTGAAGGGACTATTTGGAGTCCTCAGAAAGCACACCCTGGTTGGTGATAGGATCCAGGCCTCAAGGCAGACTAATATGGAAATATATTGTGGGTACTGCACAGGAGACGTCATAAGATTCTTTCTAAAAGTCACGATAAAGTGCTTTTCTTTAATGTCAGTAGAGGACGATGGAAAGAGCACTGGGCTAAGAGTCCAAGAGATGAGTTTAAGACCTAGCTATGCCCACAATTTTTCCATGGACAAATTATTTCACTTCCTTGGGCTTCGGCTTCCTTAAGTTATCTGGAGTGGTTGGAATTGTCAGACAATTTAAAGAAATGTGATAGATGATGGTCCTTCTATCAATTTCTCTTTTGTATTAAACTTTTAACCTCTTATTTATCAATTTATCTTTTTCCTGAAAATTTTCATCAGTTCCCATCACACTTCTACCAACAGCATCTTCTACTCAAGGCTACTCTTTTTTTTTAACCACTTAGTTAAACTTTTAATTTGTTTCTCAGCAATTTTGTTCAACATGTCCTGGCTTTGAGACGTTTTTGTTCAACATGTTCAACATGTTGGTACAATAGTTGGTACGATTTGGAACGGTAGAGGTGGGTTGATCAGGTGGGCATTTTTAAACCTCTCATGGCATGATCTTCTCTTTCAATACTCAGCCATTCTCGTTTATATCTAAGGCTGCAGTGAATTTGAAATGTGAGGGTTAGGACATCTAACTGTTCTTTCTTCACACTGGTTTAGCTGTAATAAATGTTGGGTAATTTGGAGTCTATGGGCACATATTTCAGGTTTGCACATTGTTTGCTCTCAGCCTTAAAGGGAGGGATGAAAATAGTACACAGTTCCTGAGCAACAGTGGCCCAAAGACCACCCTGGACACGTATGAAGTAAGAGGCAAGTGACGTACCATGTGGCTTAACTCAGTATGGTAGGTAAGATTCCATCACAGACTGTCTTAAGGGGTTGATCTGAGCATGTGCGTGTTTCATTCTATTTATGAGATTGTGTGAGTACACAAACCTGTACCGGAATATTTGGCAGTATCTGGATCACACAGTATAAAATGTCCAATGATAATTACATGATGATTTGTTGCTATGGTTTTGCATTTTTTGAGGCTTCCATCAATTTTACTCACTACTCTCCTTACTCAGAAAGGACTGGATATACAATCTTGGTATGGTAATTTTTTTCAGAATAGAAAATCTCTCACAGAATATGTCTGACTATCCACAGTAACCTTTTCCCATGATGTTATTCATACTGTTGGTATATGACCTCATTTATATTTTTACTTTTCATATCAATTTTAAATTCTTTATCCAGTAAAATGTACATGGCTCTTATGTTCTCCCAACTCCCAGTGGAGAAGAAGGGAGAATTTCACACCATGATATAGTCAAAATGGGCTTCATCTAGATGTAGAACCCTATGGTAAGGAGGGAAGAGGGCTTTTTGTGTTCATGCATTATACTGGCTCCCAGAAGGTGAGTCAAACAGTCCAGGCTGTTGGAGGTGAAAGGCCAGGAAATCACTACCTAGTCCTCCTCAGAGGAGCCCCACATTTGGTGCTCTCCCTCCGGTGGAGCCTCTGGTCTCTCCTTCCTGCTGGAAAGAGTCCTTATATCTCACTTCACAGGAAAAAGAGGACCATCTGCATACTTCAGCAAATTCTGAAACTGAGGTCAAGAAATAGAAAGGGAAAAGGGATCTTGAAAAGACCCTTTGATCTTTGAAGGCCCCTTTGACTCCGAGAAACAAGCAGAAGCTGATGTCTCCACAGAGCCTGCACAAATGCTCCCTGTAGAGAAGAGGAAGCAGCAGACTTATGGGATCCTAAAGGTGAAACTCCAGCTCCAAAGAAAAGCTGACCTAGAGGGTCCCTTTTGGATGGTGTCTGAGATGTAGTTTCCTTTGGGAAAATTTGCCTGGTTCCTAGGCTGGGCAGCTCTGACCTCTTAAAGTCACAGGGAACCCTTTGTCAAGGCATGTGTGTGTCATTGGGGATCCCAAGGAGACGCCCTAAGTCCCATCCATCCTGACACTCTCAAAAGTCTAGGTCTAGCAGCTCTCCACCCAATATGGAGGCACAGAGGAGCCTGTGAGTTTCCTTTTTTTTTTTTTGCAAGCCAGCAAACCAGGCAAGGTTAGGCCAGCTGTGGAACAAAGAGAAGCCTCGTGAGAATTAAACTCATGACCTCATTCCCATTAGCACTAATTCAGCCCTGTGCACAGACAACACGGTGTTCCCAAACAGAGCCAATACATGACTGCTTTGTAGCAGATTCTCTCTTTTTGGAAGAGTAGCCTGTGGAAATACTATATAGAGACATGGTTTCTTGATTGGTCATAGAAGTAATGATTCTTTTGCTATGCTGTTCTGGATTAAAAAAAAAAAGAGAGATGTTATGAAAAAACATGATGTGTTTAGGTCACCACGTGACAGGTGAACGCATAGGCAGTGGAGTAGGGTAAGTATAGACTATGTGTAATTTATGGTTAGTTACTCCAAACTATGGAAGTATTTTGTCTCCACTCTGGAAGAGAAGATAAAGTTCATATTTCTTTGGACTTGTAGGGAAATATTTTGGGTAGAACACAGCTTGGGCAGCAATGGAAGTAGGAAATACTCATAATTCCCATTGCCTGCTTGTTAGTCTTATTTTCTTCCTTTTAATTTTCTTTTCCTTCCTTGCCTACCTGTAAATAGTCAGAACATGAGGCCCCAGATTTCCTGTCACTCCTAGATGAAAGGGTTTGAATAGTCTTTAAGGTGTTAGGAACTCAATATATTTAAAAGAATAGCTTGCTCTTCTCCTCGGGAATAGTTATGACAGAAAATTAATAAAATAACTAGAAAGGGCCATGCTTTACACAAAAGCAGGGGACAGCATTCCTGGTATTTGTAAAATTATATCATGTAAAAATATGATATTTTAAGAGTAAAAATCATAATATAAAGTCATACACACATATATATATTAATTTTACTTCTGTAACAAAGTATACAGAAGCAAACAGGAAGACAAATAGAAAAATGTCTTGTGTGGTAGAGCTATATATTTTTTTCTTTTAAACTTTTCTTTAAGATATAGGTATAATTATTTGTTCTTTGTACACACACAAACACACACACACACACATTCATATGCACACGATATCTGATAGAGCCTAAAAATCAAAGGTCAAGGTGTCAGGACTTCCCTGGTGGTCCAGTGGGCTAAGACTCCACACTCCTAATGCAGGCGGCCTGGGTTCGATCCCTGGTCAGGGACCTAGATCCCACATGCTGCAACTAAGAGTCCGCATGCCACAACTAAAAATCCTGCATGCCACAACTAAGACCCAATGCAGCCAAATAAATAAATATTAGAAAAAAAAAAAAAAGTCAAGGTGTCCTGGCAGAAAAAGTTAAGGGGAGGGGAAAACTAGACTCGTGAGTGATGTTGTGTTGCTTTCTCATTCGCATTCAGCCTGCACTACAGCAACAGCTTCCTATCCCTTTTTGTGGCCCAGAGGATTGTAATCTTTGTGGTAAGGGGTCCTGAACCAGGAGGCCTGATGCAGCCCACTTAGCAGAAATGTTGCTGGCACAGCAACACTCTCGACATTTGTGCTCTTCTGTAATTTAAGCAATCTCTTCTACTTAAAACTCACAACTCCACAGAGAACCTGGGTGGGAATCGGGTGGTGGTGGAAGGTGGTGTGTTACTCAACTAATCTGACTCAATCCTGAAAGGCCAAAACAGTAATCCAACAGCAGACTCTTAAAAAACAAAAAACAAAAAAACTGTGATTTATAGGTGTTTTCGTCTCACACCATTTCCTATCAAATAGAGTAATAGTTATTGGGTACAATAAGAATATAAAATATTTTGTTTCAAAGAATAATGAAAATGGCTGGCAAAACTTTTTATTTCACATTCAAGTCAGTCTGCTGATTGGAGTAATTCTGACCGTATCCTTCTTTATGCATAAGATCCAGAATAATAGCAAATGTTTTCAATGTGCTAACTACAGGCCAACTTGGTAACTTTGTATTTCATATGTAGTAACTCATCTAAACCTCATAACATGCCACAAAGTAGCAAGTACTATGATACTTATATTAAATAGGAGGAAACAGAAACAGGAAGGTTAACTTACTTGGCTAAGATCACACAATTGGGCGGTGGCCGGAACTCAGACATAGGCTGTGCTTGTAAAAACTGTCATTTTTTTTCTGAAAATGAATGGATTCCTTTTTCTGAAAGAGAACAGAAACTGTCATTTGTCTCAAGTCTACGAAAAAGAAAATTTTCAATGATTTAAACATAATAGTTGACATTTATCAAGTGCTCCCTCTGTGTCAGAGAATTTCTAAGCACTTTGCCTGAAATATCTCATTATTGCTTGCAATAATCCTTTGAGGTATTATTAGCTCCATTTTAAAGACAAGGAAACTGAGGATCAGAGAACAAGTAACTTGTCTAAGTTACAAAAAGTAAAAGGGACATAAGATTCAGGTAGTTAAGCTCCAGGGCTCACACCCTTTACCACTACTTTGCATGATCAATGGATTAGTCAGTCATTCACATTTATTGAACACTCATGGAGTTTAAAGTGTTGAAGGGTACCTCCCCCTTGGGATATATTATTACCTTCCCCTTGGGATATATTATTTGTCTGTTAGCATGAAAAATGAAGTCCAGGAAGCATCATTAATTAGGACCATTTGAAGTCCACGGAATTTGACTATCAGATGACTGGTTCTTTGCTAATGTATTCTGATTGGCTGCAGACTTAAATCCTGCACTCTTTGCCAAAGCATTCTTGGACTTATTATTAATGTTTGGGTAATTTTCCAAGACGTGCCAAACTTATATGAACAGCTATTCCTGTCTTGTAAGTTGGTAGAGTTGTTATGATTTCTCTCAATGACTACACTGTGGGCAGGAGGATGGCATCAGGATAACTAGATAAGGTAAAATTTATCTATAAACTTTGTTCAACATGGTATCCTTGATGTATTCTTTGTAGAAAGGGGAGAAGCTAACAACGAGAATGAATAAATTAAAAACTGATATTCTAGAAAGAAGACAGATTGATAGCTGATTGTCAGGGACTTTGCCACCAATAATCTGGATGATCTTACATTTTCTGTGATCCAGAATCATAATATGTAAAATGGTGGGGTTAGGGTTAATGATCTCTAGAAGTGCCTTCTATTTCTAATATTTAAGTGCTTTATAAATAAGAGGTATATTGTGCAGGGAATGGGGTATGGGGAGATTGAGAAGGGTAATGGTGATAGTTTGTGGATACAGACGTACAATGAAAAGGTGATTTACAAAGTAAACAAAGTCATTAGAATATATTATAGTTTAGGGAGGTCAAGCTGCTAAGTCCCTGCCACTAGCAGTTTATTTTTGATCAAGCACTAACCAATCACAGCTAATAAATTCACCCTTAGCAGTTTTTATCTACCAGGCCCGGACAGGGTATGTGAAGTCTGTTCGTGGGGCAGTAGGATCAAATCAAGAGGGTCATAATCATTAATCAGTGTTACAGCCAAGAGTTGAGAGATGATGGCTCAAGTTGAAAAGGCAAGGTTAGCAGCTAAGTCAGAAGAAACGGACCAAGAAGGCATGTTCGAATGGCTTAGGAAATCTCGGAACCTGTGTAAGAATTTGGTCGCTGTGCCAAGCTTCATTCATTCTAGGGCACACAGGCAGATGCCACAAAGCCAGTGGGCAAGCCTGATCAAAAGCACTTACTGATTTTTAAATCATAGAGAAAGCATCTGATAAAAAACAAAGCAAACCAAAAAACGTAAGTTCAAATCCTCGCTCCAATATTACTGTCACAATAGAAAGGTTAATTAATATCTCTGAAAATCAGGTTTTTCCAACAACAAAATCGGGTTAACCTTCCTCAAAGAGAGTTTATTTAAGGATTAAACTAGGGACTTCCGTGGTGGTCCAGTGATTAAGACTCCATGCTCCCAATGCAGGCGGCCAGGGTTCGATCCCTGGTCAGGGAACTAGACCCTGCACGCCGCACCTAAAGATCCCGTATGCCTCAATGAAGATCCCGCGTGCCACGACTAAGACCTGGTGCAGCCAAATAAATAAATATTTTAAAAAAGGATTAAACTAGACCCGTACATGAAATTGCCCCCAAACTAAAATATACCATACACAATGAAAATGGGCTACGGATACTGCATCATTTCAACTGACTACTCAGACAATAACTCTTCCAGGAGACAGTCTCTTCCCTGTTGGATTTACATAATGTCTAGTCCCTTGAAATTTAGTTAGAATCTTGAAAGTTCTATTAAAAATCCCTGTTATATCAAAGATCATTCTCAAACACTAAAACAATTGAAAGAACTTAGAAGAAGAGTATTCTAAGGACTCAGTGTGGGATTAATAGGAAGATTCTCAGCTGTGAAAAAAAGATAAATGTTGAAGTTCTATATGACTAGATCTGTGCAGACTGTGTCCTCTGAAGACTGGACCATACTAACCAGTGTGGAGACTCAGGCAGGCAGGGGGTGGTGGATCTCATAGAGCAGTAACCGACCACAGGGACAGAGAAGTGTAAAGGCCAAGTGCGCTGGATGTGGAAACAAATGACCGACCTTCTTGCTCATCTAATGTGACCCTGTGGACAAATTTAGTGCCTTTACTACATTTGTGTAGTGAGGGGCTGGGACCAGGTGACCTCTAACATTTCTACCAGTTATAATAGTCTATGATTCTGCAAATTAACTGTGTCCCGTATTTGTTCATCAGATTTCACTCTCCAAAGCATGTTCATAACTATTAATCACTTATCCTATGAGGCAGGCATGGCATATATTTTTATCATTATTTTATGGATAGGGAGGTAGAAATTTGGAGGTTGTGGTTCCCCTAAAGTTTCATTTTGGGGCCTGAGTCAAGGATCTAGATTCAGAAACACTTAGTAGATTTTAAAAATTATATCAGAGTTGGGTATGTTTCCCTTTAAGAATTCTTGGCAATCATAAATTATTTTGAACTATCATGTGATATGTTGGCTGCTATGGAAACTGCATTAATACATGAAGCATGCAAAGGCTG
This sequence comes from Balaenoptera musculus, assembly GCF_009873245.2. Lineage (NCBI taxonomy): Eukaryota > Metazoa > Chordata > Mammalia > Artiodactyla > Balaenopteridae > Balaenoptera > Balaenoptera musculus. The sequence continues at coordinate 84,570,583 of NC_045793.1, read as the reverse complement.
TCACCACATCAGATGTTGCTGCCCTTTGGCTATGCTAACTTACTCATCTGGTTTTTTTTTTTTGAAAAATATTTCTCTCTTCTCTTTTTCTAAACACATGGACATTATGCTTATAATCCAAGAAATCTCATTTTGAAGTGACTCATTCTTATGAAATGCAGTCAATGACTTGGAACAAAAGATTCTGGTAGAAATACAACCTGGAAAAAATATTCCACTTAAAAATATATACATAGTATTCATTTAGTATTTCTGTGGCTCAACTAAAATGTGAAAAGAAGCTATGGAAGAAAAATTAATTGGCTGGCATCATGTTTATATTAAAATTGAAAAGGAAAACCATGCATGAGTTGAAGCATAATATTTTCATTTTAAATAATATATAAAGATATTTAGTATGTCTGAGTTTTGACCAAAGCTATGAATTTTTAAACTTTGTATACATTTATGAAATATGAGCACTTATAGGCATCAATGAATCTTAAAAGATCATCATTGCTTTTAGATCTATACAGACTATTAAATGTAAATATATATTACATATATGCATATAATATACATAATATCTGTAAACAGTTACCACCTGCTATAGACTGAATATTTGTGTTCCCCAGAATTCATATATTAATCTAATCCCCAATGTGGTGGTATTTGAAGGTGGGGCCTTTGGGAGGTGATAAGGTTATGAAGGTGGAGCCTTCATAAATGGGATTAATGCCCTTTTAAGAAGAGACCCCAGAAAGATCCCTTGTTCCTTCCACCATGTGAGGACATAGAGAAAGGACTGTAGCCTGTGAACCAGGAAGCAGGACCTCACCAGACACAAAATCTGCTGGCACCTTGATCTTGAACTTCCCAACCTCCAGAACTGTGAGAAATAAATTTCTATTGTTTATAAGCCACTCAGCTTACGGTACTGTTACAGCAGCCTGAACAGACTAAGACACCACCTGCCCTCCAAAGCTTGATATCTGTGTTTTGAACTCAGGGCTTCTCTGTCTTAAGTTGGACTCAATTTTCTTGAAATTGCCTGTGTTTATTTACCCCAAGAAATAGTGGAGAGGTAGATCCACAAATTATATGGACCAGAAGTATTTACTTTCTCCTACATTAACTGCTCTTTGGCAAACGCATTTAACCTCATTTTTTTACCATCTTCCTCGCCACCTTGTGATGCCAACTTTGGTTGAAGTGATAACAGTCAGTACTATACTTTTCTTGCTGTCAATTTATAGGCTATTATAGGACACATACTTTTATTTGCATTTCTCTGATTCATAATGAGTTGGATTTTTATGTGCCTATTAATTATATGACTTATGTAAAATAATTATTCATAAATTTGGCTGTTTTGCTTACTGATATATATTAATTATTTAGCTATAAAAGGAAATAAACATTTTAATAGAATGGAAAATGTTAATGTTTGATATATTAAAGGTTTAAATTTTTATGTAATAGGCAAATGTATTTTATCTTCATACATATTATGATTTCATTCTTAGAAAGTTCTCATCTTCCATATCTTAAATATCCATATGTATTGATATTTTATAGTTTTAGTTGTTACCTTTAAACTTTTCATTGCTTCAATATATTTTAGATGTAATGCCAACTGAGAATTGTTTTTTTTTTCAAAATAGTTAATTTTTCCAACACAATGTTAAACATAATACCTCTTTTTCTTATGAATTTGTGATATTTTAAATCCTATATTGAGATTCTAACATTTGTTCTAGAGCTACTCCATTATCTGTCCCTCAATTCTTAAGCCACTACCACACTATATTAAATATTATATCTTTAAAATGAAATTTATAATCTGATAGCATGATTCACTCCTTAACATGATTCACAATTCTCATTTAATTTTTCCAGATAAGACTAATAAAGTCCTCACCCCCAATCAAAATTTCCAATGCTCTTTCTTTTCTGTTTTATTTCTTTTCATTTTATTTGTTCTGCCTTCTTTTTAACATTTATCTCAAACGTGTAAGGAGTCCTTATTTTGCCAGAAATATTTCATATTGAGCTCAGTTTGTAGAATTTTATTTGTACAGAGCACCTTGGATGAATAAGAGTTAATACTGGGAAGGAGTTCAAAAAGACATTGCCAAAGTTGTTCTGAATGCATGCAACCTGAAAAATGGACATTGAATATAGGATTTTTTAAAGCAGGGGTGGTAGCACTAGAGAATTAATATCTTATACAGGGAAAACATGAGATGTTTAACTGGTAAGTTCAGTTATGTTACTCAATTTGAGTATTCTCAGCCACAAGAGCAACAAATTTCTTTACCCTGGGAAGTTTGCTTGCAATCACACTCACATCACATAGAAGATTTGCACTGAACAAAGTTACAGGAAAGACATATCTCCAGCAATTACTGCATTGCATGCTCTTACTCATAAATTTAGACAGAGTCATAGGAATTACAAGACCGATGGAATTATGATTTGGGGGCTTTAACGGAGGAAATAAATCAATATTTTAAAGAAGATCATACATACAAGGCAGTGAAATATCACAGATAAGCTAAGATTTGAAACGTGATTTCCCTATGCACTGGTGGTTTGATGATGGACAATTCCTAAACCAATCTGATTTTAGTTTCCTCATTCATAAAATAGGTCATAATAAAATTCTGTAAGGAATGTAAAAAAGATTAAAGGAAATAAGGAAATGATTTACAAACCAGGAGCACTTGAAAAATAGTACTAATAAATGTTAATAATTATTATATATTGCAATTAACAGCAATTTTTAAGCGAGTAGAAACTCCCCATAATACTAGGAAGTAAACAAATCACTGCCATGGAATATAAAAACATACAAAAAAGCTCATAGACAGGAAAAGGAAGATCTAAATAGAATCAGGACAGAGACAAATCTAGCTGATCCTTTCTAAGGACTTTATTAATATATTCATAGAAAGATAAACATTGAAATTTTGAGTCCTATAAAAGATAGTACATCTTGTAGATGGTGCTTGACTACCTGGAACTTGGTTTGAATTAAACTGTTTGAAACTGGAAATGTGACTGATTACATTTGTTTGAAACAAAGGCCCTAAAAATAAGAGCAACAAAAAGGTGTTTATATGAAAGATCATCAACTGTCTGTAAGTGAGACAAGGAATAGGGCAGGGAAGTCATAATTTTGGACATACAACCAAGAACATTAAGACCTAAAGAAAAATTCAGAAAACAAGGCAATTCATTTGCCAACAGAAATATCTTCAGTCAATCTGAAGAAAAGTTTTTTCTGTATTGGGAATGTGTAAGAGTTGTATTATTAAAGTTGTTCCCCAAATGTGTCACAAGTTCCATAACATTTGCGATGGCACATGCACTGTGGACTGTAAGAAAAAGAGGTCTCAAGTTAATAACCAATCAGATGATTATGGGAGAGAAATGGAAACATGGAAAAATTGAAATGTATTTTAAAACTGAAGGAGCTAGCTCTGATGGCCTGATTAAAAACCAGAAAAACAAAACAAAAACAAAACACTGCTGTGACCATTTATTTCTAGTGATACAGAAGTGTATGAAATAATTTCTGAACAGATTAATAGCAAAAAGTCCACACAGAAGGTATAAAATGCACCATAGCTTTTTCAGATAAGTTATCAACACCCAGAAGGAAAATTTATAACTCTTCTAAGAGAGAGAATTATCAGAGTAAGACATCCTGAAAGAGATAAGAGATGGAAAATAGTATCGAGTCTATGTTCCTCAGTTCTAAATCTACTCAAAGACGGTGGCAACTTGTTGAGAAATGTTTGGACATGGAACTTCATTTTCTATAGAACTGACAATTCTGCTCTTACATGTCAATTATAATACAAAAAAAAAACACTTAAAAATTAAGGCAATTATAGATTGAAAGTAAGAAAATGATGTTCCTTAAAATGTAGACAGTGAATTCTTGGACAGGACATCTCATCAGGTGATCTTTCAAGAATGTGTGAACCCTCGGATGTCCAAGGGAGTTACCGGGATTAATTGACTTTGTGACTTTGCCATTCAAATACATTTTATAGCAGAATAAGATATTGAGAAGCAGGACATAAGTAAAAGAAGAATGAGGAGGAGGAGGAGGAAAAGAAGAAGGAGAAGAAGAGGAGGAAAGAGAAGTTAGTGCATTCATTAATTGTGGTACTCATTCAGATGACCAAAATATATTTCTCAGATATCTTTGGTCTTCATTCATAGTTCTTGCCTCACAGCTCCCAACCCTTGGATTTTCTGCCATCACAATTGGGTTTATGTTAATGAAAGTGACTTTTGGATCCCACCCCAGGGTGGCGGCTGGTTGCCAGGAGAACAAACCATGCGAGTGGAGGGTTGGAACTTTCAGTCCCACCCCCTGATTTACCGGGAGGGGAGAGAGGCTTGAGGTTAAATCAGTCACCATTAGCCAATGATTTAGTCAATCATAACTATTGTATAATTAGCCTCCATAAAACCCAAAAGGCCAGCCTTTTGGCCCTTTTCAGAGACCTTCCACACTGGGGAACCAGAACACTTCCACGTGCCATGGTGCCGAGCCCCAAGTTCCACAAGGACAGAAGATCCTTTGTTTGGGACCTCACCCTATATATATCTCCTTATCTGGTTGTTGATTTGTATGCTTTAATATCTTTTTATAGTAAATTGGTAATCTAGTGAGTAAACAGGTTTCCCTAAGTTCCTGAGTGAGCCATTCTAGCAAATTAATTGAACCTGAGGAGAGGGTTGTGGAAACCTCTAACCTAAAGCCTGTAGCTCAGAAGCACAGGTGAAAACCTGGGCTTGCAACTGGAATCTGAAGTGAAGAGTTGTCTTGTGGGACTGAGCCCTTTACCTGTAGAATCTGACTCCATCTCCAGGTAGACAGTGTCAGAATTAATTTGAGTTCTCCGACACCCTGCTGGCATCTGAGAATTGCTTGTTGGTGTATGGAGGCCTCCAAAAACACATGTTGGAACTGGGTCCAGAAGCCCTTTCATACATTCATTTATTTTATCACTCATTTAGTAAATATTTACTGAGTGCCTGCTTATATTCCAGTCAGTGTTATAGGTGCTGGTGATACAATAATGAATGAAGCTGTCAACATCCCCTCAAGTTTTATGGTAGCAACAAAGATGTGACAACATGTAAATTAGTTTATAATATTAGATAGTACTATATACTTTTTTTTAACATCTTTATTGGAGTATAATTGCTTTCCAATGGTGTGTTAGCTTCTGCTATATAACAAAGTGAATCTGCTATACATATACATTTATCCCCATTTCTCCTCCCTGTTGCGTCTCCCTCCCTCCCACCCTCCCTATCCCACCCCTCTAGGTGGTCACAGAGCACCAAGCTGATCTCCCTGTGCTATGCAGCTGCTTCCCACTAGCTATCTATTTTACATTTAGTAGTGTATATAAGTCCATGCCACCCTCTCACTTTGTCCCAGCTTCCCCTTCCCCCTCCCCTTTTATAGCACTTACTACTATCATCTGCAACGCTGATGAAATCTCAGGAGGTACAGAGTATTCCGAAGAGGTAGGCCCAATGTAAATAATCCAAATGAATGTTGCTCAGTAAAAGCCCAAGGAAGTTAAAGAAATAAAGTCAGTTTCTGTGATAACTCAGCAATAACTCAGCAGGGCTTCCTGAGCTCTCAGTGCAGCAAATTCTGTAGCAAAATCCAACCCTGCCCAGGGCTGACTTACCCATCGCCAAGCCGATAGGAAATGAAATTCCAGCTTCTCACAGTGTATCTCACTCAACGTTATATGCCCTCTGAGCAGGTGTAATGAATGGCTGATGTGAGAATATATAGGCCCAGCCCCTTGCATCAATTTGAGACAACTGTGAAAGGTCATCACAACACCAGATCTCCAAGTGGGATCAGCTGAGGCCTCAGCTGTAAACGTGAGGTCGGTCAGCTTCTGCCTCTGTCCTGTGTTGCCTCAGCCCTTAATTCCTTACAGGTGTGTCTCCTGAAGGCCTTTTCCAGTAAATAATCTGCCTTAAATTCTCTGTCTCAGAATATATTTCCAGGGATCCAGTCTAAGACAGATAAATTGAAGGGAGTTAAGTGATTCCCCATGGAGCTTAGTGAAAATTAAGTACAGTTTTTTTTTTTTTCTTCATGTGCTAATTGGCTATTTGTATATCTTCTTTGGAGAAATGTCTATTCAGATTCTTTGCCCATTTTAAAATTGGGTTCTCTGTATTTTTTTATTATCGAGTTGTAAGATTTCTTTATATATTTTGGATAAGAGCCCCTCGTGAGGTTGCAGATATTTTCTCTCATTATGTGAGTGGTCTTTTCACTCTCTTTTAAAAAACATTTATTTATTTATTTATTTTTAATTAAACAATTTGAAAATTTTATACAATTTTTCAAGGTTACTTTCCATTTACAGTTATTACTTAAGTGCAGTTTTTATATGAAAGGAAATGAAGTACAAAATTTGGGGGGTAAATTTAGATACTGAAGGTATATGAAACATGCAAATAACGTTCACTGAAAACTTTAAATGAGAAACTTGAGCTCATATCTGTTTAAAAAATACTTTAAAAAATTTCACTTTACGCTTGAAAGGGCTATACCCTGCTCCTGATCAAGACCTATTAATGATGATCATTTCAAATTCTTGATAGTCACCATCAAGGAAAACCTTTGTTCATACAGATATATGAAATATCATTTAAACACATTTTAAAACTAAACATTTGAAACTATTGAAATTATGTGTAAAGCCGTTAAAGATATTCTTTCCTTCATTAATAATTTAATGATAAAGTGTCTTATAATAACTGTAATAGATTTCAAATCCATTCAAACTCTTTCAAATCAATAATTTCAAAATAATGGTGGATCTTTCATTTGCAGAATATACATACGTTGCTAGGGCTGTGACCCAGCCGCTAGCTTAGATGCCTCTAAAAATGCACCTGGATTGCAAGAGGATCAGAATGTATGTAAAGACAGTTTTAGATCCTAGCCCTGACTTTGGTCTGCGTACCGTGCTCTTTTGCGCACCTCAGACATACAATATGCAGCACCTCAGTGGACCCACATCTACAGTGGCTGCTGATATAGATGTCCAGGTGATAGAGGATTCCCTTCCTTATTATAGAACAGTAAGTGCTGGACGTTTCATGTGTTCACTGCTCACAGGGACCTTGGGCACACTTTCTGGCTGGCTCTGCCTGGACCATTGTCTGAGGAACTCAGAGAGAAAGGGCTTCAGTGATCCGAAAGGATTTCGTGACACACCCACAACTCTTTTGTGGCAGCCCATGGTGTGCTGTATACAAATCGGGTAGCTCAGGGACATACTCCTAGGAGTATATTCTCAAGTGACCGAAAGAGGATCTCGGGGAAATATGCAGATCTTCAGCAGTTTAACTGGGGAAAAGGAACTAAGACTTACAGTCCTAGCAATTCATGACATTTGCAAAGCTAACAGCAATGCATTTTGCAAGCTGGAAAACAGATGGACCTGTGGTAACTGGCTGAGCAGACCTGAAAAAGAGGAATCCTAAGGCAGCAGTGATCTGAGACCTGAGAAGCCCCCTGATTTAAAGCAGAGAATCATCCAAAAAGTCAGGAATAGGTCACACCATGTGCCTCTGGAAATAGAAGTGAAGGGAGAGAAGCTAAAATGAGGGAAATTGGGGGAAACTGCAAAGTAGTTGGAACTCTAGTTCCTCTTCCCTGCTATCTCTCTGGACAGAAGACAAAGGATTCATGTCCTGGAAAAGGTAAGATTGAGGGTCTTTGGAATGGGGATCAAGTGGCATGAATGAAAATGTTGGTATCACACAGAAAGTAGGGCATGCAGTGACCAGATGCATGTTGTAGGCTGGGTTGAAACCCCCAGTCTTCTTTTTCTACTGAAGTCCCAGAATTCTTACAGCCAGACCTTTACCCACCAAGTAGGAGATGGAAGAGAGCATTCTGGGGAATCTGACCAGCTCAAAAGGAAAGAACTAAAGACTAACACTTGTGGTTCATCTACGCAGTCATACTTTAAAGTTCAAAAACCCCACACACGTGCTCAGTGTTTCCACTCAAGCTTTTAGACCAGTTTCTTCCTTCGTCTGTGGGTTCTCGATACTCCTAGTTTCCTCCGATTATCTGGCGATAACTCTCCAAATTAACGTTTCTCATTCTTCATCCACTGTAATCACTTGTCAGCACCGAGAACAAAAATTGCCCTTTTCCTGCCTTCTTTCCTGAAATCTGGAAGCTGAAACTGGAGGGCTTGATATAAACTTCAAATAAATCACAACAGATCATATATGAGCAACCTTCACGCCTGCTGCTATGGGGGCAACTCAGAAAGTTCACCCGAACACCCAACGCCATCACCAAAGACGTTCAAACTGTAAACCAGGAGATCCCTTGGATGGCCACTGCTGTCTTCGAGTCCAGCATCTAGAAATCTCAGCTGACTCTGCTCTGGACTCAGAAACTGGGTTTCCAACTATTGATCTTTGTTTTTCTTTTATTTTCATAGAAACTGCTTTCATTAAATGCCTGACTGCTAGCACCATCCAGCAAATATCCTCTACTACCAAGTTCCAACAGATGCTTCAGTTGGTCCTAAATGAACAAAATGCTACCAAATGAGAAATGGACTTACATTAGGAGAGACATTCTTCTTTCCTTGAATGGGAGAGAGACTGACAAGGATTCTCTCCTTTACCAAACTTTAGTCCGGTTCTTCTGAGCCAGACTAGCCCCATTCTTGGGCATGTTGCCCAATGGCCCAATTTTAGCCAAAATCCCCCACCCTTGGTACCTGATCACCCTCGATATCTGATGTTTGATTACCCTAGCCTGCTGATTTCAGCAAGAATCCTGTTAGGTGAGTTTAACCAGAATCCCCTTACCCCTCCTGTTTCCTCTTAATAAGTTTCCATCCCCACCCTTCCATCTGTTTTTGGGCTATAAATTCCCACATTTCCTTGTTGTATTCAGAATTGAGCCCAGTTCTATAATTGAGGTCTCTTTTCTTCTATTGCAATAGTTCCTGAGTAAAATCTGTTTGTTTGTTTTTTTTAATTACTTTACTATCAGACTCTGGTTTTTCTTTGACAAAGGTAACCATCTGTATAGAAAAGCTAAAGAAAGAGATTCCACAGGACTTCTTAGAAGAAATCATTTTATTGTTGAAAAGTTAAGTAGGAGAGACTGTGGGAAGGCTCTAGTTTCTGTTTCAGAAATAAGAAGTTTCTGACTTTAAGAAATATAATTGCTATTACATACTCTGTTGTCTTGTATTTGGTTGATTACTGGTTTCAGCTGCAAAAGAGATGTACCATGTAACTTTTTATTTCTGAACTTATGTTGTAAAATTAATTCAATTATTCTCTCCATAAAGGAGAAACAGAATGTAAAGAGATTAAGGTTTTTTTTTTCTTTTTTCTTTTTTAGCAGCAGCCAAGAATAGTTTCTAAGCCAATAAAAGATTGTGTGATGGTAATGATATTGAGGGATATCTTGGTGATAGAGTTCTGTGATTAATTTAACTACAACACAAACTAGTATACGGATGGGTGGCAGAGGGACATGTAATTACAAAGAAAATCAAAGGCAGTTTGTCAGTATCCAAAGTATACAGAGAAAATGACAATGATCCAATTAAGGAAGCATGTAGAGAATGTTGAATCCATGTGAAAGTTTATAATGTCTCTGATATATGGACTGATGCCAGGGGAATTTGCCCCAGCAGGAATCAAGACCAAGATTCAAGGAAATGATGCTTTAGGAAGATGAAAGTACAAAGGTAAAAGCCCAGACAATTAGGCATTCTCATTTACAAAGGAGACTTTGGAATCATTCCTAAGTTTTCTGAAAACAGGAAATCCACCCTTCAGGAAGAGCAACGTCCATGCCATTTTTACACTGTATATCCTAGGTTAGCAGCATTCACTTAGCAATGGAACACTTTTCAGATTATTTTCTTAATCAACTCATGTAAAAGAAAGCAGAGAAGACTCATATTCTATTTCCCAAATTGTGCAACTCTCCTCCCCAAGCTCGGTACTGAGAAGTGCCATGACCCAACTCCCTCCACCCCCGTCATTAAAATCTAGCAGTAACTAAGTTAAAAGTAAAGTGTTCTTTAATACGATTGCTTTAGCACCCTCAAGGAATTTCAGATTACTTAACACAAACAGTAGGTCATGAAAAATCTTGCCTGTGATCTTGTGGGTTGTTTGGACCAAGTGTTGTTGTTGTTGTTTTTAAAATAAATTCTTCATCTAGTGAAGCATCTACAGGTTTTTATCAGCATTTCTAATCCATACACTCTATCTCTTTTAACTACCTCTGCATCTGTAACAGCTGGAAACTTCCTATATACATTGAAAACACAGAAAAAGACAGGAATTTTGTTGTTAATATTGCTTATATTGCACAAATAGTATATATCCTTTAGAAAAAACTAGAAAATAAACTAAAAGAGGAAAAATTACCTATAATCAAAACACTCAGAAAAATAAATACCATTTTGGTGTAAAGGCTTCATACTTCATATGTATACTTAGCTATAATATATGTATATATTTTTAATTGGATATTGGAACTAAATCTGCTTTCACATAACTCAGTCCTCTACCATGAATACTATACCATTCCCTGTTAATACACGTTTATCTTCATTCTCAGTGATACATAGAATTTCGATATGTAGGTTTATCAGCTTTTACTCAAGTACCTGTTAATGGGCATTTTTAGAGTTGTTCTTAATTTTTCACTAATAACGCTACAGTGGCCATTCTCCTGAATATATATCTTTGCCAACTGCACAATTATTTCTTTATAGTATAGTATTAGAAGTAGAATTTCTTAATTAAATAATATGAAAATGTTCAACCTTCTGTTTATGCTGCTAAATGGTCCATTAGAAAGTTTGTATGAATTTAAAATCTGAAGAATGCTGGGAGAAAGGAAATAAGACATTCTACACCTCTAGGGCAAGAAAAAATGTCTAACAAATATCCGTTCTTGAAGCGTTGTATATTTTGATGTGTACTATGCTTTGAACCAATGCTTTTTTACTCAAACTCAAAAAAATTTCAGTTATTTTTAGAGAATCTGCTCTCTACTCTTTTACATTTAGCATGACAGGCACTTTGTGCAAATACCTTTCACACTTGAGATTTAAAAGGAGAATCACAAAAACACTTTTCTAAAAACTGTTGCTTAGAAGAAGAAATCAAATTATAGAAGACACATAACTAAGAAATTCATGAAAATAAGGATACTTCAAATAAATATGGAATGTAACTTGAGCCATAGTTAGTTTTAAAATATACGAAACATTAAACTTAAGGAGTTAGGAAAAAACAATAAAGAAAAATGCCAATGGAATAGAGACAATGTATATTTTTGCTCATCATTTTAAACTCAAAGTCTAGCAGAGAGTAAGAATTCAATCATTCAATGACTATATAAATGAGACACTGTGAATGAGAATATATAAGTAAGGATTTCATAAAAACAAAAGATAAAATTAATGAGGTAGGAAAAAAAATGAACCAAAAACCAAAACCTGAAATATTTTTTATATCCGTATTTTTTTAAAAGCTGTTGGATGATTTTTTTGAGGTGTTGGGCAACATTTATCTATCTTCTCCTGTTTTTGTGCTTTTTTCTGCTTTGTAGAAAACAAAGGTCCTCCTCTGAGATATGAAATTTGGTGTCAAGAACTGGGAGGTTTGAAATTTTATACTACTCGCAAGTTGAATTAGTCTGCCTTTGTTTTATAGAAGCTGGTAGAGGACATCAAACTCCTGGGTCAGAGATGAAGGACTTTATTATTTAGAGCTACAGAAGAAGTCAGAGAATCAGCATTTGCATTGGTTCTGCCAGACAGAAATCCCACAGGGCAATGAAAAGAGGGCTGGGCGATACCTGCACACACAATGGAGTGGGTTACAGGAGAGGAACTGTGAGTGTAGACCAGTAATCCTATCTGGCCTGTGCCCTGGAGGGAGACACTATCTCAGTCTTCTAAGGCTACTTGCTACATAAACCTCTCTGAAAAGATAGTCTGGAATGGAGTCAGTCAGGGCCTTTACTTGCAAGATGTGCAGAGATGCTAGAAACCCATGGAGAATCATCTAACAGGAAGAGGGGAAGGAAGCACCATTACTGAATGAACAGCAGCAAATAGGTTTGTAGTTTTATAAAAAAACAGATGGAGAATTTTTTCCAGTATTTTCTGAGTGTTTTCTGTTTGATCACCCGCTTTAATGCTGAAGGCAGCTGAGGAAATAAACAGTTGTTTCTTGCAATTCCTCACTTCATGATTTCTTGAATCTAACAGATCTTTGCTATCTTCCCCAACCCAGATATTCAAATGTTTTGTAAGTATTATAAGCAGGAAGAGGTTTAATATAGGGAATTAGAAATTCCCTATATTAAACCTCTTCCTGCTTATAATACTTAGTATGTTTTCTGTTTTCCTGACCAAACTCTGTCTGATACAATATATAAAAACATGGATCCAGAAAACAGACTCTCACATATGGGAATCTGGGATTAGTCATTGGAAGGCCATATGACTTCATCATCAGTGGAAAACAAAAATAGGTAGTCCAAAGAAAAGGCGCGTAGGAAATAGTGTCTATTAAAGACAAGCTTATGGCACAATCAGAGGGGCAAAATCCTTTTATGACTACTCTTAAAAATATATTTTTCAGTAAGTTAATAGATACAGAGCTATAAATTCAGAACCAGAAGTAAGATTTGGTCTTGTGAGTTACAGATTTACAAGGCAAATGGAATTTTTATCAATGCTTTGCCTCTTATGTAAAAGTTGGAGTATTGATTAGGAAGGAGTAGAACTTTAAGAACTGGAATAAGAACTTTCCAATGGATTCCAGTGAATTTGAGGAGTTTAAACTGCTTACTTCCACTAATCCTTGCTTTCCATCAGAAGCAGCTTATCTTCCCCTATATGGGGATGTTAGCCTCGCTTTGCCTGTTGATTCTAAATTATCTCGGTGAAGCGTCCCCTGGTAAGGCAATGCCAGTTCTGTTCAGAACCTATCCCCACACCTCTCATTGCTCCCAGACATGTAATCAGAGGCTGCGCACAGGATGTTGGGGATGATTACAAACTCTAATCCAGGAGGAGATGGCACACACACACACTAAAACAAAATCAATAATTTCCAATTTTATATTCACAGAAAACTGGGAAGAATGTTGGTAAAAATGATTCTAAAGGAATTATAGCAGGGCAAAACAAAGCAATAACAATAACAATTAAAAAAAATACATAAAGCTAGTTTACTCAATGGGCGCCCTTACAAGACATTCTGGAGTAACTGCGTTACCACAAACAGCTGGGAGTGACTTCCAACAATTTACTCAGTCTGTTGACTTAAACCTGAACATATCAATGATCTAAATTAGATAAGTATGAGGTGCCAGGACTTCCCTAGTATAACGTTGACTAATGTATCTAAAAGCTTAAGGAAATAAGCATGTCAGAGAATATTAATCATGGGAAACTCTCACATCTATGCCCTTACTGTATCCCTGAAGAGAGTTTAGAGAATACTCCCTGCACCCAAAGCTTTGAGCAATGCTCATGAAAGTAGCACCAGCAGAAAGCATGGTAGTAGCTGTTCATTGCAGGCTGGGGAAGACTGTGGGAGATGGTGCCACTGAAATGTACTCCCCAGTTTTAAAGGGTGAATGGCAGAATCCAGAGACACGGAGGTGCCATTACTGCAAAGGGTAGAGGGTGGAGCCGTGAAACTTGACTGCGAGAGTCTAGGTTTTGATAGTTGAGCAGCCTACTAAAATTTTACTTGATTCTTATAATGTCTACTTGATCTAGATGTTTGATTAAAAACCCAAGCTTTAGTAGTCAGAGATCTGAAATGAGTCACTACAATGAAGAGTCATAACTCACTCACATCCCCAATTTGATCCAGTTCACAGACCCAGAAGCTTTTGAATAAAGAGGAGGCACTTTCCCTTGAGGAAGGTCCCAACAAAATTGCCACAAGTGTATACTGTAAACATTCCTTTCAGTCTTCCATGGAGTGACCTGAGGCCATGTGCCGGAGCGACCGTACACTGAGTAATGGGGATGGCCCAGAGTTCTAAAATCTCTTTGGACCTTGGTCCCAAACAGCCACTAATGCACGAGGCTTCAAAATGCCTCAGTCAGAGTTTGGTCTTACTGTGATCAGGCAATAAACAGAGTTTTAGCCAATGTCCTCTGACACCCTGTGCTTATTATTCCAGAATATTATTAGTTGGAATAGACATAGCGACTGACAGAGTCCCCACATTGGCTTTCTGACCTGTAGAAGAGGACCACTATAGTAGGATGGGAAAATTAGAACCTGAGGAAATGCTCCTCTTACCAGAACAGAAAGTGAAAATTCATGCCAAATCATGGGTAATTTCAGAACTTATTGCCACCACCAAATACTTGAAAGATACAAGATAAATGTTTAAAATCACATTCTCATTTAACTCACCTGTCTGTTGTATGCAGAAGATATATGGATCTTGCAGAATACCAGTTAATTTTCATAAAATTAATCAGGTGGTGACTCTAATTTCAATTGCTGTTCCAGCTGTACTACCTTTATTAGAGTAAATCAATTCAGCCCCTAGTATCTAGTATACAGCTATTTAGCAGTACGTCTTCATTATCCTACCTCAGGGTTATGTCAATTCTTTTGCTCTCTGTCATTATAGAGAGGATATTACACATATCCTGTGTGATATTATCCTGTGTAATATCACACAGGATATTACATTTGTCCACTATATTAGTGACATCATGCCAATTGCCTTATTAAGACATATATGTACCAGAGGGTGCACAAAATCCTCATGGAAATTCAGGGAACTTGGTTGATTTTCTAGGGGTCCAATGGGCATGTCAAAGTATCGCATCCAGAATTTAAAAATGTTACTGTGTCTTCTACTACCACCATAAGAAGAGTCATAGTTCTTGGTGGAACCTTTGGTTCTGGAGGCAACATATATCACCTTTCAGGATGTTCTAATCCACTTAACAAGTAACACCTAAAGCTGCTAATTTTTAATAGCGGCCGAAAGAAGAGAAAGTGCTCTCGTTGTTTTGGACTGAAGCGCATGCTGCTTTGCTATTTGGAATTTATGAACCAGCAAATTCCATGAGTGCCCATGATGTCTGTGGAAGACAGGTTTACTATGTAGCGCCACTGGCAAGCCCTGATAGGTATGTGATAGCATATATCCCTAGGATTTTTAAAAAAGTACTGTCCTTCATAGTTAGCTGTTCTCTTTTTAAGAAATAGTCGCTGGCTTGCTTTCCAACCCTGATAGTGGTAGAATGACTCACTATAGGATATAAATTGATCATGCTACCTAAGTTTCCCATCACAAACTGGATGTTCTCTGATCTCAACCATAAAGAAGAGCATGCTCAGTACCACTCTATCATCAAGTGCAAGTGATATGTAAGAAATCGTGTTCCAGCAAGCCATGGGAACACAAGTAGGATGTGTAAGCTGGTGACTCAGGCTCCCAGAACAAGTGTGTTCTCCTGCTTCATTGTCACTTTTCCTTTGACTGTAACGTGTGGACTCATGGTCAGGATTTCCCTCTGACCAGTTGCCTGAAGCAGATAAAATTTCAGGTTTGGTTTAGAGATAGCTCTGGATGATAGGCTGCCACCAGTTTGAAATGAACTGCCACTTTCTTTCAGCACTGTTTAAGAGTGTCATAGAAAGACAGTGAGGAAAAAAGCCCTCTCAGTGGACAGAACTTTAAGACGTGCACTGTATTTTTAACTTTACTTTAAAGGGATAATGGTCAGGGGTACAGATGGATACCAGTACACGAGCAGAGACTAATGGAAAAGCTGGATAATCACAGACCTGAAGGGCATAAGATGGGAGGCTTGGTGGTATGGAGAGCTAGGCAAAGAGTATGTGAATGCTGTTGAGAGCATGCCAGAGAAGGCCCTCCGTAATATTTGGATACAACCCACTCTGTGGAGATCAGTTTCTCTCTTTTCTTAGTCATTCCAGTGCTTGGTTATTGGACACAGGAATAAAATCACCAGAATTAGGATGGAATCTAAACAACACAAGATTTTTTTTCCCACAAAACACATATGACAAAGGCCACAGCTGAATGGTTCACCAAACAACAGCACAAAGCAAATCTCATACCCCAATATAGCATCATTTCCTAGTGAGACTAGTGAGCCACTCAGTGGCAGAAGGATTCTATTGGACCCCTGCCATCCTGGAAGGAAAGAAATGTTTTTCTTTAAAAAATATACTGACTTTGGCTATGAATTGTATTTCCTCCCCCACAAAGCCTCTGCCAGCATCACCACCTGTGTATTTATTGAATACCTTATTCCCTATATTGGTATCCCACGTAATATGGCTTCTGACCAAAGAGCTCATCTTACAGCAAAAGCAGTGACTCATATCCGTGAGACTTACTGGTCTTACCGTGTACCACATCATCCAGAAACTACTGTTCTGATGGAATGGTACACTGATCCACTGAAGAAAAAGTGCAAGTATGTGAATAAGAACTTGCAACTCTGAGGTGTCATCTGACAAGATGCAGTATATATTCTGGTAGCAACTGACAGCAACAGCAACTAATACATAATTCTGTTTCCACAATAGCCAGGACATGGGCTTAAGGATGTGAGAGGGTGGGTAGCCTCTTCCCATGTTACCTCAATGATTCATTAACTAAGAATTTTGTTTCCCATTCCTATAACTTTGATCTTGGCTGGATCTATCAGTTTAGTCCTCACAAAAATGGTTCTATCCAAGTGGAAGCTGAGAATTCCACTGAACCAATTTGAACTCCTCACAACCCTGACCTAAAGGGCAAAGCAGAAGTTTAATGTCTGGATGATTGGTCTTGATTATCAAAGGGAAATGCGTTTGCTGTTGTATATGCTGGGGCCTTCCCTTTATTACCGCTGTTATTGCTGCTGCTGCTTTACTACTACTAACAATTCAGAAGTCATATTTAGGTCACCCAACCAGGTAAAGAACAAAACCAGCCCAGAAATGCTGGCTGAGAGACAAGGAACAAGAACTGGATACCGGAAGAAAGAAGTTGTAAAACTCGACTGTTAGCCTCAGGACTTGTTGCTGTGTGTATTCTCATCTTTGCTCTGTTTACATATACAGATGATGGTACATGCTGGCTGAAACAAAAAGTTAAAATTAAAAATATATTATTCAGCATTCACAGAGCTAAATTAGTATAAAAGAAACTTAAAAATTGTCTTATAAACCCATGCACATATGTTCACCTTATCTTTGATAAAGGAGGCAAGAGTATACAATGGAGAAAAGACAGCCTCTTCAATAAGTGGTGCTGGGAAAACTGGACAGCTACATGTAAAAGAATGAAATTAGAACACTCCCTAACACCGCACACAAAAATAAACTCAAAATGGATTAAAGACCTAAATGTAAGGCCGGACACTATAAAACTCTGAGAGGAAAACATAGGCAGAACACTTTATGACATAAATCACAGCAAGATCCTTTTTGACCCACCTCCTAAAGAAATGGAAATAAAAACAAAAATAAACAAATGTGATCTAATGAAACTTAAAAGCTTTTGCAAAGCAAAGGAAACTACAAACAAGATGAAAAGACAACCCGCAGAATGGGAGAAAATATTTGCAAATGAAGCAACTGACAAAGGATTAATCTCCAAAATATACAAGCAGCTCATGCAGCTCCATAACAAAAAAAACAAACAACCCAATCCAAAAATGGGCAGTAGACATATCTCCAAAGAAGATATACAGATTGCCAACAAACACATGAAAGGGTGCTCAACATCACTAATCATTAGAGAAATGCAGATCAAAACTACAATGAGGTATCACCTCACACCGGTCAGAATGGCCATCATCAAAAAATCTACAAACAATAAATGCTGCAGAGGGTGTGGAGAAAAGGAAACCCTCTTGCACTGTTAGTGGGAATGTAAACTGATACAGCCACTATGGAGAACAGTATGGAGGTTCCTTAAAAACCTAAAAATAGAACTGCAATATGACCCAGCAATCCCACTACTGGACATATACCCTGAGAAAACCATAATTCAAAAAGAGTCATGTACCACAATGTTCATTGCAGCTCTATTTACAATAGCCACATGGAAGCAACCTAGGTGTCCATCGACAGATGAATGGATAAAGAAGATGTGGCACATATATACAATGGAATATTACTCAGACATAAAAAGAAACGAAACTGAGTTACTTGTAATGAGGTGGATGGACCTAGAGTCTGTCATACAGAGTGAAGTAAGTCAGAAAGAGAAAAACAAATACCTCTGCTAACACATATATATGGAATCTAAAAAGAAATAATGGTTCTGATGAACCTAGGAATAAAGACACAGACGTAGAAAATGGACTTGAGGACACAGGGAAGGGAAAGGGTAAGCTGGGACGAAGTGAGTGGCATTGACATATACACACTACCAAATGTCAAATAGATAGCTAGTGGGAAGCAGCTGCATAGCACAGGGAGATCAGCTTGGTGCTTTGTGACCACCTAGAGGGGTGGGATAGGGAGGGTGGGAGGGAGACGCAAGAGGGAGGAGATATGGGGATATATGTATACGTATAGCTGATTCACTTTGTTATACAGCAGAAACTAACACAACATTGTAAAACAGTTATACTCCAATAAAGATGTTAAAAAAAATTGTCTTGACAGAGAAAGAGAAATATTGTATGATATCACTTATATGCTGAATCTAAAAAGAAATGATACAAATGAACTTATTTACCAAACAGAAACAGACTAAGAGAATGAATTTATGGTTACCGGAGGGATGGGTGCAGGGAAGGGGTGGTTAGCGAGTTTGGAATTGACTTGTACACACTGCTACATTTAAAATAGATGACCAACAGGGTCCTACTGTATAGCACAGGGAACTCTCCTCAATGTTATGTGGCAGCCTGCATGGGAGGGGAGTTTGGGGGAGAATGGATACATGTGTATGGATGGCTGAGTCGCTTTGCTGTGCACCTGAAACTATCACAACATTGTTCATTGGCTATACTCTAATACAAAACAAAAAGTAAAAAAAAAATTGTCTTGAAATGGTATTGTTTTGTAAGTTTGTAGCACTTGTACTTCTCAAGTTATTAAAACTCAAAACCTCACTGAGATTTTGAGGATAACCTGTGCGTGTGTATGTGCACACACATGCCCATGTATTTGTATATATTAACCCAATTATGTTTTCCCTCTTAGCCTATTCTACTATTTTAAATAGTGTGTGTTGTTGCTGGTTGTTATCTTTATAATTTAGTTATAAGACATCAAAGAGGAATTATGCAGCAGATACATGTATTTTTTCCTTACTTTCTTACGTACACAGTTTTATGTACAAATTAATTTTTCCTCCTTCTTTTTCTCTTCCCTCACCAGGGAAAATAAAGTTATAGATATATTTTAAAACTGCCACTGGAAGTCGTTTCATTATTTCTCAAGATCTACAGGAACAAATACAAACATTGGCTACATGGGAAGAAACATTCTTCTCTTCACTTGGGGGAGCTGTAATCTGTTTTCCTGCTGCATCCTGCATTCTTTCCCTAAATGTTTTTCCAGGATGTTACAGAGCCTCAGAACCCTTGGTGATCTTGCCAAGAACAAATTGTGAAGTAGTTGCTGAACCCATTACCTACTAAGATGTTGTTCATCTTAATTTGACAACATATGCATCCCTGGCCAAAAAATGTGCTTCCTTCGATGATAAGGGACTCTGGAAGTAATTCTTAGGGGGCTCAACTGTAATTACAGCCTCCCTTTGGCCAAAGGGGTGAATCCTGGATTGAGCTTTTGAAATATTCTTTAAAATATTATTAATTATATCAAGAAAAGAAGAGCCCCCCCTCTCCTTTTTTTCAATAGTTGAAGTCGCAGCTTTTCTGTTTTAAAACCCTGTAGAAGATTTAATATCCTATGGATTTCTGGGAAGTCACAGGGCTAGACACACCAGCTCAGTGTTTGGGGTAAGGTTTTTCAAGAAAAGTCTCTGCACAGATATGGATGAGAAAAAAGCGTGTGAAAGGCATCAGACAGTGCAAACAACAGCTGCCTCTGCAAACCAGAAAGCACTCTGTATCTCCATGTGATAGTTTGTTCCTCAGCCTTCCCAGGGCTGGAGTGTGCATTACAAACAGTGCAGATAAGACCAGAAAGATGGGCATTTATGTCCTAACAAAGTTTGCATTTATGCACGAGTGAACAAAAAAGGAGGCAGGGAAAGATGTTTGAGATGCTGCTCTGTGACTAATAAGTTAGTCGTATCATCAAAGTTGTAAACTGTATGAGCTGCCTTCATTTTTAGGCTCATCTCTGAGGCCCCCCAGCAGCTCAGCTGTCATTGCTAGACCACAGCATCTTGAAGAATGGGGATTCTGTGCTCTCTAGTGCCTATAACCCTGGAGGACAAAAGCCAGGCCTACTGGAAGACCCTGTTGGTTTGAGCCCTCCTCTGAGGCAGGGATGCAGGGTGTTTGGGTTTAATTGGGGGACTATTGTGAAGAGGAGAAGGACAGTTCTACTCTGTGCTCTAGAGAAGGGACATCTGGCTACGTATTCTTTTCGACCACACCCGTTGCTATAGCCAGCGGCATCAGGAATCCTCTCTAAATTCTGTTGTCATTTATCTGTATCTACTTTGGAACACTGAGGTTAGTGTTTTTGTTTTCTTTTTTAAACATAGTTTTTTGTTATTTGATTTTTTTCTACTCTACTGTTAAATAGCAACTATAATTTTGTGCTTAAGCTATAAACTCTCTTTTATTAAGAGAACGCTAACAGGATTTCACAAATACCTATGGTCCTGTTTGTCATACATCAAAAAATATAAAACACCAGAACCTTTATATTCATTGTATAATGTGTAGAATTTCATTATTATGGTATGTTACCTGCATTTCAGAGGACCTACTATAAGACTATGGTAAATCATACTGAAATAAACTAGATTAAAAAAAAAATCTGATGTCAGGTTCCAAACTGAATGTATTTCAGTGTGTCAAGGTTTTTTTTTTTTGACCCAAAACATATTTTATTTTCTCTTTCACCTTAGTGAAGAATTATCATCAGGAGATATCTATGGTAATTATCACACTATGAAAACATTTCCAAACTGTATCTTCAATCTCTTCAAAGGGCAAAGAACTTTCATATTTAAACTATTATAAAAACAAAGCCTTAGCTTTAAGTGAAAAATTAATCATTACAACAACAATGATCATATGGAATACATTATTAAGAGCTTTCACCGAGAAGCAAAGGAGAATTTTGTCTTTCTGAATGAACAGAACAAGGGGTAGGCAAATGGAGATTTTAGAAAAGGAAGGCACCATTAACTCTTTGTGGTTGGAGGTTTCCCAGATGTATTTCTGCATCTCCAATCTTGGGAATTAACCTCTCATAACTCAATGTCATAGGGAGGTTATATCTTTTTCACCTCATTTTCTTGGGTGCAGTGGCATGGGGGAATTTGTGGGGATCATGGGACATTTTCAATGGATGTAGGTAATGAAAAGGACACTTTAAAAAAAATTAATAGACAATTTTTTTGGAGCATCCTAGGTTTACAAGTTATTGAGAAAAAATACAGAGAATTCCCCTATGCCCCTTACTGCCCACCAGTTACCCCTGTTTTTTTTTTTTTTTTTTTTAGTTACCCCTGTTTTTAACAGCTTACATTAGTGTGGTACATTTGTTACAACTGGTGAGTCAATACTGATACATTATTATTAAGTAAAGTTGATAGTTTACATTGGGGTTCACTGGTATTGTTATACATTGAATTTGTCAAATGTATAATGACATGTGTCCACTGTTATAGTGTCATATAGAATGATAGCTTCACTGTGATATTGTGTTTTTATTTAATATTTTAAAAACAATTTACTGAACACCTGTTAGGTTGAAAGAGCTTTCACTTTGTGGTCATTATCCTCCAATTGCTTCTTCATATCATTCCTTCTCTTCATCCTGCTCTACACCTCTACAGAGGACATCCCTGGGACTCCCTTCTGAATTTGGGTTGGGTTTGGTCAGGGCAAGTTGCCAGCAGATAGATGATCAGAGGAGGAGAGGAGAGAGAGATCGGGGTGTTTATTCCCTGCTTCCTCCCTGTTAAGTTATGGTGTGGCAATGGCGGTGTTCCTCCACCCATGGCTGCACCTGGAGCCTTTCTTCCCCAGACAGAGCTCTCACCTGGTTCTAGAAACAGCTCTCCCATTCCCCCACCGTCGTTCCCCTAGGGCTTGGGGGAGTAACTCCTTCCTATTTTAGTTAGCCCTTTTTATCATCCCTTGTTGGTTTCTTTCTGCTGCATACACCTTTGTAAATAGACCTTTATGAAATTCTCCTCAGTTTCTTCTTGATTGTGCCTCTGTCTCCTGCAAGAAGCACACATGCTTTTCCCCTTGATGTTTTACAACATTCTGAGGAGTTCTAGCCCATAGCCCGTGTCCTCATTTTACATAGTGTTTAAGGAACTGAGGCCTGGGAAACTCAAAGCATTGCCCAAGGTCACGGGTTGCGTTGAAGTAGGGCTGACATTTAGGGGTCCTGACTCCTTGTATAGCAGGCACCATACGCACAGGAAGATTTGGAAAAATGTTTTGCTATTGTGTGATATGTTCATTATTATCCAAAAAGAAAAATCAGTATGAGAAATAAATCTGCCTGTTTTGGGAATACTGAGTTTGTAAGTGAACTGAATAATTTAAAATGTGATGTGGATATTGTTTTGGGGTCTTTCATGTTAACTGTCATCTTCTGGGGTATTTGGATTCTATGAAAAGGAGTAGAAAATATATTAACCCACATTCACATATGTATGAAAGAACGTACTTTACACATAAAACAACTTGACTTTAAGGCTCCATTCCAGAAGTCATTTAATGGCTGGGACAGACTATATTATGTCTACAATTAACATTTAGTAGATATCCACATAGTTTGCATTGAAAGAAAAAATATTTAATTTCTATGGATGTTTTGCTGAATGTAGAAAAATCTCATATAATTTAGGATTAGCGTGTGTTATTTTGAAAGAATCTAGCAGATTAATAAGATAATGACCAAATAATTGAGGCCTTGGTTTTCCACAAAGCACTTGACAATGCCCTTAGTAATACAGTTTGGGTGGGAACAAACAGAAGTTCTGATTAACGTGGCAGTGGAGTATGAGGGATGAATTCAGAAGATGGATTGTTCTTAGGAAAAACAGCTGAAACCCTATTGCAGTGACTTTCAGCCTTGGCTGCATGGTGGAATTGCCTGGGTAGCTTTAAAAAATACTGATGCATGGATCCTACCCAGACTGAATTGATGTAAAATGTGGCGTTGGCAGTGAGATCTTTTAAAAAAAATTCCTAGTGATTCAAGAAATTAAAGCTAGATCCTGGTATTGGTGGCATCTACCCGTTGTCCTAAAGAAGTGTGTGTGTGCGTGTACGCACATGCAATGCATTCTAGACATGAATGATATGTAAGAAAAGACACGGACACTAGACACCGTGATGCACGCAGGCCCCACAAGCAGAATGTTATTTTTTTGAAAGTAAGTATGTGGTAGTCAGTAGCTGACAATGAGACTTTGAAGCTAAGCTTTATGTTTGGGTGCTTGGATTTTATACTGAGGCCGATACGGAGTTGCTGGAATTTTATCTGATAGGTATTTTAAAGGGACCACAGTGCTGTGGTTTGGAGACTGGTTTGGAAGTAGACCTGATGTCATGCAAGGAGGCCACTTGTGGAAGTATTTCAGATGTGTTAGTGGCCTGGACTAAGATGGTGGTAGCAAAAATGGAGAGAAGTAAATAGATTCATAGATATTTTGAAAGATTTGGTGACTAAGGCGTACGAGTGTGAAAAAATGGAAGGAGTTAAGAATGACAAGCGTTCTGTTCAGAATATCAAACTTCTCTTACTACTTAGCATTTCCTGTGAAGAAAATCTGGGAGATTTTTCATCTCAAAGCACCTTTAACAAAAATCAGAGAACAGTGGTGATTACAGTTGAACTGCTCTCTTGGCGCTTAAAGTCTGTTGGTTAGAAAGACAAAGTTTGAGTTACCATTGTCACAAATGACTCTTATGCATCATTTTGAAATGAGTGGAGAATTTTCACTTGCAAAAAAAATTATTGCAGGTACGCAAATGACTATGCATTTAAAATCTAACTCAATTAATTACCTGAGTAAAAGTAATTTGACGTGCTTTGCCAAATTTTAAAATACAATTAATGTGTGTGTTTCATTTTGCTTTCAGAATGTTAAGTTTCAGCTCTCTTTAAGGAACACAGTGGTGAGAAAACACAACACTTCAAAACTCCACTAAGAACTACTTTGTAGAAATGGCAAGTTTAAGAGCAGAGTGGTCGACAAGATTCTGGAAATCCTAAAGGAACAATTTCCAAATATATCATGAGAGTGAGAAATGAATCACAGAGATGGGTGTAGTCATAGTTTTTAACTGCAATTCAGCTCCATCAGTATATTTTTTTATGAGCATTCTGAAAGAAAAAAGTGATATACATTTATGATTAGAAAATGAAAACAGTACATTTCATTCTCCTTGTTCAGTATGTAGCGAAGGTGGTGTGGGTACCTCATGCCTCACTGAATCATTGGCTCAGCTGGGCAGCACCATTCATTACCACAGGTATTTATAGCAATGAGGCTAATTTGTATACAAATATGTAATCTATATAAAATGTAGGTTATAGCCTATGTGGAGATAATTGTCTCCAGATTATCCGTATTTTCATATATCCTTTTACATTTGATTTCAATTCAACTGGATGAGTATGGCATTTGGCATTTGTAGGAAAACATATTAAACTCATTTTCCCAGTATTGTGTCCTTTCAGTTATATCGTTTATCACTTCTGATGCCAAAAATATGGCCATTCAGTGGTTTCCCTTGAACATATCATGGTAGGTAAGAGCCAAAACTATTGACTCTTAGATGAGTTTATCTGGGGATGCTCTTACCTTTTTTGGAAAGGTGTATTACTGTAGTTCCATTGTGTATGTGTGTGTATGTGTATGTGTCTGTGCATGTGTGTGTGTGTGTGTAATGTGAAATTTGCTAAAAAATTTTCCATCAAAACTACAAAGAGGATTCTTAGATAGTAAAAATGTATTAAACAACTAGAGCTATTTTAATGTGGAGAACACACAAGAGTTCCCTCTCCTGAAATCCACTGTGTTCCTAGACACTAGTTCCTAAGGCAAATGTTAAAATATGAACTAAGTAGTCGCTTCTGCACACCACTGTGTTGATCAATGATCACTGCTTTTGGTGGGAAATTTAAATAAATACAATTTGTGAGTAGTGTAAACATCATGAGGTTATATTATACAAACTCAGTGTATTTATTGTTCCTTCAGATTCTGACAATTTGACCTGTGTATTTTCTGTTTCTGCCTTCAACAAAGTACCATGTGGGTTAACTATGAAGTCTTCATCTACATAAAATTTTAATTTAAGTAGTTTGAGCTATGACTTGTATCGTGACACTAAGACACTACAGAAGTGAGCTATGGAATAAATGTTGAGAGAACAAAGTAACATAACATAAAGTGGCCAATGTAGACTGCCAGCTTGTTGATAGTAGAGCTTGGTTAACCAAATCACATGTAGCACATGTGTAGTATGAGAAAAGCTCAGAATGAAGTTCTTACAGTGAAAGGAATATCAGACTCTCTGCAAAAACTGTAGCAAGTGTAGTGGGTGCTTGAATGTTTAAGACTATGTCTGACTAGCCCTTTGGGTGTCAATAAATGCCATGAAGCACAAATATGGTGAAGAGGAAAGGACGGTACAGCAGTTGGAGCTTCCAGACAAAAAAGGAGGAGAAAAGCAGGAACTGCAGGCATCCTTTTGATCCTAAAGGGATAGTGAGGTGGACATTCCTGAATTGCACTGATGATGAAACAGTTGACACAAACACATCGTATTTGATGACTCAGGAGATTTCCTCGTTATGGAGATGAGAGCAGCCTTATTTTGGTGTGTGCACGACATGGGCATTTTTGTCATCAACGATAAGTTGTTCTTGAGCCCTTTTTATTCTAGGCACCTTAACAGGTCCCAGAATTCAGCAGTGTGTGTGCGTGGGGCGCAGATAGGCTTGCTTCACTCTGTTTTCTCAAAGGTCCCTGAACTTAATCTCCTCGAGATTGATATCTTGGAAATATCAGGCCGTTTTTGTTTGTTTGTTTGTTTTTTTCAACCTGTTGAGTTTCACAATCTCTCTTTCTCTTCCCTTCTAAAGTATATACTTTTCTTTCTAAAAAAGTAAAAACAAATAAACAAATAACTAAATAAATGGGAAAGATAATTTTATTTTTTTGCTTTTGTTTTGTAATTTTCCCTCACAGAATAGACTTAAGGTTTAAGCATTCTCCACCTCCTAGTTTCTACTAACTGGGGGCTTTTACATTGTATAATCAATACATGCTCTGAGAAGCCATCCAACTATTTGGGCAGAAAGTTTGAGGGATGCATATGAAACATTGAAAGACTATGGGTTTTAGAGTCAGGAAGATCAGATTTTGTAACTCAGGTTTGTCACATTAGCTGTGTGGTCATGGGCAAGTTACTAAGCCACTTTGAGATTTATTTTTTTCTTCTGTAAAATAATGATAGTTTAGAGATTTAAAAAGGCCTGTAATTGCTCATTATGATCTTTCTCCATAATTAATTACTATTATAAAAATATTCTCCTTTGCCACAGTGAAAACATGACTAGGAAAAAACTCAAAATAAGCAAAATTTTTGCAAGTAAATATAATAATCCTTAGTTCTTACATTTAATATCCCTAACATGCTCTGAGACCGTATAACGACAAAAGAGTTGTTAATATTCAGGTGCAGTTTCTGCCTTTTCTTCCTGCCTTTTCCCACTTTGGAAATAAATAGGTAGTTAGGCAAAAATGAGTGATGATAGAATCCTTGAAAATACATAAGTTAGATAGAATTAAATAGTTGAAAGTTGACTACATAGAATCTTTCATGCTAATTTATCTTCTGTTTCTCAAATAGCATTCCCTAAGCCAGAGGGCGTCTTAACAAATTAAAGAAAACTATTAGAAAAGAATCTTATACACAGGCAGTCTGAAAAAGACACATTTGGTAGGTGCTATGAATTTTGGGAGGTTATGCTCATGAAATAGATGTTTTACCATAAATATACTGAAATACTTCTGCTGAAACAATTAGTGAAATGTTCATGAAAATGGTCTTGAATTTTTTGAAAAGTCAAAGATTATTTCATTTATATGTTATCATTAATATGCAATAAATGTATTTTGAAAATAGAGCTTCCATATGAAATTTTGAAAATAATAACACAAAATAAACCAATAGTTCCATTAGCAGACAAAAGAATTGTCTTTGATTCAGTTTTTCCTCTTCAAATATTTGAGATTGCTCACTTTATAACGTTGTTACTGTAATTGAGTGATAAGAAGATACTTATCATTATTTGCTTCAATTTTTTTTTTTTCTGGTTGGCAAAAGGTACTATTTTGCATGTAGTATGACATGTATTATTCAGTTTTAAACGTGACAGGTATCACATATGAATTTTAAAAGCCATTTATTGAATCTTAATATTTTAGAACTAGAAAGAAACTACGGATCAATTAATTAAATTCTTTTCCTTTATTAATGAGCAACTTGGGGAATAAAAGATTGATTTTCCCAAAGACCAAAAGCTGATCTCCTTTATTTTAAATCTGAGTGAAGAGTAGCCTTTTGGTTCTTAATATAGTCATGAGCTCCAAAAATACAGACATTGATGTCATCTGTGCAACTTCAAATCCTCTGCTTACTCATGGATCTACTTTAGGAATCTATTTATGGTTATTATTACTCTGTTTGGAATGACAATGATGATGATGGTAAAAATAATGAGGAGGCTATAAAGACTGACGATATGAGAACCAGCTTTACTGATTTCAATAGATGATTTAATAACCA
This sequence comes from Balaenoptera musculus, assembly GCF_009873245.2. NCBI lineage: Eukaryota > Metazoa > Chordata > Mammalia > Artiodactyla > Balaenopteridae > Balaenoptera > Balaenoptera musculus. The sequence continues at coordinate 84,542,525 of NC_045793.1, read as the reverse complement.
CCAAAAAGATTCAGTGACACAATCTTCGCACATGTGTCAATTGGACCCACAGTTCTCCCCAAATCTTCCCAACCTGGCCACCAATACTGTTACTACTCACATTGTGATCTGCACTGACATGACTTAGGAGCTTGGTAGAAGGCAGAATCTCAGGCCTATTCCAGTCCTACTGACCACAAATCTGCACTTTAACAGATCTCCAGGTCACTAGCACACCTGTGAAAGTTGCTCTAGAGCACCTTTGATGAACCTCATGTACATCTCCAATGAGAAGTTGGACTTGTTAATGGGGAATCCCTGAGTACAGCTTTCAGGTTGCAAATTTTTCTGTGCTGTTTGTTTTGGGGTAGACACAGACCAACGTTTCCAGGCTCTTTCTGTGGCACTTCTAAAATGTCTGTAATTGCCAAAAGTGAAGAATGTTATAATTTCACACCAGAACTTGGTGGCAACTGTATTAATGACCATTTCATGGCTACGTAGCGTGCTCTACACTTAGAAAGGAGACCGTGCACTTTGTAGAAGTGGATTGGCACTGCATAGCTGTTAAAATTTCCAACAAATGCTACCAACTAAATTATAAGGGTGAATTAAAGGGTGCCCTTTATAAATAGTCACAAAAGGCCTCTGCAGCTGATTATAGTGTGGGTGTAATTTGGAGAAAGGTTTGCTGTAGGCATGAAATTATAGTACTGCTATTGGAATATAACCAAGACCCTTGCCATTTCCAGGAGTTGTACCACCACCTGCTAGTACACTTATTCAGAATTGAGTCAGAGGAATGGGTGAAGTCTAATGAATCATCAAGTGTTCATCTAAGACACTTGATCTAGCTATTACTTTCCAAATGCACCGTGTTTGAGCCAGACCCTTGCCTGTGGGCTGACCTGAAGCCCTAGAGATAAAGGTTTTCTGCCAAAGGAGCAAATCACCTAATGCAGTTTTTGTTCTGAGTCAGTCCTGGAATTTTGTCTGCATCTCTGTGGTCCTGGGCATCCTCATACATGCAGACAGGTCCTAAAGAGTCTCTAATGCTTCTCCTTAGGTGCCGATTTGATTTTGCAGCTAAGTGTTTCTAGTACTAAGCCAGTCTAGCAGTCACTGATCTCAAGTTCCTTTTGACTCAGAACGAGTTGGGAGCTGCATCTTCATATAGTTGCTGTTATTTAACAACACGTTACTTGTCTCAGGTCTGCGGGGGCTTGAGGACAGTTACCTAAGGAGCAGTTCCCCCTTGCTAAGGCTTGCTTTCCTATTAAATAAGTCTTCCTATCTCCTGTCTGAATTGGACCAGGAGTTTTGAAAGTATATCTTTGTGTGTGTGGTGTGCGTTGGTGTCAGTGTGTGAGAGAGAGAAATTTGTGTGTGCCTTCTGTAGCAATAACAATAGCTACATTTATAGTGAGCTTACTGTGTACAAGGCACTGCTTTTAGCACTTTATATATATAGTCTGATTTAATCCTTACTGTAACCATGGTTTAGGTACTATTATTATTTGCTTTATAGATAAGGAAACTGAGGCACAGAACTGTTAAGTTCTTGATTAAGGCCATAAAGCTAAAATGATTTGAACCCAGGCAGTAGAGCTGCCAAGATGGATTGTAATAGTGGATTAGTCGATATCTGCATATTGCCTCTGACTTTAGTGGAGGGATGAGGGGATAGCGTTAGCAGAAACCTGGAGAGTAGGGGCCGCTAATGAGGGCCTGGGAAGGAGAGTGTCTCCAGCTTTCTCTGTGATCTAAGGCTGATCAGGTAGTGAAAGAAACAAAGAGAGACAGAGAGCCCCTCCTGTCTTCTCTGGCTGGTGAGCAGAGAAGCAGGGGGAGCACATGGTGACAGGCAAAATAAGGAGGAAGTCGCAACTTCCTCATTCTGAGAAGCAGATGTCAACTCTTAGGCAGACTTAGGGGTCTCAAGCAGACACTGGCAGAGAACTTTACCATCAGCCTGCTTTCTGTGAGCAGGAAAGAACCAGGCTGACCCTGGGGCAGTTAGCCAGACGCCAGAAGTTAAACGGAAGGATGTAGGCTGGTGGAAGGAGATCTGAGAAATCCTGTTTAAGCTGTCTATGCCCAGGTGGAGGACAAGGTACTTGTAGGCAGAACAGCATGTGGCACGGTCAGCTGTAATTTCCTGGGGGCTGGAGTGAACATAAGTCAGCCAGTCCCGCTCTCTCCCTACTATGTGCAAAATATTCCCAACTGTGTTCATTAGATGATATAATCTTGAGTATTGAGGAAGACAGAATTTCTTAAATTCAGAGATGTACAAAGAGTTCCTCATTAAAAGTCATTTGGTATACTTTTAGAGATGGGAGTCACTACCACAAGCGAATATGCTACTGTAAGAGAAAATGTTTTTAATTAATACTGAAATAGTGAGGACACTCTGCTAGCATTGAGAACACTTAATATTAAAGTAAAATGTTATTGTCTGCCACTTCCTTTTCTCTTTAGATAATTAGCATAGGATTAAAAAATTTTAAACGGGATTTTCAAACTCATAGCAAGCAGCTGTCTTCTATTACAAAAGACAATACACTCATACATATGTATTATGCACTGAATTAACTGTTGGATTTTTATTTTAAAAAGTTCTGATGATGTCCTGCATTTTTATAATGATTTAGATCTCTGAAAGGCCACCAGTTTGCATATTTTAAGTGAGAAAGGAGGATTTGGGTGGGATAAGCATTCCAAAGTTCATATAATTGAAGGGCAAGGCCTAAAATTAGTTGTTCCACTGGCCTAAGATTCTACTATTTTGTACTCATTCCTTTTACTTAAAAGGGAATTTTTTTCCTCTGAATATTTTTTACTATAAAAGTATATGTATTTATTATAGAGATTTCAGAAAAATAGAAAAAAGATCCATAATCATTTTCCTTTGAGATAAACATTATTATTATTATTATTATTATTATTAAAATGGGAATTATTTATTTATGGCTGTGTTGGGTCTTCGTTTCTGTGCGAGGGCCTTCTCTAGTTGCGGCAAGCGGGGGCCACTCTTCATCGCGGTGCGCGGGCCTTTCACTATCGCGGCCTCTCTTGTTGCGGAGCACAGGCTCCAGACGCGCAGGCTGAGTAATTGTGGCTCACGGGCCCAGTTGCTCCGCTGCATGTGGGATCTTCCCAGACCAAGGCTCGAACCCGTGTCCCCTGCATTAGCAGGCAGACTCCCAACCACCGCGCCACCAGGGAAGCCCGAGTTAAACATTATTAATTCTGTTTTATATTTTGTTTCTATAATTTTATTATATAGAGTCTGTATCTACAGAATTTGACTCCAAGCATATTAATAAATATGTAGTTTTTAGTTTTCATTTAATTTTAAGTGGTGACTCTTTTTAAAAATTTTTTTTAAAATTTTATTTTATTTTATTTATTTCCACTGAATCGGGTCTCAGTTGCAGCACGTGAGATCTTCGTTGCGGTATGCAGGTTCTTCCCTTGCGGACCGTGGGCTTCTCTCTAGTTTTGGTGTGCGGGCTCCAGAGTGCACAGGCTCAGTAGTTGCAGCGCGCAGACTTAGTTGTCCCATGGCATGTGGGATCTTAGTTCCCCGACCAGGGATCGAACCCATGTCCCCTGTAGTGGAAGGCAGATTCTTAACCACTGGACCACTAGAGAAGTCCCTAAGTGGTGACTCTTTCCCCATGCCATTAATTTGTCTTCAGAACATGACTTTTCATGACTACATCATCATCATAGCTATAGAATACTTTGAGCCTTCTACTTTTATAATGTATGATGTAATTTAAATTATAGAGGAGCTAGAGATGTGATAGAACTTTATTGGGGAGAGGAAGGAGAGTGGTAAGAAGTAGTATAAGATAAATTTTTAGAGACCGAAACGTAAAATAAATTGATAATGTGTAGAAATAATTTAAAAACTGAAAAGAAATCACAGTATAAACAGCCAAAAGCCAGAAAAATTTAAAAGTCGGCTTCTAAAAAGAGGAACATTTTTTTAGAAAAGAGGAATTCAAATAGGAAACTGATGATTTTCATTATAAGTTCCTCTAAATTACTTGACTTTTAACCATCTGCATGTATACTTTGGTTAAAAAAAGGTGTAAATTTACTCTGGAAAAGATTTAGCCATTAAGATTACCCTCAGAATCTTACACCTGTGCGTGTGCATGTGTGTGTATGTTTGTGTGCATGTGTATTCATGTGGGAAGGCAAGAAGGGGAATGCTGTATCAGGTGTGGCAGGAGGGGCCTTAGCGCCCAGTGGTGCCTTCTGGGATAGCACGGGGCCCCAGGTGTACTGAGAGCAAGGATGAGAAAGCCCAGGGTTGAAGTGGAGGAGCCCTTAGTCTCTGTGTCACAGTCTTGCTTTAGGTTAATCTTGCCAAGAAGACCTCATCAAGAGGAATGTCAGATCCCAAGAGCAAAGAGCGTTAGAGCTGGCAAAAGGACAGTTGCTCCAAATGTTACATAGAAACAGAAGGGAACGGTGTTCTGAGCAACATGTCTATTCACCATTGGCATGTAAAATCCCCTCATTATAAACTGTAGAGTGCCCAAGCCATTTTACTGCAGTGTGATTTTGTTAAGTAAATATATAGCTTAAAAAAATCACATTTCCAAGCTGAGATATTGAGAAAGAAAAAAGAAAATTTCTGGTTTTCCTGTAGCAAATTGTGAGTTAAAATAAAAAAGCATCTTAAACCCAATGGGAAATGGGAGGTATCATGCCTTATATCATCCTCATCCATCCCCATCTCCTTTTTTTCCACATTCTGAATGGAGTTGTGCTGCTGTTTAGTTTGACTGATGTGTTTGGAAGTTTAGATAAGAGGCTAGAAAATTTGAGGAAGGCAACTGATTACTTTATTGATTTTATTAATTAATATTTTGAGGTGTTTACAATGCCAGGAACCATGTCAGCTGCTGGTTTATAATGGTTGATAAAATACAGTGTCTGCCCTCAGGAAACCAGCCCCTGGGGTGACATATAGTAAGCAATTCAGTCATGGAAGTAGGAGATCTCAGTGAACAACTCAGCCTAGCGCAGGTTTTCTTACTGTATATAATTACAAAATGTTCAAATAGAACTATTTCTTAGGGAAGGAGCAAAGGAAGAACATGAAAAAAAGAAAACAAAAGTTGAAATTATTTTTCTTTGCTAAGAATTTATTTGAATTCAGTAAATGCAGTCCTGGGTCACTCACTGAACTTGCTTTAAAGGAAAAATTGAGAACAGAGAGGGTGAATTACCCTTCTGTTTTAGTTGAGCTTTTTCAATAGAGATTTCTCATGTCTCTTTTGTTCTCTTCCTCCTCCAGGTGAACAGTATTCCCCCTTATCTATCTTTGTTTTCTCTGCTTATCTCATTCTCTCTCCTGTTAGTTCCCCTACTTTTTCATTTTCCTGCTTATTCCTCTTTGGACACTTTTTCTTCTCCTCCTCCCTCACCTTTCCGTAACCAGCAGCCCTTAGATAGTCTTAGAATTATAAGCAATCAAATCCAGCTTTAGAAGAAACTTACACTGGAAATAAGACAGGATATTGGCATTTCTATTAGGACTCTAAGATAAGTTTGGCCTGTTCTGTGGTAGGCAAAATAGCCACCCCCAAAAATGTCTATGTCCTACCGTCCAGAACCCGTCAGTATTTAGACTACATGGCAAAGGGGAATTAAGAAGAAAAGGGGAATTACAGAAGAAAATAAGGTTGCTAATCAGCTGACCTTGAGGATTATCAGGTGAGCCCAATCTAATCACCAGAGCCCTTAAAAATGGAAGAGGGAGGCGGGGTAGAGAGAATCACAGACTTGGCCGCGAGAGGAGGACTCAGACCGTCGTTGCTGGCTTTGCAGATGGAAAAAGACAATCATGAGCCAAGGTACGTGGGTCTCTAGAAGCTGGAAAAGGTGAGGAAATGGCTTCTCCCCTAGAATCTCAAGAAAGGAACCTACTCCTGCAGACAGCTTGATCTAAGGTATCTTAAGGTGTCTTACACCAAAGCAAGTTGGACTTCTGGCCTCCAGAACGAATAATAAATTTGCATTGGTTAAGCCACGACGTTTGTGGTAATTTGATGTAGCAGAGGTAGAAATTAATACGTGACTGCTAACTTTGCAAACAGTCTGGGGAAAAGATGCAGCTAGGGATTGTTCCTTGTCAATGACTCACAGACCCAGTGGATCAGAAGTGATTTTTTAAAAGAGTTCACTGAGCACAGGTGTACGTAATTTAAAGCCGCAGTACCTTCTAAGAGGGAATAGATATTGAAAAGGAGCCCAACAGGTATACCTAGAGATGTAGGTACTGAAGAGTAACCTGAATAAAAAGTCACATCTTTTGGAGATACACATATATATATGTGTGTGTGTAATATAGAGGAGAAAAAATAATTTTCCCTCTACCTTTCTGATTTCTTTGTTGAGACCCCTGTAATAAAAGACAGATTAGCAAGAGAAAAACAAACAGAAGTTTATTAATATGTATACCCCATGTATTACATGGTCAATACCCAGGAGAAAATGAGTAACTCCCTGAGGTGGCTTATAATTCAGGTTTAAATACCATCTTCAGAGGGAAAGGGGAGGAGGGATGTAGGCCTTTTAGGGGAGAGTAAATGATTTTTCAGAAAGATGAATGGGCCCTTAGAAGAACAGAGGGGAGGTATGATGGTTTGGGACAAAGTTTGTCTGTGTCTGGTGTTCGCTTCTAGTCTCCTCTCCTGTGATAAGTCAATCTTCTTTGTTGGTGAAACCCTCAGGGAGGGGATCTCTGACAGCTGAGCTTGTTTTGGAGACTCCGTCTTTAGGCAGAGGAGGCTATCGACTATCATTTTGGGCAGCACAGAATACAACATTTCCACTATTGCAGAAAGTTCTTGGATAATGCTATTCTAGATTAGTCATACTATTTATTCATTAATTCTAAAAAAATGTCTGCCCCCCTCCCAGAGAATTTTCTGCAAATATTTTGCTAGGCTTTAGAGATAAAAATTTATGTGAGGAAGAAATGGGTTTTTCCTTGTAGATCTTTCAGTCTCTTAAGGAGAGCAAGGCACATAAATACAGTCACAGAATTATTACTAAAGCATGTTCAAGTTATATATTTCAAAGGAAAGAGTGGCCAGTTATCCTGGGGGAGAGAAGTTTCCCTCCAAATGAGTTTGGAAAATGAGCTGTATATCATACAATGGGTCAGGGTGTTTCAGGTGAATAGATTAGGTGAATAGAAATAGTGTTACTGAATAACCGCCATAGTAAAAGCTTGTATCTTTGATACCTCATTTATTTTTTGCAACATTCATGTTCCATGTTACAGGTAAAGAACATAGAAATCCAGAAGTTAAATAAGTTGCCAAGATCACAAAGCAACTTGATAAATGAAAAATTTTTCAGATTAACTGTGGGCAGAAAAAAACAATTACTCTCATAAAAATATGTTGATTAAAAGATGGTTACAGAACCAGGATTTAACTCCGGTGTCTGGCTTTAAAGGTCATGGTTTTATTTATATACTGTTCTTATTCCACACCCCCCCTCCAAAAAGGTGTTATACAATGCTAAAGAGCAAAAAAATGAACCAGGATATATAAACACTGTGAACATACATGCATTCAACAAATTATGTAAAGCAACTGACAGAATTGCCAAGAGACAAGTAGACACTAACAATTAAGGTTGAAGCTATCAACATGTACTTCTCAGAAAGGGATAGATAAAATAGACAAAATTTTAAGTGGAGATGCCAGGAATCTTTCCAATTAAAAGCTTGAGTTACCACAGAATTATTTAACTTAATAGCTAAGCCACTACTTGACAAAATTTGAGAGACAAAGCTAAAGTAGTGCTTAGAGGGAACTTTTAGTTTTAAACATGGTTTTCTGTAAACAAGTAAACCAAGAATTCAATACAAGAAGCTGGAAAAAGTTCACCAGAATTTAGAAGTAAGAAAGAAGGAAATAATAAAAATAATGATAAACCATATAACAAAAATAGAGAGAAAATATAGAGGAGTAACCAAAAATAGAGAAGTGAAACAAAACTAATCTTTGAAAAGGTTTATGAAGTAATGTAGGGGAAGTTGGGGAAAAGAAAAACTAGATCTGTACATTCCACCTAGTTCTCAGCCAATCCACTGTTTCCTAGTTCTACTTCTCCTACCATTTCCTCACATCTATTTTCTGAACCTGTGTTTCTAAGCTATGAGAAATTCCCAGGAGTTTTACATTTCTGAAAATGTTCTTAGAAAAGAAAGATGGCAGAGCTTATAGCATTTACTTAGCCCATAGTATTACACATGTTTGGTCTCCCTTGTTCCCTTTAACCCTCCCTCACCTTTTTTTAAAAAGCTGCCTGTATCTGTGTTTTAATTTTGTTATTTATGGTGGGCAATTTTTCTTGTTACCGTGAGACATACTTCTTGTGTTCTTTGCTGTATAAAAATAACACCTAGAACAAAGAGTAAAACGCTTTTTTGTCAACATTTTGGACAGAATCAGATTATAAATCATGATTTTGACAAAGGGTGAAGAAAAAACATCTTAAACTTCACTGCCTTCATTAATGGGTATGCACTTTAGTGAGTTAGGCTTGACTAGTTTTATGACACAGCTTGGAGTTGGATATGATTTGCAAGCAGGTATCTAACTTTTTTTGTAAAGCTGGCTTTGCATATGATAGTGTCTTCTTACTGTGGATCATTTCCAACAGTTGTACAGCTAATGTGATTTCTTAAAGGCAAATTGTACCCTTGTATGATACATAACAATTTTCACCTCTTGAGACTAGAAAAGAAATAAAATAAAAACTGGAGATAAATGTAGGCTGAAACATTAATTATGTGTATGTTTTGAGTAATAGAATTTTTCAACCATTTCCCCTGTTAATGTGAATAAAGAAACTATGCTTCCCTTCAACTGATTGGATTCACTATGCAGCCCCAGCCTGTGGTTTCACCAGTTTCTTGTGTAGCACAACTATTTCCAGAACACAATAGTCTATTCTCCTTTGGATGTGTGCTACTCTCCAGGAATGACAGAACTATTGAAAGGGCTTCTTTCTCATTAATGAAGTTCTGAAAACCTCTAGAATACTGATGAGAAGGGATAGGATAATGCTGGGAAAATCAGCAAGAATCTGCTTTAACAAAGGCTTCTCCTTGCTCATCTGCTTCCACCGTCAGCATTTCCTCACAGCTAAATTTATTAATATTTCCCCCTACCCGAACTCCCAGCTCACCCTAATGGCCTGGAGGCCTAAGCCTGCCCCTGGGCCTTAAGAACCTTGACTAATAAAGCAAGTGGTGTCTGTAACCTTGACTCCAACACCTCTCTAGGAATTGGAATGAAGTCATGATTCTATGGCTCGGTGACAACTGTGGGGCTCGCTTTCACTCTTGCTTCCTTTCAGTGCTCTGAAATTATCTCATATAGAGTCAGTAGTATCTGGCCAGGGTCCTCCAGCTCTCCTTCCTTGAACTGGATCAAGTTCATGTATCTCATTTTCTCATTTATTTACTAACTCAACAAATATTTACATACATATATAGAGAATATAGAATACTTTCATTTTTTAAGCAGTCTTTTATGCCTCTAGGAGAAGGCAGTAGATGCAACAACTTTCCTGCTCATATAGATCTTAGTGGGGAAGAAAGAAATCAACAGATAAAACACAAGTTCTGGTGGAGATAAGTATTATGAAGAAAAATAAAATCAGGGTAAAGGTTTAGAGAGTGACTGTGGGAGCAAGGGTAGGGATGGAAGTTATTTTAAATGAGGTGGTCAGAGAAGACCTCTCCTAAAGGATCAAACCACATCTCCATTTGGGGAAAAGCTTTTGAGGCTGAAGGACCAACAGGACCCAGATTCTAAGACAGAAATAAATGCTCATGGAGAGAGAGAGCAGATTGAATGAGATGCCACATTGTGGAAGCAGGCAAGGGCCACACTATAGAGGATCACTGTAGGCTCTAATGAAGTGTTCAGATTTCATTATAATTGTGATGGGAAGTTACTGAATGCTTTTGAGCTAAGACGCCACATGATATTATTTACTTCTAAAAGGATCTTTTTCTTTATGGACAATAAACTGTAATATGCTGAAGTCACGGAGAAAAATACTGGTGTCTCAATTAGCATGTGATAAATGACCAAAATTGTAATATGCTTATGATAGGGATAGTACTTTGGAATCCTTGATTCTGTTTCTCACTCACTGGACTTAACTCCATGGGGCAATTTATGAAGATATTTGGACTTGAGATTTTTAGCTGGCTTTGCCAGTGTTGCCTTCTTTTTTCAAAGTGCTTTGACTTTATTATCCTTGTGTCCTTGTAAGAGATAACATTTTAACATAAAGTAGGTACGTGACTTGTGCAGAATTTACCAGAAACCAGAGAGTGAAAACCAGTGCTCAATTCTATGTTTTTATCCAGTAATTAACATATGATGCTCTTGTCTTCATTAATGAGATGTCTTAGAGATCTCAGATCACCCCCTTTGGGGACATGTAAGAGAACTATCTCAGGGTGTTCAGAAAATGAAGCCACAACATGAAGATCTGGTTGTTCTGGCATCATTACATTCAATTATCAATTTTGGATTGCTTTCTTTCACATCCTTTCATAACTTCTGGATTTCCATGGTAGATTCATCTATCTTCAACCTTAGTGTCTTTTAAGGGGCACCAGTGTCGACTTTTCAGCCTCTTTAGCCTCTGCCTACAAACGCACCTCAATTTTTCCTAGTGGCAGGTGGTCTACATTGATACTTGGACTTTTTGATTACTCTCTTCAATATCAAACTTGTGGCCTCTTTGATTCCCAAACTACAACTGCCCAATACTTTTCACCTCTGAGGGAGTGTCCTCTGGGTTTCTACTGACCCTACATTCCCCGAGTTCCAGAGCTTTTAGTGAACCCTATGAAGGCATGAAAATCACAGTAAAAGTTTGACCTGTGTAAATGCTGTAAAATAGTTACCAAATGTAATAAAACTAAGTTGCCATATTTATTTGATTCTATTAAAGAACCAAATGAAAATTCAAGAACTAAAGTATATGAGGATGAGACTAAGAAATCAGTGCATGGGTTTAACAGTATATTTGACCCAACTGAAGAGAAAATATACTGGAATATGACCTAAAGTCATATCTTTGAGCTCAAATTTCCTTGTGAGGACACAGATTTTATTTAACAATTTTTATAATTAGAAAAATATTCAAATTTGGATCTGTATACAAACGAACTGACAAAGACTTGCTTCACTTTTTCTTTTAGGAATTTAGTTTCCCAGTCCTTTGGGAATTATTTGTGTAAAGGAAATAATAATTTCATTCAGTTTTCTTTGATACAGATAATTTTGTCCATATACAATTGTAGTAATATTTCTAAATTAATGGCATGAACTGTTGTCTCTAGTGTCTTTGAATCCTTCTAGTTTTCTTCATCACCATTGTCAATACCAGTTTTTAGTTCCTATGATTTCTTACATGAATCACTGCTACAAAATCCTTTTTTCCTCCCTTTTATTCTTGCCTCAGTCCAAACCATTCTTCACATAGCTGCCAAAAGCATCTTTCTAAACTGAAGGTCAGATGTGATATTCCCCCTGCTTAACTCACTTTACCAAATCCTGTCCAATTTCTCCATAATCTCCTTCATCTTACCTTTTCCTCCTCCTTCTTTCTCACTGTTAGTACCATAATAAGTCCTCAAATTCTCTTACTCCAGCCATGTTTTCTAGTTACTTTCTCTCTCTACTTCCAATCCTGGACTTGGTTAAAGCATATACATTTATTGGTCAGATACAGTTGTTGAATGGAAGGCTAAGAGCCATGTTTGAGAAATCAGAATGAGTTCAGAAATTATTGGGATATGATGGGCAGGAATGGAACCCCCACTACTGCAGCTCTAGGTCCAGGGAGCACCTACAGAACATAAAAGCATTAAACACATGGCCAAAAAAGAGAGAAGTCTACTGGAAAAAGAAGAAAAACTCTTCTGAAGTAATTGCAATTTGAGGTCAAATCTCATTAAATATCTACGTGGGACTGAAGAAGCATAAAGATCCCAATTGCCTTCATTTAGGCTCACTAAAGCAAACATTTTATAGTGTTGACATTAATCAATGTTAATAAGACAAAAATTATGAACCAATTTTGACTTAAAATGTATTTCCATCTTTGTTCCTGATATCCAGAAACTCTTTTAACTAAGTCACTAACTCTTAGCTTTCTAACCAACAACTATATGTCAATAATTAGTTCACTAGCCTATTCTGCTATTCTTATGAAGGATAGCATTATGTCCAAAAATTGTATAACTTTTCAAAATTGTGTTTTTCTACTGTTTTTTAAAAAGTACCCTGTTCCCTTATTGGAAGAGCAATTGGAGTAGATGCATTCCACATAGCTTGGTAACAGATGTTATTGCACACTGTAAAAATTTCTTGCATCAGTCAAAGTAAACATGGTGTCTAGGAAGGTAAAGTATTTCAGCCAAACTTCCATGTAAGAGCCAGCTGTTCATGTAGCTAGAAAAAAGATGTCATTCAGACTCTTGTTTTGGTTACAGGATTCTGTAGCATGCTTTATAATGCTACAAATATTTACTTTCCTTTCAGAGCAGCAAACAGATCGCATGCAAGTTTGCTAAGCATTTTTGTGCTTCTCTTTGCTTTTTTTTGATAAAGAATGAGTGCTACTTGAATTGGAATAGAGTAAATCTTGGTAGGCTTTTAGGCTTGGGAGAACTGTAAAGCCACCCTGTGATGGCAAGAAAGAAGCCATTTAAAAAAAATTCTTCAATTTAATGGCTTGAATTTTTTTCTGAAAGCTTTCTATTAGAACCCCACTCTAAAGTCCTTCCTTTTATTCTGATTTCCCAGTTCAGATCACTGTTACCTGCTCTGGGAAAGGGAACAGAACATAAGAGTTGATTATATGTCATTTTGCCCTGAAATGCAGGTTCTGTTATTCTAAAATGTATTTGAATTTTTTTAAGCCAAGTGAAGGGAGCAGAAACAGAATAATACAAGACCAAGTGACAGCAATCTGTTAAATTTCACCAGCTGCTAGTAATATTGGTTTCTTGTGGCACTCTGACTCAAAAGAGCATTTTAAAATTTAAGATGACTATTATAAATGTCTTAAAATACGTCATTTGGCCACATGACTTAGGAAAGAATGACATTGCAGGATATAGGCCAAGGGTAAATAGTAGACTTGAATGCATAGGAAGGCAAGTAAATAATCATGAAAAGGGATTCTGACAGAAGAAATAAATAATTAAACATTTTTATAAATATTAAAACAATTTCCTCACTACAGTTATCGTGTTAAAGTTAGTTTAGATTGACTAAGGGGATACTTTTAAAAAGAAGCAAGTTTTAATTTTGATGAACTTAATATTTGTACAAAAATACTTTCCCTGGGACTTTGCCTGAGATGAGGGTAAAATCTTACTCTAGCTCACCCAAAAGTCTTGAGGGAGATAAAGAGACCATCCCATCCATTACGTGCTCATTCTTGTTGTTAGATTGATGTTCAGCTGTCCATTCAACCTTTATTTAGCTTTGATCATAGGATAAACTAGCACAGAAAAGTCTTAGGGAAATGTACATGCCAGCCACACCTATCCAGGGTCCATTCTGTTTTATTAGTGCTTCATGTGCAAAGCAACTTACTCTATGTAGTTCTTCTTTTGCATCATATGAAAGGAGTGATACTTGACCTTTTTACCTATAAAACAACAATTTGATGTGGTCCAGAAGGACCCAGTAAATTCTCATCTTTCTGACATGCTATAGGAAATCTGCAGAGATTGCTCTTTCTAATAGCTTGTTTACTCTGTTGTTCGTATCAGTTAGTATAAATAATTGGTATAAATAACTTCTGGTGGGACAGGACAGCAGCAGTTTGAATATGAATTTCTTCTTTTGTATTTTAAGCATAACTGTCTTGTCCTTGATCTTATAAATCTTATAACTTGACAGAAGAGAACATGTTGTTGAGGGAAAAATGTCAAAAGGCTACAGGGATATGGGTCTGTGGTTTCCACTGGCCCCTGCCTTAGAAGCAGTTTATTTTCATCTCAGATCATGAGGCAGGATGATTAAATTTTCCAACATTCTGCAAAAAACAAACCGGAAAGATAAACAAAAACTTTTCCCCTCATCAACCATCTACACAGGAGTGATGTAAAGAATATTCTTAAAAATTATATTATTACTTTGGGTAGACTTATCTAAGTGGAGTTTTCTCCATTTTTACACTTGATCTCACTTCAACCCATGTCCTCTATGTAATGCTCTATAAATGATGTCTCTCTGTCTCTCTATCTCTGTCTTTTCATCTGTTTGTCTCTGTCTCTCCTATAATTTTTCAAGTCTTCTCCTTACTGGATATATCTGCTACACTGATAGCGTTGAACTCTGGTTTCTTTACTTAGGAAATTTTAGTGTTCACCATTATCTGGCAGAGAACTAGACTAAATCTCCCAGCTCCCTTGCTTCTAGATGAGGCTACTTTGACCACCTCACTCCAATAAATGCAATAGAAGGTATATATGTCATTTCCTGGGCAAGATTATTAAGGTAGGAAATTTTCCATGATTTGCTTCTGTGCATCTTCTGAATGATCTGAATGTCCTAAAGGAAATGGAACTTTAAGATGGAAGAGGCCCTGATCCTTGAATTATTGCTACAGATCATCATGCTCCTTACATGCCCCAGAAAAAAAAAATTGTGACATGGACACAGTTAAACACCTGGGATTGGGAATGTGTGTTTGTTGTAAATAGGAGTTGACCTTCCTATTACAGTTTTATAAATTGAGGTATCACTGATTTATAATATTATTAGTTTCAAGTGTACAACACAGTAATTCAAAATTTTCATAGATGATCATTTATAGTTATTATAAAATATTGGCTATATTCCTTGTGCTGTACAAATTATCCTTATAGCTTATTTTATACAGGGTAGTTTGTACCATGCATAAAATCTCCTACCCCTTTTGCCTCCCCCTTTCCTCTCCCCACTGGTAACCACAATTTGTTCTCTGTATCTGTGAGTCTGTTGTGTTTTTTTTTCTTGGTATAATCATGAGTTTGTGGTATTTTTAGATTCCACATATAAGTGCTAACATACAGTATTTGTCTTTCTCTGACTTATTTCAGTAAGTGCAATACTCTCCAGGTCCATCCATGTTGTTGTAAATGGCAAAACTACATTCTTTACGGCTGAGTAGTATTCCACATATATACCACAAATTGTTTATCCATTCGTCTGTTGATGGACACTTAGGGGGCTTCCATGCCTTGGTAAGGGGACTTCCATGCCTTGGTAATTGTAAACATCGTTGCTATGAACTTTAGGGTGTGTGTATGTCTTCAGGTTAGCATTTTCATTTTATTCAAATATATACCCAGGAGTGGAATTGGTGAATCATATAGTAGTTCTACTTTCAGCTTTTTTTGTGGGAACTCGATACTGTTTTCCACAGTGGCTGCACCAATTTACATTCCCACCAACAGTGTACAAGGGTTCCCTTTTCTCTACACTCTCTCCAGCATTTGTTATTTGTGGTCTTTTTGATGATAGACATTCTGACAGGTATGAGGTGATATCTCATTTTGGTTTTGATTTGCATTTCTCTGATTACTGATGTTGAGCATCTTTTCATGTGTCTGTTGGCCATCTGTATGTATTCTTTGGAAAAACGTCTATTCAGGTTATCTGCTCATTGCTTAATCAGGTTTTTTTTGTTGTTGTTGTTATTGAGTTGTATGAGTCCTCTATATATTTTGGGAATTACCCCTTATTGGTCATATCATTTGCAAATATTTTCTCCCATTCAGTAGGTTGTCTTATTGTTTTGTCGATGGTTACCTTTGCTGTGCAAAAGCTTTTCAGTTTAATTAGGTCCCATTTGTTTATTTTTGCCTTTTTATCCCCTTTGTCTCAGGAGACAGATCCAAAACAAATGTTGCTATGATTTATCTTGAAGATTGTTCTGCCTATGTTTTCTTATAGGAGTTTTATGGTTTCTGGTCTTACATTTAGGTCTTTAATCTATTTTGAGTTTATTTTTGTACATGGAGTAAGGAAATGTTTTAATTTCACTCTTTTTATGTAGCTGTGCAGTTTTTCCAGGGCCACTTATTGTATATTCTTGCCTCCTTTGTTGTAGTTGAATTGACCATCAGTGTGTTTGTTTATTTCTTAGCTCTCTATGTTGTTCCATTGATCTATGTGTCTGTTTTTGTGCCGGGACAATACTGTTGCGATTACTGTAGTTCTATAGTATAGGCTGAAGTCAGGGAGCATGATACCTCTAGCTTTCAAGATTTTTTTGACTATTTGGAGTCTTTTGTGTTTCCATATAAATTTTAAAATTATTTGTTGTAGTTCTGTGAAAAATACCATTGGTATTTTGATAGAGATTGCATTTTATTGTAAACTGCCTTGGGTAGTATGGTCACTGTAACAATATTAGCTCTTCCAATCCATGAATGAGGTGTATCTTTCCATCTGTTTGTGTCATCTTCAATTTTTTTTATCAGTGTCTTCTGCTTCTCTGAGTATAGGTTTTTTAACCTCTTTAGGGAGGGTTATTGCTAGGTATTTTATTCTTTTTAATATGATTGTAAATGAGATTGTTTCCGTAATTTCTCTTTCTGATAGTTTGTTGTTAGTGTATAGAAATGCAACAGACTTCTGTACATTAATTTTGTATCTTGTAACTTAGATTCATTGAGCTCTAGTAGTTAGTTTGGCGGCATCTTTAGGATTTTTCTATGTATGGTATCATGTCATCTGCAAACAGTGACAGTTTTACTTCTTCCTTTCTAATTTGGATTCCTTTTTTCTTTTCTGAATGCTGTGCCTAGGACTTCCAATACTATGTTGAATAAAAGTGTTGAGAGTGGGCATCCTTTGTTTCCAATCTTAGAGAAAATGTTTTCAGCTTTTCACTGTTGAATATGATGTTAGCTGTGGGCTTAACATATATAGCTTTTATTACATTGGGGATATTCCCTCTATACCCACATTCTGGAGACATTTTTATCATAAATGGATACTGACTTTTGTCAAAAGCTTTTTCTGCATCTATTGAGATGATCATATCATTTTTTATTCAATTTGTTAATGTGGTGTATCGCATCCATTGATTTTTGTGAATACTGAACCATCCTTGCATTCCTGGGATAAATCCTACTTGATCATGTTACATGATTCATTTTTAATGTGTTGTTAGATTTGGTTTGATATTTTGTTGAGGATTTTCTCAACTATATTTATCACTGATGTTGCCTGTAGTTTTCTTGTTTTGTAATATCTTTGTGTGGTTTCAGTATCAGGGTGATGCTGGCATCATAGAATGAGTTCAAAAGCATTCCTTCCTGTGCAATTTTTTGGAATAGTTTGAGAAGATAGGTGTTAACTCTTCTCTAAATGTTTGATAGAATTCACCTGTGAAGACTTCTGGTTCTGGACTTTTGTTTCTTGGGAGTTTTTAAAAATTACTTATTCAATTTCATTATTGGTAATTGGTCTGATCGTATTTTCTATTCCTTCCTGGTTCAGTCTTATGAGGTTTTACATTTAAAGGAATTTGTCCATTTCTTTTAGGTCGTCTATTTTATTGACATAGTTGTTTGTAGTAATGTCTTATGATCCTCAGTATTTCTGTGTTATTAGTTGTTGTAACTTCTCCTTTTTCATTTTTGATTTTATTGATTTGGACCCCTTTGTCTTGATGAGTCTCGCTAAATGTTTATCAATTTTTGTTTATCTTTTCAAAGAACCAACTTTTAGTTTCATTGATCTTTTCTTTCTTTTTTTTTTTTTTTTAGGTATTTATACCATTTATCCTCCAATCTATATGATATCTTTCCTCCTACTAACTTTGGTTTTGTTCTTTCCTAGTTCCTTTAGGTGTAAGGTTAGTTTGTTTATTTGAGATTTTTCTTGTTTCCTGAGGTAAGCTTGTATTGCTGTAAACTTCCTTCTTAGAACTGCTTTTGCTGTATCCCACAGATTTTTGAATCATTGTGGTTTTGATTTCATTTGTCTCCAGGTATTTTTTGATTTTGTCTTTTTTTTCCAGTCATCCATTGGTTGTTTAGTAGCATATTGTTTAGCCTCTAAGTGGTTTTTTTTGCAATTTTTTCTTGTAGTTTATTTCTAGTCTCATAGTATTGTGGTCAGAAAAGATGCTTGATATGATTTCAGTTTTCTGAAATTTACTGAAACTTGTTTTGTGGCCTAGCAAGTGATCTATCCTGAAAAATGTTCCATGTGCACTTAAAGAATGTGTATTCTGCTGCTTTTGGATGGAAGGGTCTATCTATGTCTATGAAGTTCATCTGGTCTAAAGTGTCATTTAAAGCCAGTGTTTGCTTATTGATTTTCTTTCTGGATGATTTGTCCGTTGATGTTATGGGGTGTTAAAGTTCCTTACTATTACTGTGTTACTGTCAATTGTTGCATTTATGTCTGTTAATATTTTCTTTATGTATTTAGGTGTTCCTATGTTGGGTGCTTATATATTTACAATTGTTACATCTTATTCTGGGATGGATCTTGATCATCATATGATGTCCTTTGTCTCTAGTATCAGTTTTTGTTTTAAAGTTTATTTTTTTTTTATCATAAGTATTTCCACTCCACCTTTCTTTTCATTTTCATTTGCATGGAATACCTTTTCCTTGCACTCACTTTCAGTCTCTGTGTGTGTCTTTAGATCTGAAGTGAATCTCTTATAAGCTGCATACACATGGATTTTGTTTTTTTAATCCATTCAGCCACTCTGTCTTTTAATTGGAGCATTTAGTCCATTTACATTTAAAGTAATCATTGATATCTAGGTACTTACTGCCATTTTGTTAATTGTTCTGTGATTGCACTTGTAGTCCTTTTTTCTTCCTTTCTTCTTCTTTTGTTCTCTTCCCTTGTGATTTGATGATTATCTTTAGTGTTATGTTTGGATTCCTCTAGTTTCTGTGTGTATATCTATTATAAATTTTTGGTTTGTGGTTTCTATGAGGTTTATATATAGCTCTGTGTGTGTGTGTGTGATTATTTAACTTACTGATCTCTTAATTTCAAATGCATTTTAACAATCCTTCATTTTTACTCTTCCCCTCAGTTACTTTTTATTTTTATTGGAGTATGGTTGCTTTACAGTGTTGTTAGTTTCTGCCATACAGTGAAGTGAATCAGCCACATGTATACATATTTTACATCAAGTTGTTTTGTGTATCCCTTAACGGTTTATTGTGGATCTAGATTATTTTACTACTTTTGTCTTTTAACCTGACTACTAACTTTGTACATGATTAATATACTACCTTTATTGTATATTTACCTTTACTTATGAGCTTTTTCTTTTCATATTTTTCATGTTTTGTAGTTGTAGTCTTTAATTTTTTACTTAGAGAAATCCCTGTAACATTTCTTGTAAAGCTAGTTTGGTGGTGCTGAACTGTTTTACCTTTTGCTTGTCTGTAAAGCTTTTCATCTCTTCATCAAATATGAATGAGGGCCTTGTCAGGTAGAGTATTCTTCACTGTAGGTATCCCCATTACTTAAAAAAATTTTTTTATTTTTATTGGAGTGTAATTGCTTTACAATGTTATGTTTCTGCCACACAGAAAAGTGAGTCAGCCATACAGACACACACATCCCCTCCCTCTTGGACCATCCTCCCCCACCATCACACAACTAGGCCATCACAGAGCACCGAGTTGAGCTCCCTGTGCTATACAGCAGGTTCCCACTAGCTATTTGTTTCACACATAGTAGTGTATTTATGTCAAACCTAATCTCCCAGTTAATCCCAACCTCGCCCTCACCCCCATGTCCACACGTCCATTCTCTATGTCTGGCTTTCTATTCCTGCCCTGCAAGTAGGTTCATCTGTGGCATTTTTCTAGATTCCACATATGCGTTAATATACAATATTTGTTCTCTTTCTGACTTACTTCACTCTGTATGACAGAATCTAGGTCCATCCACATCTGTACAAATGACCCAATTGCGTTTCTTTTTATGGCTGAGTAATATTCCATTATATATGTGTACCACATCTTTATCCATTCATCTGTCGATGGACATTTAGGTTGTTTCCATATCTTGGCTATCGTAAATAGTGCTGCAACAGACATTGGTGTACATGTATCTTTTTAAATTATGGTTTTCTCAGGCTATATGCCCAGGAGGGGGATTGCTGGGTCATATGGTAATTCTATTTTTAGTTTTTTAAGGAATCTCCATACTGTTCTCCACAGTGGCTGTATCAATTTATATTCCCACCAACAGTGCAAGAGGGTTCCCTTTTCTCCACACCCTCTCCAGCATTTCTTTTTTTTTTAATTTTTAAATTTTATTAATTTTTTTATACAGCAGGTTCTTATTAGTCATCAATTTTATACACATCAGTGTATACATGTCAATCCCAATCGCCCAATTCGTCACACCACCATCCCCACCCCCCCTGCAGCTTTCCCCCCTTGGTGTCCATACATTTGTTCTCTACATCTGTGTCTCAACTTCTGCCCTGCAAACTGGTTCATCTGTACCATTTTTCTAGGTTCCACATATGTGTTAATATATGATATTTGTTTTTCTCTTTCTGACTTACTTCACTCGGTATGACAGTCTCTAGATCCATCCACGTCTCTACAAATGACCCAAATTTGTTCCTTTATATGGCTGAGTAATATTTCATTGTATATATGTACCACATCTTCTTTATCCATTAGTCTGTCAATGGGCATTTAGGTTGCTTCCATGACCTGGCTATTGTAAATAGGGCTGCCATGAACATTGGGGTGCATGTGTCTTTTTGAATTGCAGTTTTCTCTGGGTATATGCCCAGTAGTGCAATTGCTGGGTCATATGGTAATTCTATTTTTAGTTTAAGGAACCTCCACACTGTTTTCCATAGTGGCTGTATCACTTTACATTCCCACCACCAGTGCAAGAGGGTTCCCTTTTCTCCACACCCTCTCCAGCATTTGTTGCTTGTAGATTTCCTGATGATGCCCATTTTAACTGGTGTGAGGTGATACCTCACTGTGGTTTTGATTTGAATTTCTCTAATAATTAGTGATGTTGAGCAGCTTTTCATGTGCTTCTTGGCCATCTGTATGTCTTCCTTGGAGAAATGTCTATTAAGGTCTTCTGCCCATTTTTGGATTGGGTTGTTTGTTTCTCTAATATTGAGCTGCATGAGCTGTTTATATATTTTAGAGATTAATCCTTTGTCCATTGATTCGTTTGCAAATATTTTCTCCCATACTGAGGGTTGTCTTTTCATCTTGTTTATGGTTTCCTTTGCTGTGCGAAAGCTTTTAAGTTTCATTAGGTCCCATTTGTTTATTTTTGTTTTTATTTTCGTTACTCTAGGAGGTGGGTCATAGAAGATCTTGCTGTGATTTATGTTAGAGTGTTTTTCCTATGTTTTCCTCTGAGTTTGATAGTGTCCAGTCTTACATTTAGGTCTTTAATCCATTTTGAGTTTATTTTTGTGTATGGTGTTAAGTAGTGTTTTACTTTCATTCTTTTACATGTAGCTGTCCAGTTTTCCCAGCACCATTTATTGATGAGGCTGTCTTGTCTCCATTGTGTATTCTTGCCTGCTTTGTCATAGATTAGGTGACCGTGGGTGCATAGGTTTATCTCTGGGCTTTCTGTCCTGTTCCATTGATCTGTATTTCTGTTTTGGTGCCAGCACCATATTGTCTTGATTACTGTAGCTTTGTAGTATAGTCTGAAGTTGGGGAGCCTGATTCCTCCCTCTCCGTTTTTCTTTCTCAAGATTGCTTTGGCTATTCGCAGTCTTTTGTGTTTCCATACAAATTGTATAATTTTTTGTCTAATTCTGTGAAAAATGCTACTGGTCATTTGATAGGGATTGCATTGAACCTGTAGATTGCTTTGGGTAGTATAGTCATTTTCACAATATTGATTCTTCCAATCCAGGAGCATGTTATATCTCTGCATCTGTTTGTTTCGTCTTTGATTTCTTTCTGAGTAGAGGTCTTTTGTCTCCTTAGGTAGGTTTATTCCTAGATATTTTATTCTTTTGTTGCAGTGGTAAATGGGAGTGTTTCCTTAATTTCTCTTTCTGATCTTTCACTGTTAATGTATAGGAATGCAAGAGATTTCTGTGCATTAATTTTGTATCCTGCAACCTTATCAAATTCATTGATTAGCTCCAGTAGTTTTCTGGTGGCATCTTTAGGATTTTCTATGTATAGTATCATGTCATCGGCAAACAGTGACAGTTTTACTTCTTCTTTGCCAATTTGTACTGATTTTATTTCTTTTTCTTCTCTGATTGCCATGTCTAGGACTTCCAATCCCTGTACTTTAAATATATCATGCCACTTCCTTCTGGACTGCAGAGTTTTTGCTGTAAAGTCAGCTGATTAGCCTTATGGGTGTTGCCTTGTATGAAACTTGTTGCTTTTTCCTTGCTGTTTATAATAGTCTCTCTTTATCTTTAATTCTTGTCATTTCAATTACAATATGTCTCTGTGTGGTCCTCTTTGGGTTGATCATGTTTGGGACTCTATGCTTCCTGGACTTGGATGTCTGTTTCTTTTCACAGGTTATGGAAGTTTTCAGCTATTACATCCTCATATATATTCTCTGCCCCTTTTTCTTTCTTTTTCTTCCTTCTGGGACCCCTATAATGTGAATGTTTGTACATTTGACATTGTCCCGGAGGTCCCTTAAATTGTCTTCATTCCTTTTTTTTCTTTTTTCTTTTTTCTTTTATGTTCACCTTCAGTGATTTCTACTACTCTGTCTTCCAGCTCACTGATTTGTTCCTCTGTATCATCTAGTCTACTGTTGATTCCTTCTAGAGTATTTTTTCATTTCAGTTCTTGTATTCCTCATCTGCTGTGTTTTTCTTTGTTTTCTGTCTCTTTGTGAAAAATTTCTAACTTCTTGCTCTGTTCCTCTATTCTCCTGAACTCTTTGATCATCGTACAATCATTACCTTTAACTTGATTGGCTATCTCCACTTCACTTAATTCTTCTGGAGTTTTATCTTGTTCTTTCATTTGGAACATGTTTCTCTGTCTCCTCATTTTGCCTAATTGCTCTTTTTATTTCTATGTATCTGATACATAGTCTACATTTTCTGACCTTGGAGAAATGGCCTTTTGCAGGAGATGTCCTGTGCATCCACTCCTCTTTGGTCACTAGAACTATGCATTTTAGGAGTGCTCCCTATGTGGACTGCTTGGGGCCTTCTGTTGTGGTGGGCTGACTACTTTGGGTGGTCTGGTAGGCTTGGCTGCACCCTGGTCTGCCTGGCCCTGCCTTGTGCAGAGGCTGCTGGCCTCTTCTTGGTGTGGCCAGGTTATGTGATGCCTGGCAGCAGAACCCCAGGGGGCCACCCAGGGCTAGTTTTTGGTCACTGGCAAGTAGACTTGGGGTCCAGGATATCCTGGGGTTAGTGTCTGCCTATTGTTGGATGAAACCAAGTCCTGAGGCTAGTGCCAGCCATGCTAGTGGGCATGGCTGGGGCCCAGCTGATACCAAGGTTAGTGCTAGCCTGCTGGTGGAGGGGCTGGGTCCGCAGGCTGCAAGGCTGTGGTTTTTCTGGGGCTGCTAACTGCCCACTTGTGGGTGAGGCTGGTCCTGAGGCTAGAAATGGCTCGGTGGTAGGTGGGGCCGGGTATTCTGGGGATGGTCCCTGCTCACTGATGGATGGAGCTGGGTCCCATGGTCTCTGGCTGCAGGGCCCTGGGTGTCCCAGATCTAGTGCCTGTACACTGGTGTGTAGGGCCTGGTCCTGGGCTACTGAGTGGGCAGGGCTGTATCCAGGGGAAGCTGTGGGTTTGGGGGTTTTAAAGCGGCCTGTCTGACAATGTGATAGAGATTCACTGATGTTGTACATATTGGTATTTCATTCTTTCATTTAGTTGAGTAATTGTCCACTGTAGTATCTATTTTTTTTTGTCATTGCTATGTTGCAACCTCAACTATATAGTTTATTCTTTAAAACATGTTTGCTGCTGACTACTTTTATCAACCTGTTTTCTGCCTGTAGAATCTTGGGGGTCCAACAGCCTACATTGATTTTTGTATTCATCTTCTTTCAGTTCTTTTCAGAACCTCAGGCCCAGAATGTCCATGGGCTACAGAGGATTATTCATAGACCTTGAAACCTAATAGAGTTTGCCCACTTGAACTTTGAGGAAACTGAGATTCAGAGAGGTCACATTGCTATATGTATAGGAATATGAATCTATCTCATTATAAAGCCAAAATTTTTCCCTTTTATCATAGTACTTTTTTTGGTGTGATGGGTTATGTAGTGTGTTCTTTGATAAAAGGGAACATTTAATTCATCAGGAGAATAAGATAGTTTGTGGATAATATCTAAAAGGAAATTATTTTATGAAGAAAATTGAATTTCACTGAGAAATTTAACAATGATTTTTTTACATAAGATACAGAACATTTGCTCATTTGTTAAGATTTCCACTCTAATAAATTATGACATTAAAATAGGTCTAAATGAAGATCTTTATATAGGTAGTTAAGGTGAGTATAAGTGTAGCTTTTGGGTTAAATAAGTATGTACAAGATAGAAATAGGAAATCCAAAGGGGTAGACATGTAACATCCATTTTAAAATGGCCAAGAAATTTTATGAAGAATGCCTAAAATTATACCTGATTATCTTGCAATGGTAATAGCAGCTTCTGTTTTCAGTGGTCTGGACTACCTTTCCAGGTACTGGTGTTTTGTGTGTGGAGGAGGGGGTGGGGAGTTGGCAGGGGCTGGTTTGATTCTTTTTCCTGCTTACTTCATTTCATTAGTTCACTACAATTTTTATCATTATTATTTGCCAGTGCTGTATTTCAACCTCAACCATACACCTTATACTTTAAAACATTTAAAACTGGCAGTTATTTTTTTGAGATTCATTTATATTTTTAAAAAATGAATTTTTTATATTTCAATGCTGAGAAGAAGGAAAAAGAAAAGGTAGACCAAATTGGTCTACCTCAACAAATTGGTAGACCTGCTTAGAAAGGTCTTTTTGTTTTTGTGGTTTGTTTTTTCTGTTAGAAAACTCAGAGAGGAAAGGGGAAATAATATTGTTTTCCAACTCTTCCACTATCTAAATACAACACTGCAGCTATATGTTGGATAGGGAGATATAATTTCCATTTTAAAGATAAAGAAATGGATTCTCAACCACATAGAAAACAAGTGCTGAGTTGAAATTGTGGATTATGCTCAAAGTTGTAGCTTCATTCAAAAATCTTGGTAATAGAATTCTTTTTCCATTCTTTATTCCATCTCTTCTATTTGCTGCTTTTTTAAAAAACATGGCTAATTTAAAGTTTTAATGATACCTATGTATCCTAAGTGAGTGTTTCTTGGAAGCAGAACATGAGATGGGGATTTAGTTAATGTGATTTATTTGGAAAGTAATCTCAAGTCCACAGGAGTGAGAAAAGCAAGGAAGAGCAAAGGAAAAAGGCTGAGCAAGGATGGAATCTCCCCTGGAGTCTTACTGCACTGTGATTGCAGGGAGACTCTCAAGAGCACAAACTGCACCATAGTTAGTTCATCCTTGAAGCAAGGGGGTGGGCTTTTGCATCCTGCGCCAGTCCGTCTTTGATGGAGGGCTGTTTTTCAAGGAAGTGGCAGCTGTGAGGCGCTGACAGCCAATTCTCAGAGCAGCTGAGAGATGGATGCGCCAGCAGGCAAAGGGGTTCTGGACAGGACCCCTCCACCATCCTCCATGCATTTGTATTTTAGAGGACCTACGGTGCATAATGCTGTGCTGAGTTTCTTTGATTTCACATTTGTGTATTCCCCAGGGCCATTATGAGCACGTAGTGATTGCTAATGATTCAGTATAAGATTACCTGGAGGCTCGGTAGCTAGTGAGCCAGAAAAGCCTATTTTGTAGAGATAAGTGTTAGTTTTTGACTGATTGGTCAGTGACTTATTTGGAATTATACCCAATGCCTTAATGTTCAGTCCTTTAGTGTAAACTTACTATGAAAATACTGCATTTATAATTGCAACGATAAAGCCTATATAAACTCTATTTTCATCTCACTGTTTACTCCTAATTATCATGTGGTTTGGCAGTGTGGAGTTATCAGGAAATGGGGGCAATCATCTAGGGATTTTTCCATCTGAAAACGATTGCTTCAAGCTCATGGTGTGTGAGAGTCTTTTGCCATTTTCTTTTGTTCTCTGTCACTGAGGCAAGAATGAGGCCTATATACAACACACTTTATTACAGTCATTTACACAAACCTTTTATCTGAAGAAAAGATTCAATAACTGAATTGAATCAAACCTGTTGGGTTGGGATAAAGAATGCTAAATTCTGCAACATGATTCTCTTAGATGAAATACTTGTCACACTGTCTTGATTATATTGATGCATTTAGTAAAAGGGTTTTTTTCTCCTTTGTTCCCCCTAATAAGGCATTTTTGCTGAAGGGAATGCAAAAGCAGAAGTTTTTCTTGTTCTCCTCCTGTTTTGCTTCTCTCTGGCTATGATTACACTGACATCTGAAATAACAGAGTCCACCACTGAGACGCCTGGTTGAATGTTAAATACAGTGTGTCTCTACCACCCTGGTCTATATGAAGGGGTATCAGTATTTTATTCAAAACCGTACATCATTTGGGTTTTATCCTATGATTATCTAAATTAGGGTCTATGTTTAGCTGAGACAATAACAGCCACAACAACCCACAGTTTAGTAAAGCCAAGGATAACTTTCAAAGAAAAGTCACAGATGAAAGAGACGGAGCTTCCCTCTTATGTGTAGTCTTACATGCTTTTGTTTACCAGCTGCATTTTAGAGGAAAATGAGAGTATTTCATCCAGAATAGAATACATTATTATAATTTAGAAGGAAATCTGGAATGAGAGTAAGAAGAATAAGAAAGGCAACTAAGAATTCTAGTATAAAATAAATTATCATAAGGTAATATATTTGAAAATTACTTAAATCAATAAATAGTTAGGTTCCATTCCTAACAAATATAACCTTTAATTAAGAAATAAAACTTCATTGGTTATTAGTTCTTATTTTATGGGCCTTTTAAGAAACCATAGCTTATTTATAGACATTGGGATGCAGTAAGTGTATCCTTTTGACCATAGGCACCACGTCTTAAAGACGTCATGTTTCTTTGAGTTTTAGGAGACATTGAAAATAGAGTTTCAATGCATTTCTTTAAAGATGAAGAATGCTTTGAAAATATACATATAAAAAATATATAATATCACTTGGGACCTAAACAACTGAAGGAATTTTAGAGAAGTTTGTCGTGAAGGAGAATAGGAGTATACCACACATTTACAACAAACAAGAAGGTAAGAGTAAGTTTTATAATTTTATGCTTTGGAGGTAATGGAAAAGAATTTCTTATCTCTGTAATCCATTGATTTTTTTTCTTAAGACTTAAATGTAGTAAATTTATTTGAGAAAAGATATATTAAAATTTTTTTTATATGACATATTTCAGGGTTTGCATAATTTACTACATCTGTACTGACTTACTAAAGTGAATATGGTATCATCTATCCAGACTCACTAGACCATGAGTCATTTGGAAAACAAATATTTTTTAATTAGCTGAAGATTTATCCTTTTATACACTACAGTGATTTGCTTTAGGTTTTAACTATCTTTAATGAGAATTTTTTTCTAAAATATTTTGTGTGTGTGTGTTCCTAAGACTAGAGAGTGTGATGAAGACAATTTAGGCAATAGACATCATATTAAAGCTCATGGGCTTTGAGGTTGACTGGAGTTAGAATTCTAGTTTTATCACTTAGCAGCTTTTTTTTTTTTTTTTAAGTTGCTTAAGTTTTTGAAACTTTTAAAATTGAGATATAAGGATAATGTTATATCTCCTGAAATTCTGAAAATTAAGTTTGATCGAGCTTATACAAGGATCCTGGCACATTCATTGCTTGGATGATTCAGGATCATTATAGTGAACCTCAGTTGAGAGATTAGGGTTATTTGACCACATACTCTTTAAAGCTGAGGCTTTTTTGAGTTCTTTTTTGTGATTAAACTTGTTCTCATTCCTAGTCATCTCTCCTCCAATTTGTTCCCTCTAATCTACTCTCAGCCTTGGGGAATCTTATTTTTTTCCAAGAAAGAAAAAGAATAAGAATCAACCACACAATTAGACAGCTAAAAAAAAAAAAAAATCGTTTAACCACTATAATAATTGCCTACAGTGTGCTATTAAGTAAGTAGCCCCTATCCATATTCAATTAAAATTAAGAATCCAATTCTATAGTTTCCCATTTCAAGTACTTCATAGCCACAGTAGCAAGTGGCTACTATATTAGATAGTGCAGAGAAATAAATATTTCCATCATGACAGAATGTTCTGTTGGGCTGTGCTGATTTACAGTGTTTAAAGCTCTGTATTTGTGTTGTGGAATTCTGAAGATGAGTGGAATGTGCCTCTTGTTTCATGTAACTTAAGTGTGGTGAAAGAAAGAGATATTTTTGACCGTGTTTGGGAAAATGTAAGAAATCAGTGAAGATGATGACTATCTGAAAAACATGGGAGAGTTAGAGTAAAGGGTTCAGGATTAAAGGAAGAAAGGACTGAGCTGAGACCTAAAGCGTAATTAATATTTGTGAACTTTCTCAGTGCATGAATTATGATAGAATGTAGCAACGTGGACCTACTTGCAGGAGGAAAGAAGGGGAAGGGATGATTTTTATGTGCATAAGAACTCTTTTAATATTTTCTTTTCAAATGTTTAGTATCTTACAATGAATATGTATTATTTTGATAATCCAAATTATAATTTTATTTTAAAAGAATGATGTAATATTTCAAACCTTTTGTGTCTCTCGCCATCTTCAAATGAATTTGTTGGCATCTGTTTCTATTCTTGTCTTTTCACTGAAAAAGATCTCTCTCCTCCTGTCCAAGACTAATGTATTCTTCAGAGTTTGAATGCCCTTCCTTCCTATCTCATCTTAGATATTGCTTCATATTTCACTCCTTTTCTGTTTTAAAACATGATTTCTCTACTATTTCGCTTCAGCCTATTAATATATATACGATCCTTATATCAACCCCCTGTTTGATCCTGTCTTTCTGTCACTTTTTCAATCCAGTTTTCTAAAAGGATGACTTCTCTTTGATTCCTCACTTAGAATTTACTCTGAACCTAAGATTCAATATTCCCCCAACTGTTAAGTGGGTATATCTTTTACCAAGGTCTCCAGTCATCATTGTCAACAATTACCATTGTCAATTCTAGCAGACTATTTACAGTCCATGTTTTTCTTGGTTAAATAGGTAAATTTAGTGGTCAACATATGCTTATCACTCCCAAATCTGTTTCCACCCCGGATCTCACTGGTAAAGAGATACCACATGTAAAACTGACCACATATGTAACTGACCGTTAAATGTTTCCATTGGGATGTGCTGTAGGCAATTCAAACTTTGCTTTAATACAAACTGATAATCTCACCAAAATCCCTTCTTTCTGCTCCTTCAGCATTTTTCCCCTAGTCAATTGCACCAACCGTGTATTCATTTCCCCAAACTAGAAGCTTAGAAAAGACTCTTCTGCGCCCCAGGTATATTTGGTTTAGCAATGACTGTTAAGTCCTTTAAAATCCCGCCGGTCCATCCCTTCCACTCCTACCATCGTTGGTTTAGTGAAAGTAAATTTCGTCAGGAAGTCTCCAACCTTCAATTTTCACCCTTCTCCAGTTCATTCTTCACACTGCCTCCAGGGTGATCTTTCTAAAATTCAAATCCACTATATCATTCTGTTTCCTTTTGTATTTCCTTTATTTTTAACTTTTCTGCTAAAGCTCTGGGGTAGTTTCTCTCACTTCTTAAAATAACTATTTCTTAAATAATTATGTTTCTTGTTAAAGCAACACACAGAACTTCCAAGGTCTTAGTACTATACTGAGGATCCCCAGAAAAGCATCCAGTCTGATGCTTCTCCTACAGTTTCACCCTCCCTTCAGGGTGTCTCAGAGTCACTACTGCCACCAACATGTTATGTCCTGGAGATACCACTTCTCAATTAGATTGTGATCCCAGATAAGATCCATTCTCTTTTATACAATATGCAAGGAGTGTTTAAGTCTAAATAAAGTTACAAGCATACTTATTAAAGTTTTATGGAGAACAAAGAATCAGCAAGGTAAATAACAAAGGTAAAGATTTACTGTTATTTCAAATCTTGCTGGCTTCTTTGCTTTTAAACAAGCTTTAAATCTGGATCCTTAGGACAACATTTTACGTGAAGAAAAAGGAGGCTTCCCATACAGCATTACCCCTGCTCTGCTGCCCTGTGAACAAATCAGTCAGGAATGATGTAGCTCTGCTGTTTCCATTGGCCTCTGCCTGTGCAGATGCTGATGCCAGCCTCTGGCAGTACTTTGATGCGGACTCCCATCATTACGGATGGGTGATCCACGTCTAAAAATCCAGTAGGAACCAGGGTTTGCGGCCACTATCCTGGCACAATAATCTTAATGATGTTAAAGTTATGTTCAAACGTTCCTGTAAAGTGTACAGGCATACCTCATTTTACTGTGTTTCACTGTATTGCACTTTGCAGATACTGTTCTGTTGTTTTTTGCTTGTCTGTTTTTGTTTGTTTACAAATTGAAGGTTTCTGGCAACCTTATGTGGAGCAAGTCTACTGGAGCCATTTTTCCAACAGCATTTGCTCATTTTGTGTCTGAATGTCACATTTTGGTAACTCGGAATATTTCACACTTTTTCATTACTATATTTGTTAGTGATCTGTGATATCAGTGATCTTTATTACTACTGCGTTGTGCTGAAGGGTCAGATGATGGTTAGCATTATTTAGCAATAGAGTATTTAAGGTAGGTACATTGTTTTTTAGCACAATACTATTGTACACTTAATACACTATAGTATAGTGTAAACAGAACTTTTATACACATTGGGAAACCAAAATACTCATCTGACTCACTTTCTTGCAATATCCACTTTCTTGCAATATTTGCTTTCTTGGAATATTAACTTTATTGCAGTGGTCTGGAACAAAACCTGAAATCTCTCTGATGTAAGCCTGTATGGCAATAACCTGATGCTGCTTTTAGAAGAATTCAGTGACTATGCCCTGGCCATTGTGAATAGGAAAGTTCCTCCTAATAATGCAACTAGGACCCATCTCAATAGACAGTTGGCTCAATGGCCTAATTATCATCAATTTCATCAGTAAGAAGGGCTTACTGATTACTCTCAAATTGCTTTCTTAGACAGTTTCCGATATTCTATCGGTTTATTATTTATGCCAAATAACTCCATACAGAAAATTGGTCAGTTTAAAAATCTGAAGATAAGTTTTGCAGCTAGTTTGTAGGCGTTGTGGTGGGGTGGAGCATGGGAAAGACACTTGGATTAAAAACTAGATGGTCATTGAGAACCTGACGTTTCAAAATTTGTAGAAATCCATATCTCAATAAAATTTTGTCTTTACAAAATGAGACTGATTCTGTAAGAATTATGTAAAACGTGATTTTCTTTTTTTTCGTTCACATGTGGATTAAATCTTTAAAAGCAATCTATTAATTGGCCCTATGTGTATGTCTACAGTACATAATACTAATAATAACCTTGAATCATCTCATAGAACCGGATATTTCTAGATATTCAAAGCATTCTCTTCAGCATAGCTTCAGAGTTAAGGTTAATTTAATTGCAGTCAAAATCTTTTACAATTCTAATATGAGTGAACTCTGAATTGAACCCTCTACCAACAAGTCTGTATCTTTTGAATCAGAGTCAGAAAGAACCTTTGAAATTGTGTAGCTTATTTATTTACAAGCTTGTTTATCTCACCTGGGGAGATAATTAAAAAGAATGCAGATCTCTAGGACTTACCTCACACTGATTTAAGCCTGAGGATCAGGGTTTTTGAGAAATTCTTGAGTTACTGCTGGTGCTGATGTGAGGCACTTTGGGAAGAATAAATTCATTCTTTCCAGTTTACAGATCAGAAAACTGAAGCAGACCAAGGGAGGCAAAGTGACTTCCCCAAATGGTGCAGATTTGAAACAAGATTTTAAGACTCTTAACTTCCAACTCAGTGATATCTGTGAACAAAAGTAGGGAATTTCCCATATAAAGAACTCTAGGGGTTATTTTAAAAGAATGGGAACTGTATGAGTTTCAGTGATTTCAGTGTGATGGGTGTTGACTAGGAATAAACTTTTATGCTTCTATCTTAGATATCAGACCAGATTCTGAGTAAATTATGTTTGCTTGAGATTGCTGTCATAAATTGAGGTGATGCTAGTAAGTGTATTACTTGTGACAAAAACAAGGCATATTACTGTCAATAATATGAATTTTATAATTTATTTTCCATATTACTCTAAGAAATTCAACATGATATTTTCCTTCAACTTTCAGCTTTTTGGTTTTATAAGCTGGATTTTCAAATGACATTGAAATGCAGCATTTTGTTCTAAAAATACACTCACTTGTTCCATAATACAACACTCCTAAGACATGAGCAATCACTTCTTAGGCTGCTGCAAACTCATAATAATGCTAAATTCTTGCCAAGTCAGTAGGTTCAACTAGAGCAACCATTACATGAATCATAAATCATGACAAAGGACCCATATAATACCTTAAATTTGTTTTGAAATCCAAAGTACCATGCATTAAAATAAAAGCTAAAGCTAAAATCTATAATGATCTTTACTAGTTTCTGCCTGTTGATATACCTCAGCTTTTACCCTATACCTCACTGATGACAATAAGCTCTCTGGAACGTTTATACAGTTCAGAATTCAGCTCTAAGTGCTCTTGGTAGAACAGCATGAGAGACTCTTAAAGAATGATGTATTTACAATAGTAATTATTTACTCTCATGCTGAATTGAAATTACAGCTTTCTCTTTGGGAAACCATAGCTCTTCCATTATTTACTGGTCCTAGCAAGTACCATTAACCTTTTTTTAAAATTTATTTTTGGCTGCGTTGGGTCTTTGTTGTTGCGTGCAGGCTTTCTCTAGTTGTAGCGAGTGGGGGCTACTCTATGTTGCGGTGCGTGGGCTTCTCATTGCTGTGGCTTCTCTTGTTGTGGAGCACGGGCTCTAGGCATGTGGGTTTCAGTAGTTGTGGCGCATGGGCTCAGTAGTTGTGGCACGCAGGCTTAGTTGCTCCGCAGCATGTGGGATCTTCCCAGACCAGGGCTGGAACCCGTGCCCCCTGCATTGGCAGGCAGATTCTTAACCACTGCGCCACCAGGGAAATCGCCCATTAACCTTTTATACAGCAGGCAATCCTTTTATTTTTGCCATTGTTAAAATATCTTCCAAGATATACCAGTCAGTGCACTTTCCTCCGAAAGGCAGACGTATCTGTCTTTGGTCAGTCATCACAATATGCTTTGAAGCTTTACCATAAGGTCCAGTCATGGTCTTACATGTCAAGTGAGCAGCAGCTTTTGACAGTACCATCTCTGTTCCTGAAGAGCAGATTCAGATTCAGTGTAACCACAGCAAAATGAGAGGTAGAAATAGAACAACTCTAAGGAGATTTGAGCTCCAAAGATCTGTATTAGATTCCACATGAGAGGTTGGGCCACATCTGTACTGGCCCTTGTTGATCATCTTAAATTTTTAGTGTCAACCACTTCTGCTATCTTTAGACCTCTTTTAAAAGCAAAGAGGACTTTCTAATTAATAAAGGTTTAATCTTAATTAGCTAGTAAGAAAAATAATCAGAACACCAATTTGCTGAGCATTGCAGTTGATCAAGTGATGCGTATGAGTACTATCTGTGACAACAAACCTTGTCAGAAATGCCTGCTAAAACTCACCCTTATTCTACACTCCTCTCATACCCTCCCAAGTTCTTTGGCCTTGCTTACCATCCTAGGGCTCAGAAATACAGCAGAAATCATTCAAATTTTCAACAGTGGAGCTTTAGTATTTTTCTTCTTGTGTTCCTATCATGTTCTCAGAAAAATGGGCAAACATTGAGAAATAATACAATCTATTTAAGGTTACTCTGAGATGTTTCATAGTTATTATGTGGAAATGACTTTGTTTCAACTGTTTGGGGGTGTGACAAGATATTATTGCTTTATGCTTTAAGATAATGTTCGTAAATATGAAGTAAACTAAAAATATATATATACAATATGTGTAAGGTATAAGGACTGATGACCCAAATGCACACCCTGTAGACTCTTGGTTTAAGAAAAATGGTAATCATTCCCTTTGGAATCACTTTGTAATTGTCCTGAATTCCATTCCCTTTTCTCTCTGCTCAGGTGAAGTTAAATAATACATTTTGTGGTTGACTTTGCTTTCCTTTGGACTTTTACTGTATATCTTTATATGCCAAAGCAAAATGTTTAATGTTTTCATAGGTCGAAATAGGAATTACACTGCACAAAACTGTCTTTATGATTTGTCTTTAAATTGTATTAGATATTATGTTGCAGAAGTTCATTTTACTGTTGTTTAAGGATGTAATACAGTCATGCTTACTGTTGTCTCAATATAACATGAACGTGTCACAATTTATTGATTTCCTTTGCTAATGTACATTTAGATTGTTCCCATAAATATTCAGTCTTATTATGAGTAGTTTTGTCCAAGTGTACATGGGCTAGAGTACTTTAAGGTAAATACTCACTTGTTGAATTATTGGCTTACATGTTTAGCTCTGTTAGAGAATGTCAATTTTTTTCCCAAAATGCTTGAAGCACTTGGCACCAATGTCATCACTTTATAAACGCTTCATTTGCTTCATATCTTACACTTGACATGGTCAGGCTTTTATATTTGCCCATTTTTGTGGGTATGAAAATTTATTTCATGATTTTAATTTTTATTTCCCTGATTAATTTTGAGGTTGAGCATAATTTCATATGTTTATTTGCTGTTTCTGATGAATCTTCTGTAACATGCCTTTACGTTCCTTTTTTGCCACTTTTTCCATTGAGTTGTGTGTGTTTTTAATAGACTTGCAGGATTTCTTTATATTTTTTGGTTACTATCCCATCTTCTCCCAGTTTCTGGGTTGTTTTATTTTCTCTATGGTATCTTTGATACCATACAACTTTATTAATCATTTCCTTTTGCGTATGTAACTTTCTGTCCTAAGATATGCTTCCCTAACTGACAACATAAAGATACTTCTATATTATCTGTTAAAAGTTTTATAGATTATATTTGACCTTTAAATTTTACACAACTAACTTTTTCGTATATGATGTGAGGGAGATTTCAATGCCATAATTTCAAAACATTAAACAATAGTCTCAGTACCCTTTATTAAACTCTATCCTTCTCCACTGACCTATAATAAATCTAATTCTAACATAAATCAAATTTCCAGGTATGTATGGGCTTTTGGTTGGGGGTAGGCAAAGGGGCTGAGAGTACTGTCCAACTGGTTTATCCTGTAACCAGTACCACATTATTTTAATTACTGTAACTTTCTAATACTTCTTGACATTTGGTAAGGTATTTCTTCCCACATTTTTGTCTTCCTCAAGAGTGTCTTACGTATTCTTGGATCTTGGTATTTCCATATATGTTTTTCATTTAGCTTTTCAAATTCCAGAAAAATAATAGTTTGGAATGTTAACTAACATTGATCAAACTACTGATCAGTCTGTGAAGAATTGATATCCATACAATACTGAGACTCTTGATTCATTGTTCATAGTATGTTTTCTATATTTAGGTCTTCCAGTAGATTATGTATCTATAAAGATCTGATAATCTTTGTTAAGTTTTTACTATGAACTTTACGTTTTCAGTGATATTGTAAGTAACATCTTTGAAAAATTACATTTTTAAATTAATAGACTTTGTTTTGAAAGTCTGAAACTATTCTAAAAGTAATCAACCAGGTAGCAGGTAGTACAGAGACTTTCCATATACCCTACCCTAACTCCACAATTTCCTTTATTATTAATATGTTATTTTAGTATGGCACATTTTTACAATTAATGAACTGATACTGATACAGTAATATTAACTCAAGTCTATAATTCAGATTTCATTAGTCTTTACCTAATGTCCTTTTCCGTTCCAGGATCCCATGCAGGATACCACATTACATTTAGTCATCATATCTCTTCAGTCTCCTTTATGCTGTGATAATTTCTTGGACTTTCTTTTTTCAAAAATTTTTTTTATTAGACTTTAGTTGATTTACAATATTGTGTTTGTTTCAGGTGTACATATACGTCTAGCTGCTCTTCTTCTTTTTTTTTTTTTTAGATTCTTTTTCCACATAGGCCATTAAAGAGTACTGAGCAGAGTTCCCTGTGCTATACAGCAGGTTCTTATTAGTTATCTATTTTATATATGTAAGAAGTGTGTATATGTCAGTCCCAATCTCCCAATTTACCCCTCTCCTCCCACCTTATCCCCTGGTAACCATTTGTTTTCTACGTGACTCTATTTCTGTTTTCTAAATAAGTTCATTTGTGTCATTGCTTTTTAGATTCCACATGTAAGTAGTATCATACCATCTTTCTCTTTCTCTGTCTGACTTACTTCACTTAGTATGACAATCTCTAGGTCCATCCATGTTGCTGCAAAAGGCATTATTTCATTCTTTTTTATGGCTGAGTAATATTCTATTGTGTGTATATACTACATCTTCTTTATCCATTCCTCTGTTGATGGACACTTAGGTTGCTTCCATGTCCTGACTATTGTAAATAGTGCTGCAACGAACATTGTGGTACATGACTCTTTTTGAATTACGGTTTTCTTTGGGTATATGCCCAGGAATGGGATTGCTGGGTCATATGGTAGGTCTGTCTAGTTTTTTAAGCAACCTCACTACTGTTCTCCATGGTGGTGGTACCAATTTACATTCCCATCAACAATGTAGGGAGGGTTCCCTTTTCTCCACACCCTCTCCAGCATTTATTGTTTGTAGATTTTTTGATGATGGCCATTCTGACCAGTGTGAGGTGATACCTCATTGTAGTTTTGATTTGCATTTCTCTAATAATTAGCGATGTTGAGCATCTTTTCATGTGCTTTTATGGCCGTCTGTATGTCTTCCAGACTTTGTTTTTGATAACCTTGACTGTTAGGAGGATTACTTACTGTTCAAGTATTTTGTAGAACATTCCTCAATTGAGATTTGTCTGTTCTTTCCCATGATTATGCTGGGATTATGGATTTTAGGAAGGAAGACAGTAGAGGTAAAGGATCAGTTTTATCACATCATATAAAGGGCAGTTACTAGCTACATGATTTATGACTGTTGATATTGCCCTCGATAACTTGGCTGAAGTAATATTTATCCAGATACTCCACCACAGTAAAGTTCTTTTATTTTGCCCCCTTTGCATTCTGTACTTTTGGAGGTAAATCACTATGTACAACCTGTAGTTCAGGAGTGTGTAGATAAAGGTACTGGTCTAGACACTGAAGATACAATGATGAATAAGACATATGCTCTGCATTAATGGACAGCTCCTGGACAAGCGACCACCTCATCCCCTTCAGCTAAGAAGTCCAAAGATACACAATGCCTTCCTGTCTATTTCTCCTTTTCAATCCCTAATATCTCTATTAACATAAAAGGCATATTTGAATCTTATTTCTGTTCCTTACACAGACATCCCAAATGTAAGCTACATACTGGAAAATCAGCCTTTTACCAATACAGCCTGGTAACATTTCGATCTTGTTAAAACATCTTCAACTAGGTGCCTTCAAATTCGGACCTTGACATTCAAAGCCCTCTTCAAAATGATGGTGTTTATTTTTTTCTGTGTGTATCATCATTGCCCTACTTAACTTCCCAGAAAGATGTTCATTAAGTTCAGTCAGTATGACTTGACAGTAAAATGGAATTTAGAATGAACTTCTACCTGACACAAGAATTTTTTTTCCAGAAATAGGCAGAGTAGACTATTAGCATTTTAGGTTTTCTTCAGTAACGCTCCAATCTGCTCACAATGTTTAATTCACTAGCTCAAGTAAGGGAAATCAGAACTGTTTTTTTAACCTGCTCCTGACCTATTGTACTCTCTTGGGGAAGTCTGCTTGTTTGCTTGCCTATAAAACAGTAATCGAAATGTTTAATTCCTGACTATCAACAGGTGAATTATACTCATTGTAAAGAACCTTGACTTCAAGTCCTCTTTGGCTTAATTACACATAGAAGTAGAAACTGTCCTTAGCTGGAATTAAATACTAACTCCTATTTGCTTTCACTCTTTCTTCAAGCAGTTTGCTGCCTTGCAAGAGGAACTTTAGATCAAAAAACATAGTATTTTCACATTCCTGGAAATTTCTGAACAATTATTTCTTAGCTACTTCTGAGCTGATAAAATTTTATTAATCTGAGAAGGCAATGCTAGTTATCTGTAGCTTGGACAGAGGAGAACAGATGAGAGGAGTAGAGAAGGAAACATTAATGTTTTCTCACCTGCTGTATTTTTTTTTTAAGTAGAAATGTTTTGCTATTTAATGATGTGCCTGTCAAAAGCAGATTATTTACCTAGGATAACTTCTGAATTTAGTTTGAATTTGGATTATGCCTCCCATGTGTCTGTGACCTTGGGTATATTACTTAATCTCTCTTAGCCTCTGTCAAGTGGAAAATGGGCATTAAATATGATTGCACTTAGAAGGTGCATCAGACATGTGGATGAAGACCTGTAATAGAAAGAGATCTAAAACATTAGAGATGTACAATGTGGTCTCTAACTGTAACATGTTAGAAATGCCAAATCTTGGGTCCCACTCCAGATCTACTGAATCAGGAACCCTGTGCATGGGGCTCAGAGACCTGTGTGTGTTAGCCAGTCCTCCAGGTAATCCTTAAGCCTGCTGCTTTCAGAGAACCAATGTAGCTGAAGTATGAATCAATGAAAAACCTCAGGCTACAATTATGCAAGGAAGCAGGGAATGATTTTATCTTCTATGGCTGAGGAAAATTTGAGATAGCCACTACTTTTGAGTTGGTAATTTATCATTAATCTGAGAGGAAATTCAAAGTAGATAAGCTTAGTCTGGAAAAATTAGGAGATTTCATCCAGGAGAACAAGGTGAGGATGGGACTTGTCACCATGTCACACTTAGGGAACTAGAAGTTCTTTAGAATGCACAGAACAGAGGACAGGAGAGAGAAGGAATTTACTCAGTTGAAAATATTTCTGTAAGTTTCCAAACCGCAGGATAAATTTTTTAAAGCTATCAAGTCAGATTTTGTTTCACCATAAAGTTTCCAGCAGCTAATGGTTCAGTAGAGGAACCACATCATCAAGAGAGAATGAGTGGGGTGAGGGAATCTCTATTCTCAAGGTCTTAGGATTCTTAAATCCCTAAATAAAGTGAGATCAAGGAAAAGGTGAAGTCTGGAGTCCAACAATTACAACAGGTGTAAATTCATTAAAATGCTATCTACTATTTCTATCTCCTAGCCAAACATTTGTAAATGTTAAATATTTATATGTCTTCCCAACTGTGTGGATTGGAGCTGACCTGTTTTTGCGGTATTCCTTTCTTGAATGAATTATGTGAAGGTCAGAAGAAGAAAAAAAAAAACACTACCAACAAATGAATGTGTATGTTTCCTTGGAGTGCTCCGCTTGACTTCACCCAGCAAATTAATGATTGCCCCGAGGCAAAGCAATTGCACTTCACTCCTGACCCTCAGCTCTATGTTCTGCCTTGCTTACTATGAGGTTTTTTGTTTGTTTGTTTGTTTGTTTTGCTAGGAAAATGTGATCCTAGAAATGTTTGCATGTGTTTTTCTGGCTTCAAGGCATGAATTTTGCTAGTGAAATTGTCAATTTGTATGTGTGCCTGAGAACAGAAGGGTTCAGGAACTGTTCTAAATTGTTCAGCAGTCTTCTGGGCTGTTCCGTTAACACCATCACCTTCTAAGGTAAGAAATCCAGTTTGTGTGTGTGTGTGTGTGTGTGTGTGTGCATTTAATAATTTTCTCTTTTGTCTTTAGTAAGCATCTAACTTTCAAATCATGGGTAGGGAAGTCACTAGGCTTAGGAGTTAATGTCTCAAAGGTCAACATCAAATATAGTTGCTCAGCTGTACCAAGATGTTGATTTTTTTTTTTTCCCCATCAATCATTCATTTGCCTAAAAATTCCATTGGTCTGTTAGTTTTTATTTATCTACTATTTCTTAGAACTGTTCTTAATCCTCATTAGGAGGATTATATATATTATATTTTATATATATTGTGTGAGTCTTACAGATTTTTCTCTCATTTTATGCTCTGGAAACCTAACATGTTTTTGAACAAACTTCTTCCCTGCATCCTCAAGCACTTAATACCTCCTCACGTTAAGCAAAACTCCTCTTCCTCTTGATCGCACCAACTCCTCAGATGCGCAGCTTGTGGAGAACACTGCCCAGATTCCGTGGGCCACAGGCTCTCAAAACAGAGGTGGCATCTCCTAAATCCCTAAGATGGCTTCCAAACTACTACTTGACTTCTTTTCAAAGAAATATTTTAAATTTAATTCATATTTTTATTGAAGTGATACATGGATATACTTTAAAAATGTAAATTTTTCTGCAAAGCTTATTAGAAAAATCTAGTCTCCAAAACACCAAGCCCCATCACGTGCCCTGGAGGCAACACTTTTAGTTCTCAGCTAGTACTGTTAGAATTTGCCCCCAAATTTATAAATAACATGTATATATATATATTTTTTCTTGACTCTTCAGTTTTAGGTACTTGCTATTAACTTCTTACAGAGGAAGACTTATCTTTATGACTCACTTATCCCCATCTCCCCACTTAGAGTCTATCTCCTTACCCGCCTGTGAATATAGGTATAGTTATTTAATAAGTTAATCTTTAGATCAAGATTTAGTATCTATTATGACTGATGGTGATTCACAGCTGAGTAATGTGATATACTATACTCGTATTTCTTCTATAATATTTCTTCACCCTGGAGTTAATGATTCATTTTTTCTCTGTCTCCCCCACCCCCTTAGTGTCATTTGTGCCTTCCTCTACTTCATTCCTAAACTCCCTGTCAGAAGTGGACATCATTTTACATGTCTCTGGTCCGTTCACTTTTTTATTCTCCACAGCAATTGTTAAAAAGTCTCCCTGTTGCCTCAACTTGTCTCCCTGCATGGTTTATAATCTTCTCTCTTTAGAGGTGACCTGTGACTTCCCACATCACTATGTACAGAAAATCGAGGTGATCAGCTAAGGAACAAATATAACCTGTTACCATCCTCACCATGTTCCCTCTAGCCCAGGTAGACAAGCTTGTTTATATCTGGTGCACTAGACTCCTACCTCCTCTGCTCCAGACTGTATCCCTTCGGCACATTAGTAAATGGCATATGCACACAGCTTCAAGCTCAGTTTTCACTCTTTATTTCATTTGCAACTGTCCTCATCATTCTGTGCTTCACTCTTGCAATAGTCTCCGCTGTGGTCTGATTATCTCCTGCCTTATGTCACCTGAATCTAACCTCACTCCACCACCAGGATGATTTCCTAGAACCCTTTTTGATCTTCTGACTCCCTTCCTTAAAATCCTTTGGAAGTCTGTTTGACAGACTCTAGGTCCATCCACCTCACTACAAATAACTCAATCTCGTTTCTTTTTATGGCTGAGTGATATTCCATTGTATATATGTGCCACATCTTCTTTATCCATTCATCTGTCGATGGACACTTAGGTTGCTTCCGTGTCCTGGCTATTGTAAATAGAGCTGCAATGAACATTGTGGTACATGACTCTTTTTGACTTATTGTTTTCTCAGGGTATATGCCCAGTAGTGGGATTGCTGGGTCATATGGTAGTTCTATTTTTAGGTTTTTAAGGAACCTCCATACTGTTCTCCATAGTGGCTGCATCAAATATTACTCAGCCATAAAAAGAAATGAAACTGAGTTATTTGTAGTGAGGTGGGTGGACCTAGAGTCTGTCATACAGAGTGAAGTAAGTCAGAAAGAGAAAAACAAATACCGTATGCTAGCACATATATATGGAATCTAAGAAAAAAAAAAAAGTGATGAAGAACCTAGGGGCAGGACAGGAATAAAGACACAGATGTAGAGATTGGACTTGAGGACACGGGGAGGGGGAAGGGTAAGCTGGGATGAAGTGAGAGAGTGTCATGGACATATACACACTACCAAATGTAAAATAGCTAGCTAGTGGGAAGCAGCCTCATAGTACAGGGAGATCAGCTCGGTGCTTTGTGACCACCTAGAGGGGTGGGATAGGGAGGGTGGGAGGGAGATGCAAGAGGGAGGAGATATGGGGATATATGTATAGCTGATTCACTTTGTTATAAAGCAGAAACTAACACACCATTGTGAAACAATTATACTGCAATAAAGATGTTAAAATAAATAAATAAATAAATAAAAGAAAATAAATGAGACTATAGATATTAAAAAAAAAAAAAAAATCCTTTGGAAGCTCCCCAGTGTATATGTGGTAAAATGCATTCTCCTTAGGCTGTCCTGCAGAACCAACTATGCTAAGGCCTCTTCCTGACCCTCTAAAAACTGTACACAGTTTTTAAACTTAAGTTCCTAGAATAATGAATTACTTACATGTATGACTCTTTGGTACTTCTGCACTTGTGTATACTTTTTCTCCCTTGTCTTAAAACACTTCCTTCTCTTGTCACTTGTCAAAAGACACCTGGACAAAGTACCTTATGGGAAATGTATCCATTCTTTTTTTGTTCTTATACACAACTGTCATGACACCCATAAAGCCTTATTGTCCTTACTAATCATATGTCTCAATTCTCCACCAGACTGTACATCTTTCATGATGAGGTCCATTTAAAAAGTTTTCTATGAATATTCAATCTTTAGTACCAAATAGTCATTCAATAAATATTTGAACAAAGGTACAGATAAACACTGAATTTTTAATAGTGTAGTTCACGTGAATGGAAAAATGGTTAAGGGCAGAAACTGGAGAATCTGACTACCTGGGTATAAATCGAGACTCAGCTACACATTACTTATGGAATTGGAAGAAAGTTATGTATGTTAAATATGGCTCAGTGTCCTGAAATGATGCTTGGAACACTTTCTAGTACCCAGTAAACACTAAACATATTGCTACGGTTAATTTACGTTAATAAAATGTTACATTGAAGATATTTAAAATTCTAGCTAATCTAAGGAAGAACAAATTATTGGAGTTCATAGAAGCCATTTAATTTGATCGACTAGGTATCCCTTTCATAGTATCTCTTATAGAAGGTAATGGAAACATTGAAATATCATGATTTATACCACTGGAATGAGAATTCCAGATTCTTAGAATCAAAGTTTGTTTATATATGTTAGAGAGATACTTCCCCTTTATTATTATTTTTGTGGTTATTACACCTACCTAATACATAAAAATTACTGCAACAAATCAAATTTAAAACCCATATTGTCAGTATTGGAAATCACATGAAAACATACTAGCATGTATGGCCGAATGACATAAGCAAACCCAACCATCCAAAGCAGTGCAGATACATAGACAACTGATCAATTTTGGAAAAATGAGAAGGACAAATGGTTGAGAAAGTGGAACAAGGAGAGTGCATGGTTGGAAACAGGTGGAATTGATTTAGAATGGCTCCCAGAG
Source organism: Balaenoptera musculus (assembly GCF_009873245.2). NCBI lineage: Eukaryota > Metazoa > Chordata > Mammalia > Artiodactyla > Balaenopteridae > Balaenoptera > Balaenoptera musculus. The sequence goes on along the minus strand of NC_045793.1, from coordinate 84,498,890 downwards.
GGAAATGCTGATGGAATGGGAAATTCTTTTATAGTCCAGATCTGGTTGTAGCTCGTCTTTAAAAATGATTCTTTTAAAAGCCTCCATAATCTAACTGATGGAAAAATGTAATGAGTTGGCAGCCCATTCAAATGGAAAGTTGTTAATCAAAATTTCTCTACCTAACACGCAGCAGAATTTTGCACCAATGTGTCTCTATTCAACTGAAAAAATCAAGATGGGGACAGCTGTTATATTTTTCTGGTTATAATCTGAATCTTCAGATTCTAAAGTTCTGTAGCTTTGTTTCTGCCATCTGGTGGTTGAAAACGCTGACGTTCTTTCTGTCTATGAAGCTGTATTAATTCTTTGTGCACACATATGAATATACTTTGCCTCTCATGGAGCAATTTGCCGTTACTGAAACTGGCATGCATTTCAGGGCATTACACATGGAAAAAATGGTATATATTCTCCTTTTCTGAATTCTTCAGTCAAAATTTATGACATACTTATTAAATTATTTACACACAAACGTCTTATTGTGTTGAATCCTATAAATGGTATTGTTTTGGAATGAAGCTTTTTCTTTCAACAGGCTCTAAGTTATTTTTCACCTCTTTGTTCAACTTAGTACATTTTTAGAATGTGAAGGAATTTTTAGGTGGCTTTAGAATACATTATTAATTTGGTTAATGTGTTTAAGAATGGACAAGTAAAACTGAATGCAAATTGTAAAAGCAAGGTGTAGTTATCAGTGCAGTTGAAGACAAATAACTATTAAATTGCAGAAGTGAAGGGCCAAATGCTCACAAACCGAAGTCCAATTTATAGTATGCCTTCCTAATCATGCAAAGAATGTAATGTAGCACGAATTGAGTGTAGCAGGGGAAAGGGGGTTGGGAAAGAACATACATTGACATTTTTATAGTGGAAGTAATGTTAGATAATCCCCAGGCTATGTAGTTAAACAAAAGGTCCCTTCTCCCTAGGTTCAGGGTCAAACCTACTTGTTAACCTCTTTTAAGACCTTGACTCTGGGTTCAGGACTATCATTAAAACATGACTGGTTATCAGGAACCGCTACTGTCTCGTGCCTATCAAAGAGGACCTTCAACACTGTGGGAAGTTCTTCCTCTTAGACTGGGGTTCATCCTATGTGGCTTATTTCTTTGTTTAAGCCTTTGCAGCTGTGTGTGTAAAAGGGCTGATTCATCATAGATAAGAACATTTTCAGTATTAACTGAAGTTTTATTTGCTGTTCTTTTTGAAGGCTCTGAGTTTTTTTCTATTTTGTTGGAATAAGGATGTAGAATTACAAAACAAACTATTGGGATTCCAGGCCTAGTTCTGTTAATTGGTTTCACTGAACGGTTTTAGTGAATCAATAGCTTTACCTGAAAATTGGAAAGATAACAACACATACTCCACTTGCACTAGAAGTTTTTTTGGTGATCAATAAATATATTGTTAATGAAAGAATTCATACAAATATACCACTACAAAACTATAATAGTATATTAGATTTCTCCCATGCTACTTGCTTCTTTCTATCCCTGGTTCCAGCCAGCTCAAAAAACAGAAGGAAATAGTATTCAGCAGAAAGAGAATATTGTTTGAGAGAGAGTAGTTTTTCCACAAAGAGTCAATTTATGATGTAGTCTAAGTGTATAGGGAGCCGCAGAATGTGACTGAAGGTAAGAATGAGGCCCTCTCTGATAGCTATCACCACCTACTACTGCCAAACTCAAGTTGAAATTTTGCAATTAAAGATGCAGTTCTTTTAGATCTTGATGACACCTCTTCCAAAAGTCCCTACCAAAGAGAAGACATTATACAGGGGTCCAGCATTATTAATTATCAAAAGAATCTTGACAGAAACGGAGGAGAAATCTACTGGTCAGAGGCCAAACAATGTATGTGGGTAGAATGAGAAGGGACACCATCTCCTCCACATTTACCTTTACCTTCCTGTGGACTTTTGCATGACTGTTGTTTGCTTGTTTTTAAGTACGTGGCGCCACTAAAGTATAATTAAAAGAAGTATTCACCAGGGATATAAATATTCAAGTTAATCAAGTTTGTTTTCCTTTAGTATTTTTTAGGCTTCTTCTAAGTTTGTATTTGTTTTTAGAAGGTCTTTTTGAATTTATACTGAGTGTAGTTATTACTGTGGTAACTTTACAAATAAAAATAGCTCTAGCACATACAATACATCTTAGAACATTTCTATGGATAACCTTGATATGTTGGTGATAGCACAGGGAATTTTCCATTCCCATTTAAGAAATCAGGGTGGTTTTTTCTTTCTAAAATTATTCCCCACCAAATATATTTTGTTCACAACCGTAAAAATGATGTTTAGGATGGTGACAGGTTGTGATCACAATTTTCTGTGTGCCAAGGATGAATTTATAAAAATACCATTCTTGCAAGTTTACCAATCATCATTTTATGTTCCTTTCTTAATGTATTTTTGAGAACTATGTCTATAAAATAGAAAAGGAAACAACTACATCTTAAATAATATTCTGTGCAGTAACTTTTTTCTTTAGAACTTGAAATTAAAAGGACACAAAACATTTTAAATATGCTCCTTAATTAAATGCCTTCAGAATATCTGTTCATTTGTTCTTTCATGGTTAGCACCCAGCACAACTTCTGGCTTAGTGCTAAGTACACAAAGATGATAAGGTGCTAAGTCCTTGGATGATACAAGTAATGATTCAAAATGAATCCTGCCTTTATAGGAGCTCAGATATTACAGGGGAGTATGAGAGAGAGTTTATGCAGCATGAAAAGAACAATATGACAGATATTTGAAAGGCAAGGTGCAATCAGAAAGAATGACAAATTCTTGAGAATAAGAATGAAGAAAGGCTGTAAAGAATAGGACAAAAAAAGAGCTGAATCTTGAATGAAGGCAGTAGACATTTTACTAATTAGATATGGTGGGTAGAGATGTGGATAAGAAATGGCATTCTGGATAAAGGGGTTGACATATGTAAGAACTGTATATGACATAAACTAATATTTAAATAATAGATTACAAAAGAATAAAAAATTGACTCACATGACATGATAGGTCTAATGACCCACTTAGGTTTCTTTCTTCCCTCGCTGAAGTAATAGCTACGATCAGGATTAATTAGTGTAAAAAGGAAGCATTAAACATTTTACCTATTTAGTTGGGATCCAATTTTTTAAAGCATCAGTGAATTATACATGGTAATGTATATGCAAGAATGTGATTAAATGCTAAGGAGACATTTGAGAATCTATGAATCTTCTCTCTTCAAGCTATGTCATTATAAAATTTGATATTTCTTGCATGGGAACTTGTGAATGTTTTAGTGTTTCAAGATTTTGAGGAGTATTTCTTAGAATTTTATTTAGATAAATATGGAGAATATAATCAATAAATATTTTCCAGGTTATACTGAGTATCAAATAGTTATAAATCTTACTTCATAAAGGACTGAAGCAAGTCTATTCTATTAATAAAATAATTACTTATAATTGTAAAATACTAAAGCCAACCTAAATACTCACTAGTGGAATTGCTGAATCAGTACATAAGTTGCAAATACTATGCAGTATATTTAAACCCTTTAACTGAAGACATTGAATGGAGAATGTTTTGTAATATATATATATTTTTTAAAAAACTGTGATTAAATGACTGATTTTAATAGTTTTGGGGGAAATTCTCAGCATTAAATATGAAGTGTAATAATGATGTCATTCTGAAATTTGTAAAAATACATGTATAAATATATAAATATTATATATTGTAGACACTAAATCACAAAAGAAAGAGGCTGAAATAGCGTTTTTTTAGAGTTGGGATTCAGCAAACAACTTGGCTCTAAGGAGGTGCTCTTAACCACTACCCAACACTACCTTCCTGGCAAGTCACTAAAATATTAGTGGTTGTAATCTCTTGATAGGCAGTTATGATCTTAACTTTTCTTCTTGCTTCATATATTGGCTGAAACTTTTATAATTAACATGTACTAACTAATACTATCATAATACCATAAGCTTTTGATAAAAATGTCATGAAGTTGGTACTCAATTTACCAACTGGGATAATTAAAAGTTTCTGTCTTTCTTACATCAGTTATTCTTGGAATGAACATTAATAGGTGTTATTAATGAGCATTAATAACTCCTATTCAAGTACCAGAGAAAGTCAGAAAAGAGACATTCATTCACTCATTCATTCTAATAGCTCAAAAATGTAACCATTGTATTTTCCCTAGTTGTCTAGTGAATCATAAGATTGTATTTTCAATGTATGTTTTGTAAAGAAGACATGCCCATTGCTCTTGGTAGTACTTTCAAGAGTGGCATCATTTTCTAATAAAGTGGGCTTAATAACCAAAGCAATTATATTTGGATTTGGCTGCAAAGATAATCAAGCAATGATTGGGAATGATAAAACTAGGCCAAATTATAAAATGTTAGTTGCACCTTAGAGAATCTTTTTGCCTTTAAAGTCTTTTTTACAGATAAATTAAAACTCTAAAGCTTGTGTGAAACAACTTTTCCAACTAATCAGTAGCAAAATTAAGACTAGATTCCATTCATATTTAGTAACTTCCATGGCAATATGCTTTCCACTCTGTAACATTGCCTCCAATCATTCTGCATTTTTCATATTTCCTTGAAAATATTTTATTAGTAATTTATTTTCGGTCTTCTAATGAAGACATTACAAATCTGAATGCAAATGTATTCATTAAATGAAAAAGGAATCCTGATGAAACCTGCTCTGCTCTGGATCATTTTGATGGAGTACAATGTTTTAACAGTCTCTACTGTTTACTGATACGCTGAGTGAATTTACAAATTTCCTCTGTGATAGAAACATAAGTGATTTAATAAGCTCATATGATAGGATGTTTAAAACTATACTCATAATTCTTTAGATATTTATGTACATTAACCAGAGACATTGAGTGGAGAATATGTTTAATGGGAAATTTAAATGAAAAATGTAAACTTAGTAACTATTATATAGACTAGACTCTTGAGGTTTTTGAAAAAATCATAAATTTTTCTTAGTAATTTGTGTAATCTATGTTATAATTTTTCCCCATTCTTTTTGAAATTTTTATTATATTTTATTCAATCAAAAATCAACATGTAATCAATATAAAATTATTAATGAGGTATTTTACTTTTTTCCTTTTTTATTGAATAAATTTAATATATAATGTAAAGGTTTAAGGTGTACTATATGTTAACTTAATACATTTATATATTGTAATATATGATGTAGCTATACTTATTGCATTACATAATTATAATACAATTTTGCCTATATGCATGATACCGTGCATTAGATCTCTATGGTTTATTTACTACTTACTATAACTTTGTACCCTTAAACACCGTCAGTCTTACTCCACCTCCCGTCCCCTGGTAATCACCATTTTACTCTTTTTTTCCACAGGTTTAAGTTTTTTAGATTCCACATATAAGTGATAGCATGTAGTACTTGTCTTTGTCTGACTTACTTTGCTAAGCATTTTGCTTAAGGTCCACCTACTGTTGTTGCAAGTGGCAGGGTATCTTTCCTCATGGCTGAATAATATTCCCTGGTGTACATATATGTACCACATTTTTCTTACCCATTCATCCACTGATGGGTGTTTAGGTTGTTTTCATATCTTGCTATTTAGAATAATGCTGCCATAAACATGGAAGCACATATATCTTGTCAAAATCCTGTTTTCTCTTCCTTTGGGTACATACCTAGAAGTTGAACTGCTGGATTGTACAGTAGATCTGTTTTTAAGTTTTTGAAGAACACTCATCTAGTTTTCCATAGCAGTTGGGCCAACTTATATTCCTACCAACAATATATAAAGGTTCCCTTTCATCACATCCTTGCCAACAACTCTTATCTCTTCTCTTCTTGGTGATAGCCGACCTAACAGGTGTGAGGTGATATCTTCTCGTGGTTCTTATTTGCTTTTACCTGATAATTATTGATGTTCACCATCTTTTCATGTGCCTGTTGGCCATTTTGATGTCCTCTTTGGAAAAGTGTCTATTTAGTTTTTCTGCCCATTGTTTAACAAGATTTTTTTTTTTTTGGTGGTGGTGGTTGTTAAGTTGACTAGCCTTGACTAAGGCCTTGACTAAGGCCTTTCTATATTTTGGATATAAACTCCTTTTCCAATATATGGTTTGCAAAGATTTTCTCCCATACTGTAGGTTGTATTTTCATTTTGTTGATGGTTTCCTTTGCTGTGCAGAAGCATTTGAGTTTGATGTAGTTCCATTGGTTGAATTTTGTTTTCGTTGTTTGTGCTTCTGGTGTTATGTCCAAAAAATCATTGCCAAATGGACATATATACACTACCAAATGTAAAATAGATAGCTAGTGGGAAGCAGCCGCATAGCACAGGGAGATCAGCTCGGTGTTTTTTGTCCACCTAGAGGGGTGGGATAGGGAGGGTGGGAGGGAGACGCAAGAGGGAGGAGATATGGGGATATATGTATACGTATAGCTGATTCACTTTGTTATAAAGCAGAAACTAACACACCATTGTAAAGCAATTATACTCCAGTAAAGATGTTTGAAAAAAAAAAAAAAAAACTTTGCCAAGACAATATCAAAGAGCTTCTTCCCTATGTTTTATTCAAAAAGTTTAATGGTATCAGGTCTTATGTTTAAGTCTTGGATCCATTTTGAATTAATTTTTGTGAATGGTGTGAGATGGGGGTCCAATTTCATTGTTCCACATGTGTTTCTCCAGTTTTCCCAGCACCATTTGTTGAAGAGACTGTCTTTTTCCCCATTGGGTGTTCTTGGCTCCCTTTTGAAATATTAGTTGACTATGTATGCCGGAATTTAATTCTGGGATCTAAGTCTGTTATTAATCGGTGTGTTTATTTTAGTGCCAGTACTGTACTGTTTTTATTACTGTGGCTTTATAACATAGTTTGAAATCCGGAAGTGTAATATCTCTGGCTTTTGTTTTTCTCCTCAGGATTGCTTTGACTATTTGGGGTCTTTTGTGGTTCCTCACTAATTTTAGGACTGTTTCTTCTATTTCTGTGATGGAAGCCTTTGATATTTTGATGGGGATTGTGTTGAAGCTGTAGATGGTCATACTACCCAAAGCCATTTTTTAAAAATCAAAGCCATTTTAAGAATATTAATTTCTTGATCCATGAACACAGAAAGCCTTTCCATTTGTTTGTGTGTGTTTTTGGTTTCATTCAGCAAAGTCTTGTAGTTTTCATTGTACAGATCTTTCACTTCCTTGGTTAAATTTATTCCTAAGTATTTTATTGTTTTTGATGCTATTGTGAATGGGATAGTTTTCTTTAATTCTTTTTCAGATGTTTCATCCTTAGTGTAAAGGAATGTAACTGATTTCTGTATGTTGTATTTCCATTTTCATTTGTCACAGGGTATTTTTTTATTTCTCTTTTAATTTCTTTGTTGATCTATTTGGTGTTCAGTAGCATGTTGTCGAATTTCCACATATTTGTGATTTTTCTAGTTTTCTTCTTGTAATTGATTTCTAGTTTCACACCATTGTGGTCAGAAAAGATGCTTGATATGTTTTCAGTCTTCTTAAATATAAGACTTGTTTTGTGGCCTAATATGGAATCTGTCCTGGAGAAAGTTCCATGTGCACTTGAGAAGAATGTGTATTCTGCTGCTGTTGGGTGGAATGTTCTGTATACATCTAAGTCCATTTGTTCTAAAGTGTGGTTCAATTCCAATGTTTCCTTATTGATTTTCTGTCTAGATGACCTATTTATTGCTGATAGTGGGGTATTGAAATTCTCTACTATTATTGTTGTCTATTTCTTAAGATTATTTAGTATTTGCTTAATATATTTTGGTGCTCAGGTGTTGGGAGCATATGTATTTAAAATTGTTATATCTTCTTAATGTATGGACCCTTTTATCATTATATAATGATCTTCTCTGTCTCTTGTCACTCTTATTGGCATGAAATCTATTTTGTCTGATATAAAAATGGCTGTACCTGCCTTCTTTGTTTTCTATTCGCTTAGAATATCATCTTCCATCCTTTCACTTTGAGTCTGTGTGTGTCTTTAGAGATGAAACGAATCTTCTGTAGACAACATATAGTTGAGTCTTCTTTTTTTTATTCCTCCAGCCACTCTGTAACTTTCAGTTAATGAGTTCAACCCATTTACATTTAGGGTGATTACTGATGTGTAAGGATTTACTACTGCCATTTTATCTTCTGCCTTGTGGTTAATTTTTCTCTCCATTGTTTCTTTCTCCTTCTCTCTATCTTTGTATTAGTTGGTGATTTTCCATGGTGATTTGTATGACCTCCCATTTTTTATGTTTCATGTCTCTATTCTAGATTGTTTGCTTTATGGTTACCATGAGGTTTACATAAAACATTTCACAGATAAATAGTCCTTTTTGTGCTGATAGCAATTCATCTTCACTCACCTATAAAGGTTTTATCCTTTTACTCTTCCCCTTTTATATTTTTGATGTCACCAATTATCTTTTTATGCTGTGATTTCATTACCAAGTTGTAGTAGCTATAGTTATTTTTAGTGCTCTTTTTCTTTAATATTTATGCTATAATGAAGGGTTTAATATACTGTTCAAAAAAGAGTCAGTTTTCTAATTCTGTCTATTTATCACCTTAATTAGAGTTTTGTGTACTTTTTTCTTTTCCTTTCAGCTTGAAGAGCTCTTCTGAACATTTCTTGTGAGGCAGGTTTAGTGGTGGTGAACTCTCTCAGCTTTTGTTTCTCTAGAAAAGCCTTTATTTCTTCTTTATATCTGAAGGGTAACTTTGCTGGATAGTCTTCTTGGCTGGAAGTTTTTATCTTTCAATATTTTGAATATGTCATTCTATTCTCTCTTGACCTATAGAGTTTCTGCTGAAAAATCTACTAGCCTAATTGAGGCTCCTTTGTAGCATATTGTCTTTTTTCTCGGGTTGCCTTTACATTTCTTTATCTTTGACTTCTGACACTTTTAATATAATGTGTCTTGGAGAAGTTCTTTTTCTGTTGAGATAATAAGGTGCTCTATTAGCCTCAATGACTTGTGTATCTAGTTCTTACCCCAGGTTTGGGAAGTTCTCAGCTAGTATTTCTTTAAGTACACTTTCTGCTCGCTTCTCCTTCTGTTATACCCATTAATCTTGGCTTTCCTAATGGAGTCTGATGGTTCTTATAGGGTTTCTTCACTGTTTAAAAATCTTAGTTCTCTCTCCTCTTCCACTTGAGTCATTTCTGTATTCATATCCTCGAGCTCACTTATTCTCTCTTCCATCTGATCTGCTCACTCTGCAGTGTTTTTGAATGCATTCTTCATGCCATTTATTGAGTTCTTCAGCTCCAGAATTTGTCTGGTTCGGTTTTAGAATTTCAATCTCTTTGGTAAAGCACTCTTTCTGTTTGTTAATTTTATTCCTGAAATTATGATATTGCCTTTCTGGGTTTTCTTGTAACTCATTAAATTCCTTCATAACAGCTATTTTGAATTCCTTATCAGGTAGTTAGCAATATTCCATGTCTTTGGGTTCAGTTGCTGAAAAATTGTCATTTCCTTTTTGTGATACTGTATTACAATGATTTTTCATAGTGTTTGATGGAAAGCACCTCTGTTGCCACATTTGAAGTAACAAATACCTTGTTTAGGTAAGGCTTTGATTCTAACAATTCAACAGATTGGTAATTAGGAGCCTTCCTTTTTTCCCAGAAGGTGGCACTATAGCACCAAGTTTTTGGTTTCTCTTACTGGAGCTGACTGGCTACTAAGCTTGGGAACTTGTGCATTTAAAACAAAACAAAAAACAAAACAAACAAACTGGCAGAGGGAAAAAAGAAAAAATAGAAGAAAACAGTGGCAGCAGAGTGGGGGAGGTGTGTGCTTAGCACTTGGGGCTTTGGGTGTATCATGACCTTGTAGTGGAATCCTTGAGTTGGGGGGTCTCAGAGGTTTGTGGGTGTTTCTTTAGCCAGAATCCCAGGTCAGACAGCAGGAAATGCTTTCCTTCAGATTTTTGTCTGCCTTCTTCCCTTTCCTTTCCCTCCCCAGTCACTGCTGTTCTCTCCACAAAAAACAAAAAAACAAAAAAACAGTGGGCCTTTCCAGCTGTAGCACTAGGAGCTGGTCAACACCCACTCACCTCCTTCACCCTTCACTTCTGCCAGAAGTGTTGTGGCGGCCCACTGCTGGACCTACCACCACTCCCCTCATTTCACAGTGACCTCTGAGGTCCAATGCACTACTTTCAAGTGCACAGATGGATGTATTGCTCAAGTGTCCTGGTGTATGTTGTGCAGAGATGCCTTTTTGTTTGTTTCTGGTTATGGATGCCCAACTAATTGCACAATAAATCAAAGGAGTGAACAAAAGGGAACAACTCACACCACCATGATGCTGACATCACTCTGTCCCAATTCTTAAAACCATATATTTCTCATTCTCAACATTTTTTTTTTTTTTAGTAAATACTGCAATAAGAATCTTGGAACTGTTTCTTACACTATCTCTCAATACAGACCAACCAATTATGCCAAAGATGGTTCCCTAAATGTAACTTAGGGAAGAGGGTCAATAATAAACAATTTAGGAATCTATCAGAATCGTTAATGGTCTGACATAATCCGAGATTACATTTTTCAACATCTATAGGAATACCACATATCCTTTGGGAAATACTCTATAAATATTGTTTTGCTCAACTGAGCAAATATTTAATATTGAAAAAATATTAAACAGTGGTATATATTTTTTTCTCCCTGGTTAGTACTTAGGGTACTGCTACTTTTCTAGTTGCCAGTTAAGAGCAGTCATAGGTTGTAGCAAACAGTTATATATTGTAGAATTGATTTCTTATGGAAGTTAAATCTCTAACAAAGGTGAGTTTCTACATAGAAGTTACTCCATCTCTACTAAAACGTGAGCCAAGGAGAGAGATGGAGATAAGGAGTTGAGGAATATTGATTCACAGGTGCTATTAGAGCTGAGTTTGAAATTATTCAAGGAAAACATGGGAAGGACCAGAAATGTAATAGGTGAAGGGTACTTAGAAGAAACCAGAAGCCATATAGGCAGCATGAGCACCAGAATGAAATAGTTCCTTGGTAGTCACGAGTGAAGAGTATTTCAAGAATGGATTGACCTGAAACGTAAAATGTCATAGAGGATTAAACAGATGTTTAGCTATTATTTAGGCAATTGTGATGTTACTATTGACCTTGCCTTTGGCAGACAAAGACAGATTGCTGTGCATTTAACACTACATGGGAAAGTTGCTAGTCTTCAAAGAAGTTCAAGAGAAAGATAGAAATTGTTTGATAGGGACCTAGGGTAGATTTAGGATACAAGAGCAGAAAATATTTTTGGTTTTAAAAGGAGAGTTGTATGTAGTTCCAAAAGGCAAAGAAGATACTTGGAGCAAATCCTGAGGAGGTGGAGGAGGTGAATCAAGATCACAAATGAAAGAGCTAACCTTGGAAAATAGGAGGCACCTCTCCCATTAAAATTTGAAGGTGGAAAAATAGGGATGGCTGAATATAAAAAGTATGAGAGCAGAGGGAAAGTTTTTTTGAAAGATTATCTTGTAAAATCAACTATTAGATGAAGGTATTTGGAATAAGGAAAAAAGACTTGCAGATAGTACTCAAAATGGTGAATAACTGCTTTCAGAAAAAGGGATTTGGGGTGACTTAGAGTCAAAAAATAGAATTCTGGACAGATTATGGACTGATTCCAAAAAAAAGATATTTATTTGTAATGATGCTTAGTTGCATCTGATTCTCCCTGGCAGCCTAAGATTTGGAGTGGAGGAAGGAGATGGTTAGATTCCTCCAGAGATGGGATTATCAGGATAGTTGTGGTGAAAAGACAAAGAGACCAAGGAATTATTATTGAACTGGAGAAGTGAGTTCCCTGGAACAATTTGAATGAAACTACAAGTATTGGGATGCCAAACTAAAGATTGATTCAGGAAATTTTCTGGTATAGGTTTACCTCTGAAAAACTTACATCAGTACTGATTTGATCTCAAACACTTCAACTGTAAATATTTGTTTTCTATAAACACAGACCAAAGGGAAAGGAAAAATATCAAGCTCAAAATGACATTAATTGGGGCTTCCCTGGTGGCGCAGTGGGTGGGAGTCTGCCTGCCAATGCAGGGGACACGGGTTTGATCCCTGGGCCGGGAAGATTCCCACATGCCGTGGAGCAACTAAGCCCATGTGCCACAACTACTGAGCCTGCACTCTAAAGCCCGTGCTCTGCAACAAGAGAGGCCACGACAGTGAGAAGCCTGCACATCACTCTCTGCAACTAGAGAGAAAGCCCGCGCACAGAACAAAGACCCAACACAGCCAAAAAAAAAAAAAAAAAAAAAAATGACATTAATCATTCAAAACTTTTGCTGGTCTATATATATGGTTGATGTAGAGTAATGATGTAGGAAGAATTCCATCATATACATGTTCACAATAGGGATATAAAGCTTAATCAAATTAAAATGAAACTTTATTAAAAAGTACAGAGTCTAAATCCTAATCCCCCAGCCCCAATACAAAAGCTAAAGTTAGTCTTGGTTCAAGATAGAAAATGATATTTATATTTTATTTCTCCATGGTAGATAATTCTTAGAGAGGCAGATAAGTGTGAGAGAAAATATCCTTTAAAATATTCAGCTTATTTCAGTCTTGAATGTAGCCTAAATCCAGCTGGATATGTTATTTTCTAGTTGTAGCCATTCCTTTATGTTTAATTCAATGCTATTTATAAATAAGTTACTCTAAATAGGTTAATATTATCTATCTTTTGTTAAGTGAGGAAAAAATTCATTAATTTACTTTATTATTTCACATTATTATTAAATGTTTTATGCTCTAATCATAAATTACAAATAGAAAAATGGTATCCATTTCACTCCTTCAAAAGCTAACATTTGAGAGTTTTGATTTTTGACCTCTGGGACTGTTGTGAGGACTGATGGTCAGGCGTGAGTAAGGGCAAGATAAATGTTGGGTTTTTAAATGTTCATCTTTATTAATTCTAAACGTGCACATGAAATCTTCTGGATCAAAGATAAGTTATCATTATTCACTTAAAAATAATGATTGTGTAATTCTCCACACTCTAATTTTTAATCCATAGGCAATGAGATAAAAGTTAGGTATAATGTCCTGTAAGTGAAATTTTAAAATTTGTATCATAGGAGAGAAAGAGAGAAAAATGAATTTTCTCTCTTTATATACAGGAGAAAGAGGCAACTGTCTCCTCCTACCCTCCCAAAAGGAGAAAAAAATTTTTTTGCTTCTTGGAGATGGATGAAAAGGATTCTGTGTTCTCACTCTAATCTTTTGAAATGTAAATACATCTCTCCGAAGGCCAGATAAGATCCAGTGACTCTGGATTTTATGACTAAAGATGTCTCCAAGGTTCTAGGCCTCATTTTCCCTTGAAATGCAAACATGTACCCCTAGAGTTAGATCAGTATCTCTGGAGTTCTCTCAGCATCTCTACAGTTGTCAACTAACTTCCCAAGTCTTACTCTTAGCTCAGGATCCCAAGTTTTAGCAAAATACATGCAAAAGGCCCCAACTCTCTAGAAACACAAAAATATTTTCTCTTTCCACACAATAGGTAATCTAAGGCTATCTTGGAAAAAGTCATAAGAAGAGATTGGGAATCGTAAGTGGAGCAAGGAGGAAAATCCACTAGTGGGCAGTATGCAGATGTCAGTGTTCAGTTAGGTGGGATGGAGGCTGGAGTGACTGGAGCGACCTGACATGTGACACACTTGGAACATGACCTCAGGGAAGTCCAGGGACAGATCGTAGGCTGAAGTCCTGACATGAAAGAGCTCAGAATCTGCCATATAAGCTCATAAACTGATTCATGGTACAGAAGCAGTTTTTAAGAAAATGTGCAAAGTTGGAGTACTATCAAAAAATTAGGAAGAAACATGGGATAAAGACTTGGTTTCTTCTGTTATAAAATTTCTAACTTATATACCTAGATGTGGGTCATTATTTATTCATTCAGCACTCATGGACCTTTTCTTACTGAAGACCCATGGCTCTCTTCAGTACTAGAAATTTTTATTCAATTATTTCTTTGGTAATTTCTTTCCTTCCATATCTGCCATTCCCAGTTTTTTGAATTTTCACTAATTTGTTCCTAGTCTTGTTGGATTGGTCTTCTGCTGCTTCTTGTATTTCGTTTTTTCTCTCTGCTTTTTCGTTCTATGTTCTGAAAGATTCTCTTCACTGTTTGTCCTGTCTTTAAAAAAAAATTCTACAAATATATATTTAAGTTGCAAAACCTCACTATTATTCTATTTGTCATAGATTTTTATTTGTAGTTGATGAATGTAACATATTCACACACATACGAGGATGTTATTAGAATATTTAATCCTTTTATTTTTAAATTATCTGGTTCCTCCAAAATCATTTTTCCTGTTTTTCCTGTTTATCTACTCTTTCATATCAAAGTTTGTTTTCAAATGTCATATAACCCTTGGTTGTTAGCCATACCTGACAATGAAAAGTGTGGCTGGGAGCTCTGGAAAGTACTTGGGGATTACTAACAACTTCACTTTGGAGTGAATGGTACAGAGCCAGAAGTTCTGAGGGTGTATCACTAAATGCCAGAAGGAGGGAGTTTCAACCTACAGTGCCAGCCTCCACGTAAGTTTCCTCGGTTCTTCCCAGACACTTCTTTTTTTAAAGAGAGATTCCTGATGATTTTTATTTAGACCTAAAACATGTGACTGTAGGTAATGTGTTGAATATTATTGGAGGAAAGGGGCTTCCTTAGAGACTCCAGTTAGTTCAATTTTTAATGCCCTAGCCCTCACCCTGGTCTTTCTTCAACTTACACTTTTTGGGTTCTGAGTTTCTCTGGAGCTCCACTTTACAGCCTCTCTCCAATTGCAGATCCCACTTAGAGTGTTTTAGGTGGAGGTTTCCTCCTCTGCTTCATCAGGCTAACACCTTTTCCTCTGTATCTTTGTTGTAAACTCTCATCTGCTGAATCCCCCTTTCCTATTGTTCATATTGCTGTGTATGTATACCATTTTTATTCCTTTTCTATCATAGCATGTATTGTCTAAAAGTCCTGGATGTGAACTCGTGCACTTGGTCTCAAGTTAGGCACTAGGGTCAGTGTCTAGCCTCTATAGATGAACAGATGGATTCTATGAGGTTCTTTGTGAGAGAGTTCAGTAAAGCTGAAATAAGAAATAAGCCAGATGCATGTTATCTTAGCCTGAAGCCAAATTTTGTCCTGAAGAAAACAGCAATAATGATGACAAAACCAAACAGGTAGTAAATGGGCTGAAACCAAATATAAAATTACTGATTTTAGTTAACAAAGTAATATGACTGTTGAACAACTAAATACAAGTGAGGCATGCCAACAAATGATCTGTAAGATTCTATAGTCGAGATTATCTCTGTCCCCTGGAAAGCAGTTACTTTGGGTTTCACAGTTGGGTTTCTGTGATTATCCAGTTTACTTGCTTCCTTGCTGTACCAACAATTCTGTGGATATATAAAGTATAGATGTTTTCCTTGATAATTCTATTATATCAGATGGAACGAAGCACAGTAATCAGAACTAGGGTTGTTGAACATTTGAAAGGATCTACTTCTTAGTGTCTATAAGAAATTCTTGGATTAGGGTAGAGCTCTTGTATGGCCACAGGAAAAAAAAAATCTGCTCATTACTGGTTTAAATGGATAGTAGATGGTACATTCAGGCATTCTGAGTGCCCACAACTAATGGTTTCATCCTCTACATGGTAAATCAGTATATACTTAGATATATCATTGGAACTACAAAATAATAAAACTTGTGTAGAAAATACTTCATAGCTAAATTTCAGACTCATTGAAATGTTATTAACACAGACTAGAGAACTCTCTAATTGCTCGTATTAAATAAAATGATGTACTTTGCAAAATTAGTAATATTTTGGACTATATATCAAAGGATTATGTAAAAAAATCAAACAACCATATAGTTTTAAAATCATAATGATTATAATGAAAAAACAATTGTAGTGAAAAAGTTTCATGAAAGTTAAAATAACAAGTATGTATATAATTTTAAAATTCATAACACTCAAAAGCTTATAATGAACAATAGCCCTGCCTTGGTCCTTACCATCAAGTATCATTTTCTTGAGGCAACTAATGAGATGATACAGGTGGATATAAAATAAAAAGTTTATTCTTAAAACACACGTACATATTAAGATATAATTCACATACCACAAAATTCACCAATTTAAAGTGTACAATCTGGGGGTTCTAGTCTATTCACAAGTCTATCACAAGATGAAACCATCACCATTATCTAATTCCAGGACATTTGCATTATCCACCCACCCCCCATCCCATACTCATTAAGCAGTTACTCCCCACAACCCCCAGCCCCTGGCAACCGCTAATCCACTTTCTGTCTCTGTGGATTTCCCTATTCCAGATATTTCATAAAAATGGAATCATGCAATATGTAACCTTTTGAGTCTGGCTTCTTTAGCTTAGCATGTTTTAAAGGTTCATCCACATTATCACCTGTATCAATACTTCATTCCTTTTTAGAGCTAAGTATCATTCCACTGTATGAATATACCACACATTGTTTACCTGTTCAACAGTTGATGAAATCTGGGTTGTTTCTATATACCTTTTGGCTATTATGAAAAATGCTGCTATGAACATTCATGTTGAAGTTTCTGCGTGAGAATATATTTTCAGTTATCTTGGGAATGGCATTACTGGGTCATATGGAAATCTATGTTGAACTTTTTAAGGAATCACCAAACTGTTTTTCACAATGACTGCACTATATTACATTCCTATAAGCAGTGTACAAGGGTTCCTGTTTCTCCACATCATTGCTAATGCATGTTATTATCTGTTGTTTTGATTATATCCATACTACTGTATGAAACGTGGAATCTTAATGTAATTTTGATTTATGTTTCTATAATGACAATAATAATCTTTTTTGTGTGCGTATTGACTATTTCTAGATCTTCTTCAAAGAAATAGCTATTCAATTCCTTTGCTTATTTAAAAATTAAATTATTTGTCTTATTGTTGGGTTATAAGAACTTTATATATACTTGATACAAGACCCATGTCATATATGTGATGTACAGATATTTTCTTTCATTTTGTGGTTTGTCTTTTGACTTTCTTGATAGTTTCTTTTGATGCACAAAAGTATTCAATTTTGATGAAGTACATTTTATTTTTTGTTTGGTTGCTTGTGCTGTAGGTGCCATTTTAAGAAACCACTGCCTAATCCAGGTGCACAAAGATTTTTTTTTGAATTTTATTTTATATATTTTTTTATACAGCAGGTTCTTATTAGTTATCCATTTTATACATATTAGTGTATATATGTCAATCCCAGTCTCCCAATTCATCACACACACACCCCCGCCACTTTCCGGCCTTGGTGTCCATACGTTTGTTCTCTACATCTGTGTCACTATTTCTGCCCTGCAAACCAGTTCATCTGTACCATTTTTCTAGGTTCCACATATATGTGTTAATATATGATATTTGTTTTTCTCTTTCTGACTTACTTCACTCTGTATGACAATCTCTAGATCCATCCACGTCTCAACAAATGACCCAAATTCGTTCCTTTTTATGGCTGAGTAATATTCCATTGTATATATGTACCACAACTTCTTTATCCATTCGTCTGTCGATGGGCATTTAGGTTGCTTCCATGACTTGGCTATTGTAAATAGTGCTGCAATGAGCATTGGGGTGCATGTGTCTTTTTGAATTATGGTTTTCTCTGGGTATATGCCCAGTAGTGGGATTGCTGGGTCATATGGTAATTCTATTTTTAGTTTTTAAAGGAACCTCCATACTGTTCTCCATAGTGGCTGTATCAATTTACATTCCCACCAACAGTGCAAGAGGGTTCCCTTTTCTCCACACCCTCTCCAGCATTTGTTGTTTGTAGATTTTCTGATGATGCCCATTCTAACTGGTGTGAGGTGATACCTCATTGTAGTTTTGATTTGCATTTCTCTAATAATTAGTGATGTTGAGCATCTTTTCATCTGCTTCTTGGCCATCTGTATGTCTTCTTTGGAGAAATGTCTATTTAGGTCTTCTGCCCATTTTTGGATTGGGTTGTTTTTTTAATATTGACCTGCATGAGCTATTTATATATTTTGGAGACTAATCCTTTGTCCGTTGATTCGTCTGCAAATATTTTCTCCCATTCTGAGGGTTGTCTTTTCGTCTTGTTTATAGTTTCTTTTGCTGTGCAAAAGCTTTTAAGTTTCATTAGGTCCCATTTGTTTATTTTTGTTTTTATTTCCATTACTCTAGGAGGTGGATCAAAAAAGATCTTGCTGTGATTTATGTCAAAGAGCGTTCTTCCTATGTTTTCCTCTAAGAGTTTTATAGTGTCCAGTCTTACATTTAGGTCTCTAATCCAGTTTGAGTTTATTTTTGTGTATGGTGTTAAGGAGTTCTAATTTCATTCTTTTACAGGTAGCTGTCAAGTTTTCCCAGCATCACTTATTGAAGAGACTGTCTTTTCTCCATTGTATATCCTTGCCTCCTTTGTCATAGATTAGTTGACCATAGGTGTGTGGGTTTACCTCTGGGCTTTCTATCCTGTTCAATTGATCTATGTTACTGTTTTTCTGCCAGTACCATATTGTCTTGATTACTGTAGATTTGTAGTATAGTCTGAAGTGAGCGAGTCTGATTCCTTGAGCTCTGTTTTTTTCCCTCAAGACTGCTTTGGCTATTTGGGGTCTTTTGTGTCTCCATACAAATTTTAAGATTTTTACTTCTAGTTCTGTAAAAAAAAAAAAAACAAAAAAAAAAAACAAAAAAAAAAGCCACTGGTAATTTGATAGGGATTGCATTGAATGTACATTGCTTTCTGTAGTATAGTCATTTCCACAATGTTGATTCTTCTAATCCAAGAACATGGTGTATCTCACCATCTGTTTGTATCATCTTTAATTTCTTTCATCAGTGTCTTATAGTTTTCTGCATACAGGTCTTTTGTGTCCCTAGGTATGTTTATTCGAAGGTATTTTATTCTTTTTGTTGCAGTGGTAAATGCGAGTGTTTCCTTAATTTCTCTTTCAGATTTTTCATCATCAGTGTATAGGAATGAAAGAGATTTCTGTACATTAATTTTGTATCCTGCAAATTTACCAAATTCATTGATTAGCTCTAGTAGTTTTCTGGAGGCATCTTTAGGATTATCTATGTATAGTATCATGTCATCTTCAAACAGTGACAGTTTTACTTCTTCTTTTCCAATTTGTATTCCTTTTATTTCTTTTTCTTCTCTGATGGTCGTGGTTAGGATTTCCAAAACTATGTTGAATAATAGTGGTGAGAGTGGACATCCTTGTTTTGTTCTTGATCTTAGAGGATATGCTTTCAATTTTTCACCATTGAGAATGATGTTTGCTGTGGGTTTGTCATATATGGACTTTATTATGTTGGGGTAGGTTCCCTCTATGCCCACTTTCTGGAGAGTGTTTATCATAAATGGGTGTTGAATTTTGTCAGAAGCTTTTTCTGGGCTTTTGAGATGATCATGTGGTTTTTATTCTTCAGTTTGTTAGTATGGTGTATCACATTGATTGATTTGTGTATATTGAAGAATCCTTGCATCCCTGGGATAAATCCCACTTGATCATGGTGTATGATCCTTTTAATGTGTTGTTGGAGTCTGCCTTTGCTAGTATTTTGTTGAGGATTTTTGCATCTATATTCATCAGTGATATTGGTTTGTAATTTTCCTTTTTGTTGTATATTTGTCTGGTTTTGGTATCAGGGTGATAGTGGCCTCATAGAATGAGTTTGGGAGTTTTCCTTCCTCTGCAATTTTTTGGAAGAGTTTGAGAAGGATGGCTGTTAGCTCTTCTCTAAATGTTTGATGGAATTCATCTGTGAAGCCATCTGGTCCTGGACTTTTGTTTGTTGGAAGATTTTTAAATCACAGTTTCAATTTCATTACTAGTGATTGGTCTGTTCATATTTTCAATTTCTTCCTGGTTCAGTCTTGGAAGGTTATACCTTTCTAAGAATTTGTCCATTTACTTCCAGGTTGTGCATTTCATTGGCATAGGGTTGCTTGCAGTAGTCTCTTAAGATGCTTTGTATTTCTGTGGTGTCTGTTGTAACTTCTCCTTTTTCATTTCTAATTTTACTGATTTGAGTCCTCTCCCTCTTTTTCTTAATGAGTCTGGCTAAAGGTTTATCAATTTTTTTTATCTTCTCAAAGAACTAGCTTGTAGTTTTATTGATCTTTGCTATTGTTTTCTTTGTTTCTATTTCATTTATTTCTGCTCTGATCTTTATGATTTCTTTCTTTCTACTAACTTTGGGTTTTGTTTGTTCTTCTTTCTCTAGTTCCTTTAAGTGTAAGGTTAGATTGTTTATTTGAGATTTTTCTTGTTTCTTGAGGTAGACTTGTATAGCTGTAAACTTCCCTCTTAGAACGGCTTTTGCTGCATCCCATAGGTTTTGGATTGTCGTGTTTTCATTGTCATTTGTGTCTAGGTATTTTTTGATTTCCTCTTTGATTTCTTCAGTGATGTCTTGGTTATTTAGTAACGTAGTGTTTAGCCTCCATGTGTTTGTGTTTTTTATGTTTTTTTCACCTGTAATTGATTTCTAATCTCATAGTGTTGTTGTCAGAAAAGATGCTTGATATGATTTCAATTTTCTTAAATTTACTGAGGCTTGATTTGTGACCCAAGATGTGATCTATCCTGGAGAATGTTCCATGAGCACTTGAAAAGAAAGTGTAATCTGTTGTTTTTGGATGGAATGCCCTATAAATATCAATTAAATCTATCTAGTCTATTGTGTCATTTAAAGCTTCTGTTTCCTTATTTATTTTCATTTTGGATGATCTGTCCATTGGTGTAAGTGAGGTGTTAAAATCCCCCACTATTATTGTGTTACTGTCGATTTCCTCTTTTATAGCTGTTAGCAGTTGCCTTATGTATTGAGGTGCTCCTATGTTGGGTGCATATATATTTATAATTGTTATGTCTTCTTCTTAGATTGATTCCTTGATCATTATGTAGTGTCCTTGCTTGTCTCTTGTAACATTCTTTATTTTAAAGTCTATTTTATCTGATATGAGTATTGCTACTCCTGCTTTCTTTTGATTTCCATTTGCATGGAATATCTTTTTCCATCCCCTCACTTTCAGTCTGTATGTGTCCTTAGATCTGAAGTGGGTCTCTTGTAGACAGCATATATATGGGTCTTGTTTTTGTAACTATTCAGTGAGCCTGTGTCTTTTGGTTGGAACATTTAATCCATTCACGTTTACGGTAATTATCGATATGTTTGTTCCTATTACCATTTTCTTAATTATTTTGGGTTTGTTTTTGTAGGTCCTTTTCTTCTCTTATGTTTCCTGCCTAGAGAACTTCCTTTAGCATTTGTTGTAGAGGTGGTTTGGTGGTGCTGAATTGTCTTAGCTTTTGCTTGTCTGTAAAGCCTTTGATTTCTCCATCGAATCTGAATGGGATCCTTGCCGGGTAGAGTAATCTTGGTTGTAGGTTCTTCCCTTTCATCATTTCCCTTTCATCTTCCCTTTCATCATAAATATATCATGCTATTCCCTTCTGGCTTTTAGAGTTTCAGCTGAGAAATCAGCTGTTAACTTTATGGGAGTTCCGTTCTATGTTATTTGTTGTTTTTCCCTTGTTGCTTTCAATAATTTTTCTTTGTGTTTAATTTTTGTTAGTTTGATTACTGTGTGTCTCAGCATGTGTCTCCTTGGGTTTATCCTGCCTGGGACTCTCTGTGCTTCCTGGACTTGGGTGGCTATTTCCTTTCCCATGTTAGGGAAGTTTTTGACTTCCCTAACAAGGGAAATATTTTCTTGGGTCCTTTCTCTCTCTCTTCTCCTTCTGGGACCCCTATAATGTGAATGTTTTTGCGTTAAATATTGTCCCAGAGGTCTCTTAGGCTATCTTCATTTCGTGTCATTCTTTTTTCTTTACTCCGTTCCACGGCAGTGAATTCCACCTTTCTGTCTTCCAGGTCACTTACTGGTTCTTCTGCCTCAGTTATTCTGCTATTGATTCCTTCTAGTTTCTTTTTCATTTCAGTTATTGTATTGTTCATCTGTTTGTTTGTTCTTTAATTCTTCTAGGTGTTTGTTCAACATTTCTTGCTTCTTCTCTATCTTTGCCTCCATTGTTTTTCCGAGGTCCTGGATCATCTTCACTATCATTATTCTGAATTCTTTTTCTGGAAGGTTGCCTATCTCCACTTCATTTAGTTGTTTTTCTTGGCTTTTATCTTGTTTCTTCATCTGGTACATAGCCCTCTGCCTTTTCATCTTGTTTATCTTTCTGTGAATGTGGTTTTTGTCCACAGGCTGCAAGATTGTAGTTCTTCTTGCTTCTGTTATCTGCTCTCTGGTGGATGAGGCTATCTAAGAGGCTTGTGCAAGTTTCCTGATGGGAGGGACTGGTGGTAGGTAGAGCTGCGTGTTGCTCTGGTGGGCAGAGCTCAATAAAACTTATTCTGCTTGTCTGCTTATGGTTGGGGCTGGGTTCCCTCCCTGTTGGTTGTTTGAGTTGAGGCGACCCAACACTGGAACCTACCCAGGCTCTTTGCTGGGGCTAATGGCAGACTGTGGGAAGGCTCACACCAAGGACTACTTTCCAGAACTTCTGCTGCCGGTTTCCTTGTCCTCACAGTGAGCCACAGCCACCCTTTGCCTTTGCAGGAGACCCTCCAACACTAGCATGTAGGTCTGGTTCAGTCTCCTATGGGGTGACTGCTCCTTCCCCTGGGTCCCAATGTGCACATTACTTTGTGTGTGCCCTCCAAGAGTGGAGTCTCTGTTTCCCCAGTCCTGTCGAAGTCCTGTAGTCAAGTACTGCTAGCCTTTAAAGTTTCATTCTCTAGGAATTCCTCCTCCTGTTGCTGGACCCCTAGGTTGGAAAGCCTGACGTGGAGCTCAGAACATTTACTCCAGTCGGTGGACTTCTGGGGTATAAGTGTGCTCCAGTTTGGTAGTCACCCACCCAGTAGTTATGGGATTTGATTTTATTTTTATTGCACCCCTCCTACCATCTCATTGTGGCTTTTCCTTTGTTTTTGAATGTGGGGTATCTTTTTTGGTGAGTTCCAGTGTCTTCCTTTTGATTATTGTTCAGCAGTTAGTTGTGATTCCAGTGCTCTCACAAGAGGGAGTCCAAATTCACAAAGATTTATACCTATGTTTTCTTCTAAGTGTTTAGAAGATGCAAGAAGCATTCTTATATTTAGACATTTGACCGTTTTTGAGTTAATTTTTTACATATGATGTGAAGAAGAGATACCCCTTTATTCTTTTGGTTGTGGCTATTTCATTGTCCTAGCGCCTTTTGTTGAAAAGATTATTTTTCCTCATTTAATTTTCTTCGCCTCTTTGTCAAAAATTGAGTCTTTAGAAATTTGGAGGCATTGATATAGTATTGTCGATTCTAGTGTAAACCTTCAGAATTCCCACACCACTTTTATATTCTATATTTTATATTTGGTTTTTTTTCCCCTTCCAGAAACTTCTGAAATATATATAAATATTAAATGTTTTGAAATTTTACTATCAATGCTTTGGTGTAGGAAATTTTACACTCCTTATGCAAGGCCTTTATTCTGACATTGAAGCACGTGGCAGTTTTATCTGCAAATCTTTGACACACCTCTAAGAGAGAAGTGGGGATCTGTGTCTCATCTTCATGAATCTGGGCTAGATTTAGTCTCTTGTTTATAACCAATAGCTGTATTGGAAATGATGTGTGACCTTCCAAGGTTATGTCACAAAAGGTGATGGATCTTCTATATTGCATGCTGAAGTGCTCAGACTGGTGGCTTGAGCCACCATATAAGAAATTTCATTACCTTGTAACTTCCATTCTGTGTGAGAGGCCTCTCTACCTGGAGAGGCCAGATATAGTTCATATGGACTCAGCTGAGGTCACAGGTGTTAAGCCAGCACCAGTCGCCAGATATATGCATGAAAATGGCTCCAAATGATTCCAGCACACGACCATTCAGTCACCCCAAGCCATCAAGTGTTCCCCAGGAGAGGGTCCAGGAACTGTGGAAAAGAGACAGGCCATTCTCACTGTTCCTGTCGAAATTCATAATCCCTGAAGCCATGAGCACAATTAAACGGTTATTTAAAGCAGCTAAATGCTAGGGTATTTTGTTGACAATAGTATCCAGAACATAAGTCTTTCAATTCCAGAGAATAATAATTTTTTGCCTTACTTCTCTCTTTCTGAAACTGTTTTTAGTTGGATGTTGGCCCACCTGGAATGATCCTCTAATTTTCTTACCTGTTTTTCTCCAATGATACATTGCTTTGTCTGTTTTTTTTTTTTTTTTGGTGGTGGTGGTTTTCTCTCTGTGTGTTTGTGTATAGGGAGATTTTCCCTATATTTGTCAAATTTTTTGTTGAATTTTTAAAATATCTGCTATCTTATTATTAATTTGCAACAGCTTTTTCCTGTTCTTTTCTGCCTTTTTACTATATCTTCATTTTTTTGCCTTCGTATATTATTCTGTGTTCCTTTCCTAAGGGTATTAATTTTGGAATTTTTATATTCTCTCTGGCTTCCTCAATTCCTTTTCTTCTCCTTGTTTAGTTTGGTCTTTTTTTTTTCCAGGTTGGAAGCATACTTCATTTTCCTGCTGACCCTTGGCTATCTGTTTATATTTGAGTGAATTTGAAGCTACATGCGCATAGTAGTGTTTGCTGACTTCTGGGCTTCCAGTTAGATAATGTTTTTATTTGGGTACCACCTAATCCCTATATTCATATATCACATTTTCTGGTGCCATTCCATTTTCCTAGAGAAGAATCTATGACCTCCTGCCTATAGAACAGGTTCAGGTAGTGTCCACTTTACTGGAGCTCATACTAGAAATCGTCTAGGAATGGGGCCTTTAACGGTTTCGGCATTCAATTAGTTCCCCTAATTTTAGCCTCTTACCTCCTGCTACTCTCCTATTTCTCCTACACTAGTCTAGAAGCTCTGATTCAATTATTCTGTACAATGGAACCTTAGGGTCTTTGGGGGTCATTGGAGGAATGTAGTCATTTGCGGACCAGATCTGGAGACTAACTACATTAATGTAGAATTTCAATAAATCTCCTTGTATCTACTCCATATCTCACATTACCTTTTTCAATATTTTGCACTCCTAGGATCTATGAAAAAATGACACCCTTTTTCGCCAGGACGTTCCTCTAAAGGGGCCCAGGTTTTAGCTTTCTCTGCTCTAAAATGTCAGTTTCCCACTTATCTGCATGCTTTCAATCTTCCAAAATGTGTTGAAATTTCTCATCTCTATTGTTTCCTTTTCCTTCCTCTTTGTGATTGTTCTGTTATATATATATATTAAAAATATTTTTATTCTTATTTTACTAGCATTTGGCAAGAAATAGTTTTAGCCATGTTTAAAATTTTACAATTAAAAAAATTAGTAAATTAGTTTTTAGAACACAGAGCACGTTATATAGTAGTAATAATGATTGTTTATAGTAATATAAATATGATATATTTAATATAATGGAACTTCTGTGACATCCGGAATTGTACTGTAACATCTATGGGTGCTTTTATTTTCTTTGCACCATATTCTTCGGAAAAATATAATGTACACATTTCTCCAAATCACATTTCATGTTTTAAATCACACCTCTATTTCAGAATATGTGGAGGTAGGTTTTCATGTTTCCTAGAGAGGTTGGAATCTAGCTGTTGATAAAGGAGGAATTGGGCAGTTGTTTCAGTCACAATGCTTTGGGCATGACTAGCCAATTAATTACAACATTTTCTGTCTACAGCACACTTGGGGAATTTATTTAGATCTACTCTCAGAGCTGACTTCCCAAGAGGATGCAAGTCAATTATGGTTCGAGTTCTTCCTGTCTCATTAGTTATTTGAATAATAATATATTTGAATGATGGCCCAGGAGACTAGAATTAGGAACTGCTTGTCTCAGTCCCAAATGAGTTGCTTAGTCTGATAATCCTAAGTGTCCATTATTAGTTCAAGCTGTGCCATATGACTGACTCTGGGATGTTCTACTGACTTCCAGAAAAACTGGTGGGGTATATAGCTTTATATTCTTTTTAATATATAAAGATCCAATTGTACTAGACATCTGTAGCTTGGCAAATTACTTTTCAAGTCACCAAAACTGCTTCTAAATCAAGAGATCTAAATAGTGTGTCAGTTTTGCTTATTTTCCACTTATTAAAAAAATGTAAGTATTGTGTTATAAAAGAGTTAAGTTTTTAAGATTTTTTAAAAAATGGCTGTGTAATTGTAACCAAAAATAACACCCAGTGCAAAATTATGTTGTTTTACTCTCATGGTCAGCCATCCTTTGATGCATAGAGTGTAAATAAGATGTGGACCAATCTATAAAATTCCACAAATGATCATAACCTTGGTCATTATTTAAGAAAAATTATTATTATGAACTGTTTTCCAAATGTTTGAAAAAATAAGGGTGAAGTATTATAAATACAGTATGACTGAAGTAAGAATATATAAAGGAAAAACATAAACCATGTGATAACAATGAACAACAGTCCCAGGAAAAATATGATTGTTCTTTTACAAGTTTTATTTTTAAGTGTCTGTGTATGTGAAACTAAAAATATCAGTTAGCCTTTGAGCTAATCTTTATAACAACCTAGGGACCGTCATATAGAAGATCAAAACCCAGCACTGCTTCTCAGACCTGAAGGAAAAGTTATTTCCTGTGTGATTAGTGCTTCACTTTGATAATGTATTTAGCTGATCTGAAGTGTCATTCCTTACTTGTGGTAATAACTCATCTCTCATCCTATGAAATACTGATCCTTACTATTTGGAACATTAATGTTTTTTTCTTAGAAACCTCAGAATTTACAGGTAACATGAACATGATAGTTCTCTAATTCTATCAAAATTCTGTTTTATTATTAAATCCTTCCTATTGTATATTAATACAAAACCTTCTCTTACATAGACAGTAATACTAGAAAGGCCTGGACTTCTTACAAGGATTTCTTCTTACTTTTTGTCCACAGATTTCGTACATGTTTTATATATGTTATGTACATTTTCTTACATAGTATCTCATATATTTGATTTTATGACTTGATAGATTGCTCCATGAATGTGAAATGACTACATTATGGGTGAGGCAAAAATTTATATTGGTTCTCTGTAGATAGGTGAGGATTACCACATAAGCGGTTACCTGTGGTGACCAACATTGATCAGCAAAAAAACAAGGAATTTAACATGCGTTTTTGCATATTCAGTGACCAAATGAAAACCTAACTTCAATGAACACATCTCATTTTAGGCATAAAGATCCCAATTAAAATGGAGATAAGATTACTTAATAAAGGATTATCATCATCCTTCTATGATGAAATATATTTAACTCATCTTGCTGGTTGCCTGCCTTGGGGGATAATATTTGTAGGCAAATTGGGCTTACTACAACTATTATTAAAAAATGAAGAAACTTTCCTAATAAATGTTTTAAGTAGATCCCTCATAGTAAACATCCCAACATAGCAGATAACCCTCCTCCACTAATCTGTTTCTTTTCATAGTTGGAAAACAAAGATCTTGGTCTATGGAACTGAATGTGTTCTCATATTAATATAAGGATCTAACTATTTTCATTAGAGAAAAAAATTTGCTGTATGTATTATTCCTGGACTTCTGCTCACTTGACTACTCTGAAAGCATGCTGCATATTCTTCAAAGTATGATGACAATTCTTTGTAATTGGACTAGACAGTTGCTATGAACTGTCCCTGCAAAATTTATATGTTAAAGCCCTAACATGTAATGTGACTGTATTAAAGATAGGGTCTTTAGGACATAATTAAGGTTAAATGAGGTCATAAGAGTGGGGCCTTAATCTGATAGGACTGTAGCCTTAGAAGGCAGCTGTCTGCAAGCCAGAAAGACAGCTGTCACCAGAAGCTGAATACTGTCAGACCTTGATTTTGGACTTTCCAGCATCTCTAACTCTGAGAAAATAAATGTCTGTTTAAGGTACTCGGTCTACATTTTCTTTAGGTAGTCCAAGCTGACTAATACAGCAGTTTATAATTAGTGTGCTTTGATAGAAGGGCTTCTGGTGTATTGAACAAGCTTCACTCCAGATTTTAAAACAAACTGATTACTTATGAATTGTATTTAATTGGACAATAGCCTCAGGCAAAAATCAACACTTTTTCTTAGAATTATAAGGCAAAAAAATATTTTATAATGTCACTGCTTATTTAATAAAGGCTCTAAAATAGTACACTTATTATATGTATGTCTACAAGAATCTTGTAATACTTGTAACAGCAGTTACAAATCCTAAGTTTGATAGTATATAATACTAAAGATACCTTCTATTTATTGAGCACTTATTATGTTGTAGGAGACATATTATTTAAACCTCACAGTATATGTTAGATACTGTTATTTTTCCCATTTCACAGATGATGAAATTGACCACAGGCCTGTAAATAATGAGAATACTGGGGTTTCACTGGATGCTGTTAATGCTTCATTAAACTTGGATGCTGTTAATGCTTCATTAAACCATGGTACCCAATGGTACACTTTCACTATATATATATATATATATATATATGCCATATAGAATGTCTATGGGACAAGGTACCCCTGAAAAGATGCTGGCAATATCATGCCAGTTTTCTCTTTTTGTAGATGGGTCTTAGAAAAATTTCCTTTCATGAACACATTTCTTAATTCAGACAGAGAAAAAAATTGACCAAGATAAGAGCTTCTTCATTTACAATCACTTTTCAGTCTTGCATCCTTGAGCTTATACTCAGGATTGGTTTTATTGAGTTCTTATGTCATCTCTTGAAAAGGCTAAACCTACTTTTTACATGTTGAATCTTTCTAATTTATTCTCAGAGTAACCATATTTTCAGTTTTGACAGTACCTTATTCTTTGTCTATAGAGAAAAAGCAAAAATAATAATAATAATAAAAAACAGGGAGAGGTCCATCTGTGTCTCCCTATTTCAGGCAATATACAGAATGAATCAAATATTTCCCCTTTTCTTAGATTCTCTTTCTCCATTGGTCCAGGCCCACAGAAAGTTTCTGAAAATTTATAGAAGCCACTGAATAGGTACATCAATGACTTATAGAAATGCTTATCAGGATAACCTCCTGTCTATCCAGCTTCCCCTAGACCATCAAAATGAAGGGAGGGAGATGAGTCACGCACCGAGAAAATTTTCCCATGGACCCAAGAAAAAGGAGGACCAACTTGCTAATAAATACATTAGCAGGAAGCAAATGTTGAAATGGTAGCACTGCCCTGTGCTTTCTGCCATGAACATCTATTAGGAGGATCAGTACCACCTGGTCCCTCTGTATCCAGACATCAGTGTCTTAACCAAAACAGGCTGTTAACACATTTCTCCAAGGCTAATATTTATGTATGTCACAGAACAGACATTAAACAAATAAAAACAAAAGCTCATTATATAAGGAAATAGATGTATAGCATCCAATGATAAAACATCTACGTCGAGGGAATAATTTTCCCTATGAGAAAAAACCTGTTATTGTTAAGGGCTGGTTATTACAAGGACTTGTGGAAACCATTCCTTCAAAGGATAGGATATCCATTTAGAGATTTAGAGCAGTAGCTGCATGGACAGCTGAGTCAGAGGAGGCTTCCCAGTTCCCTGACTTGTGGTGTGGACTTTATCCATATGCCTAACCCATGGCCATAATCACTGTGACTATCATAAAACAATTTATTTAAAACATTGGGAGAAAAAATAAATATGGAAAGTTGAACTAAATTAACAAATGGAAAGCAGATAGTAAAAAGGGATGAAAACTGAGAAATAGGTACAAATAATAAAAGGGTATTTAAAGAAGTAATATGTGATTTAAAAATGAAAGAACTGGAATCAGAAAAATAAAAATCTATTTGTAAAAAATAGAAATACATTAATACAATATAAAGAATGCTGGAAGATAAAAAGTTTATAATGTATAAAAATAAAACATCTCACAGAAAGTTATAAACATACAAATAGTTTGGATTGTAGAATGAGAGTAAAAATTAAGACCTAAAAATATTGAGTGTAGGTTACAATACGTAAATTAGGACAATAAACACGGTGAAGAAAGACTGCAAGAAAAAAGTTAATGATGATTAGACAACTAGATAATGAAATTTAAAAGTTGTACAAAAAGCAAATGAAACGTCATAGATCAAGACAATAACTAAAAGCATATCAAGGTATTAATCTAAATTCCAGCAAAGTGTGAAGCCTTGCCAGTGTTCTGATATGGATCAACAAACACAATGGCATGAGTTTAGTTTGGCAGTCAAAAAATTACAGCAGAAATTAATCAGCCTATGAAGAAAGAAACAAGTCTACACCAGTCTCAATACACTTACCAGTCTATATTTGAGAGACTAGCATTTTGGACTACATAGAAAAAACATTATGAACTCTTTCTAATAGGTGGAAGGGAAAACATTTCCATTTTAGTATAAGTTGAAGTACGTATGTATGATTATCCATGTCAAGATAAGCTCTTAGGTTGGGCATATTTCTTTGTGAATCTGTTTTGGAATCCAAGAATAATCTTTAAGAAACAGAATAATGAACTCCATGAATCAGATAGTTCAGCAATTTTACTAAGTGGTGGCCTTTTAAAGTCTGTTTGGTGTTGACAGTGGTGTGATGCCCTTTTCTGGATAAAGAATAAATAGACCTGCTCAGTAATTTTTGAATTCCATATTTAGCCTTCCTTTGGTTTGGAGTTCACTAGTAGAGCATGATGTGGCAAATAGCCCTGAGACGGTAGGGTAATGAGGCTGCGTGAGCTAGTGATGCCTACATTAGTTTGTCCATACAAAAGAGAGTTGAAACCAGAGAGAAAGCAAGGGGAACAGTAGGTTGAGTCACAGGGGAAGCAGCTCTGGGCTGTTGTGAAGGGCAGAGGATGAGAAGATGTCTGAAAGATGAGATGCATAGATCTAAGAACTGTAATTGGGAAACTTTAATATTGTCCTATAAAAGTAGAAAGGTTGTAGATTAAGATGCTTTTTCTTATACCTTACTTGTCCCATCAAAGACAAATCCCTTAGAGAGACATCAGTGAGGACAGAGTTTGGCTTCGGCATCATCCCTATTTCCCTTGGCTCAGGCCAGCTGAGGGTGCGCTCTCTCCTGTGCTCCTGGCTCAGTGTCCTCTTACTGTCCAACACCCCTGAGGAACCAAGAACCCACACATGACCACCTTCTGTGCTCCCTTTAAAGCACCCTGTGCTAAACCTTTTAGCTCCATTCAGATTGGCAATCTCATATTGAATCTGATGTCAGCTGGATCTGAAAAGAAAGCAATTAGATTATACTAACTGATACCCAAAGTATGAATAGCTGATAACCCAAATCCACTTCCAAATCCTTTGAGAAAAATTTGAATTTTAAAATAAGACACTTTAACCTCAATAAATATTCAGTTGATGATAATTCAGTCACTATGAGAAAGTGAAAAAAGGGAAGGAAATAAAGGGGACGGTGAGAAACTTTGGGGGGAGAGGGCATATTTAATGACTTCTGTAAGGCTCACAATATAATTTGGGGTTTGGACATAAAGTACATAGCCATTCTTGAAACACTGGTATTTGCTAATTAGTGCCTGATCACGTTTCCTGTGATTGTGCCCACTTTTGCATATATTAATTCATGTAATGTTTTAGGCACAAGATTCGCCTTGGTTATTTACTTGATGAAATTTCTGGTGTTTATTGGCAACACAAATTATAAGCATAATCCTTGTCATGCTCTAGTTTCTTTCCAGGCCATGATAATTGAATTTCTGTTCATTAGAGTAGTGAGTTTTTGTTTTTGGTAGAACAGGTTCTATTTTGTTGAAAGGACAGCTATAAACAGAGGCAAAATGACCTCTGTAGATAAAACAACAACAATCAACAGAGCTACCAGCACAGTCAGAAAGAGATCTGCTTATATATCTTCCATTGACTAAAGGTTATGATGTACAGGTATTTAATACACGTATTTATTCCTTGTCTTTTCCATGACCTTGAACATCTCCCATTAAATTATGAAGATACTGTGTGTAGGTAGCAGAACTGTGCTATGGAGATTTGTATGTTTTTTGCTAGCATTTCTTGTTCTCCAAGTTTCTCTTCTTTTTGCTGTCTGTAAAGGCACAGTCTAGAGTGTCAAGTCCAAGGAAAGTGACAAAAAAATTGGGAAGTTGCCATTTTCTGAGTTTGAAGTGCATCTGGGAAAAAAAGCCCTGTAGAGAAAAAGTGAGACTGGGCAAAGAGATAATGGAAGTAGTCTGAAGAGAATCCCAGCAGCAGAGAGCTGTAGATTCAAAGTGAACAGTACACATTTCCCACATGGTTCTTTGTTTCTGTGAGTATATCAGGGAAAATAAAAGAAGATGAATCACTGACTCTGACAGACTTGGGCCTGAATTCTAATTCTGGTCCTTATTCAAATGTGAATTTGGTTGAGTAATTTTTAACTCTCTATGGCTTGATTTCCTAATGTGTAAAAATAGGGTTAAATATGTCTACTCTGTCAATTTTACATTGTCGCTGGAAGAATCAAAAAGATAGTAGATGTGAAACTTCTTTATGCTATTAACTTATTTAAGACCAAGGTTGTCATTCCTTCATAGAATTTCTCTCAAGAAACAAATTTTAATAGCAATAATACTTAAATTAATAAATGTTCATACTTGACAGTATAGTTTTCTATATCAATAGGAACTGCCAACTCAAGCACAAATGATACATAATAGAATATTCATTTTAGTAATAATTCAATAAATATGATCTACTGAATCCATTTGGTAGATGAATATATGGTCATTCAGTTAATGAAATAGCATGCTTGTACTAACAAGGAATATTTTACAAATATACTTTTCTGCAAACTGTTTTTATAAATTATATGTTGTCATTATGGACTGAATGTTTGTGTCCCACCAAAATTCATATGTCGAAGCCCTAACCCCCAATGTGGTGGAATTTGTAGATGGGGTCTTCGGGAGGTAATCAGGGTTAGATGAGGTCATGAGGGTGGGTGGGGTCCTCATGAGGGGATTAGTGTCCTTTAAGAAGTGACGTCAGAGAGCTTGCTCTCTCTTTCCCCATGGGTGCCCGAAGAAGAGGTCATGAGGAGCCCATAGGGAGATGGTGGTTGCCTATAAGCCAAGAGAAGAGGCCTCAGAACAAAACCTAACTTGCAGGTATCTTGATCTTAGACTTCCCATCCTCCAGACGTGAAAAATAAATTTCTATTGTTGAAGACACCTAGTCCATGGTATTTTGTTATGGCAGCCTGAGCTAAGATAGTTATATAAACCTATTTTGTTAAAAATCCTAATATGTGTATAAGGGAAGAAAATGAAAGAAGAGGCAGCAAACACTTAACAGTAGGTAGCACTGGAATTTAAAATTTGGGGCTTCTCATGTTTCACTGTATAAATTTGTACATTATCTGACTGTTTTCTAATGTGTGTGTATTATCCTTCTGATTTGAAAAAAGAAAAAGAAAGATTCTTTTATCTAAAAAGTAAATCATAATTAAAATTTTAGGAGGAATACTTGAGTTTAGCATCAAAAGAACTGATATTATTCCCGATCATGTTAATTATTAAGCACATACCTTAGGCAAGCTTTCTGCTTACTCAAGCTTTCTAAACCTCAGTCCCTTCATTTGTAAACTATGTATAGTAATGTATGCCCTACCCAAGATCTGGAAATTTTGTAGGGGGAAAATGGAGATGAAGCATAGGAAAACTTTGAGAAATCATAAAAATACTTTTCATGTGTACAGTATATCATAAGTAACTTTGTCATTAAATACATTAAGAAAACATATTTCTGAATAAGAAGGAAAGAGAAAAATATTTAGACATAAGAACTTTAAGAATTAGCAATATACAAAGATTCTTTTTTTAAAAAGTTAATCATATAAAAGGGAGTGAAAATTGAAACTGTTACCATCACCAACCATATCAGGGAAAAAAGAACACTTTTCCTATTATTCTGAGATGTCACATATTTCCAGTGATATGGTTCTTATCTTTTTTAAAAAAATTTTTTAATTTAATTTTATTTATCTTTTTATACAGTAGGTTCTCATTAGTCATCAATTTTATACACATCAGTGTATACATGTCAATTCCAATCACCCAATTAATCACACCACCACCATCCCCCCCCCCACAACTTTCCCCCTTTGGTGTCCATACATTTGTTCTCTACATCTGTGTCTCAATTTCTGCCCTGCAAACCGGTTCATCTGTACCATTTTTCTAGGTTCCATGTATATGCGTTAATATACGATATTTTTATTTTTCTTTCTGACTTACTTCACTCTGTATGACAGTCTCTAGATACATCCACGTCTCAACAAATGACTCAGTTTCGTTCCTTTTTATGGCTGAGTAATATTCCATTGTATATATGTACCACAACTTCTTTATCCATTCGTCTGTCGATGGGCATTTAGGTTGCTTCCATGACCTGGCTATTGTAAATAGTGAGGCAATGAACATTGGGGTGTATGTGTCTTTTTGAATTATGGTTTTCTCTGGGTATATGTCCAGTAGTGGGATTGCTGGGTCATATGGTAATTCTATTTTTAGTTTTTAAAGGAACCTCCATACTGTTCTCCATAGTGGCTATATCAATTTACATTCCCACCAACAGTGCAAGAGGGTTCCCTTTACTCCACACCCTCTCTAGCATTTGTTGTTGGTAGATTTCCTGATGATGCCTATTCTAACTGGTGTGAGGTGACACCTCATTGTAGTTTGATTTGCATTTCTCTAATAATTAGTGATGTTGAGCAGATTTTCATGTGCTTCTTGGCAATCTGTATGTCTTCTTTGGAGAAACGTCTATTTAGGTCTTCTGCCCATTTTGGATTGGGTTGTTTGTTTCTTAAGATTGAGCTGCATGAGCTGTTAATATATTTTGGAGATTAATCCTTTGTCTGTTGATTTGTTTGCAAATATTTTCTCCCATTCTGAGGGTTGTCTTTTCATCTTGTTTATGGTCTCCTTTGCTGTGGAAAAGCTTTTAAGTTTCATTAGGCCCCATTTGTTTATTTTTGTTTTTATTTCCATTACTTTAGGAGGTGGATCAAAAGAGATCTTGCTGTGATTTATTTCAAAGAGTGTTCTTCCTATGTTTTCCTCTAAGAGTTTTATAGTGTCTGGTCTTACATTTAGGTCTCTAATCCATTTTGAGTTTATTTTTGTGTATGGTGTTAGGGAGTGTTCTAATTTCATTCTTTTACATGTAGCTGTCCAGTTTTCTCAGCACCACATATTGAAGAGACTGTCTTTCCTCCATTGTATATCCTTGCCTCCTTTGTCATAGATTAGTTGACCATAAGTGCGTGGATTTATCTCTGGGGTTTCTATCTTGTTCCATTGATCTATGTTTCTGTTTTTTGTTCCAATACCATAGTGGCTTGATTACTGTAGCTTTATAGTATAGTCTGAAGTCAGGGAGTCTGATTCCTCCAGCTCCATTTTTTTCCCTCAAGACTGCTTTGGCTCTTCAGGATCTTTTGTGTCTCCATACAAATTTTAAGATTTTTTGTTCTAGTTCTGTAAAAAATGTCATTGGTAATTTGATAGGGATTGCATCAAATCTGTAGATTGCTTTGGATAGTATAGTCATTTTCACAATATTGATTCTTCCAATCCAAGAACATGGTATATCTCTCCATCTGTTGGTATCATCTTTAATTTCTTTCATCAGTGTCTTATAGTTTTCTGCATACAGGTCTTTTGTCTCCCTAGGTAGGTTTATTCCTAGGTATTTTATTCTATTTGTTGCAATGGTAAATGGGAGTGTTTCCTTAATTTCTGTTTCAGATTTTTCATCCTTAGTGCATAGGAATGCAAGAGATTTGTCTGCATTAATTTTGTATCCTGCAACTTTACCAAATTCATTGATTAGCTCTAGTAGTTTTCTGGTGGCATTTTTAGGGTTCTCTATGTATATTATCATGTCATCTGTAAACAGTGACAGTTTTACTTCTTCTTCTCCAATTTGTATTCCTTTTATTTCTTTTTCCTTTTCTGATTGCCATGGCTAGGACTTCCAAAATTATGTTGAATAATAGTGGTGAGAGTGGACATCCTTGTCTTGTTCCTGATCTTAGAGGAAATACTTTCAGTTTTTCACCATTGAGAATGATGTTTGCTGTGGGTTTGTCGTATATGGCCTTTATTATGTTGAGGTAGGTTCCCTCTATGCCCACTTTCTGGAGAGTTTTTATCATAAATGGGTGTTGAATTTTGTCAAAAGCTTTTTCTGCATCTATTGAGATGATCATATGGTTTTTATTCTTCAGTTTGTTAATATGGTGTATCACATTGATTGATTTGCATATATTGAAGAATCCTTGCACCCCTGGGATAAATCCCAATTGATCATGGTGTATGATCCTTTTAATGTATTGTTGGATTCTGTTTGCTAGTATTTTCTTGAGGATTTTTGCATCTATATTCATCAGTGATATTGCTCTGTAATTTTCTTTTTTTCTAGTATCTTTGTCTGGTTCTGGTTTCAGGGTGATGGTGGCTTCATAGAATGAGTTTGGGAGTGTTCCTTCCTCTGCAATTTTTTGGAAGAGTTTGAGAAGGATGGCTGTTAGCTCTTCTCTAAATGTTTAATAGAATTCACCTGTGAAGCCGTCTGGTCCTGGACTTTTGTTTGTTGGAAGATTTTTAATTACAGTTTCAATTTCATTACTTGTGATTGGTCTGTTCATATTTTCAATTTCTTCCTGGTTCAGTCTTGGAAGGTTATACCTTTCTAAGAATTTGTCCATTTCTTCCAGGTTGTCCATTTATTGGCATAGAGTTGCTTGTAGTAGTCTCTTAGGATGCTTTGTATTTCTGTGGGGTCTTTTGTACCTTCTCCTTTTTCATTTCTAATTTTATGGATTTGAGTCCTCTCCCTCTTTTTCTTGATGATTCTGACTAATGGTTTATCAATTTTGTTTATCTTCTCAAAGAACCAGCTTTTAGTTTTATTGATGTTTGCTGTTGTTTTCTTTGTTTCTATTTCATTTATTTCTGCTCTGATCTTTATGATTTCTTTCCTTCTGCTAACTTTGAGTTTTGTTTGTTCTTCTTTCTCTAGTTCCTTTAAGTGTAAGTATAGATTGTTTATTTGTGATTTTTCTTGTTTCTTGAGGTAGGCTTGTATAGCTATAAACTTCCCTCTTAGAACTGCTTTTGCTACATCCCATAGGTTTTGGATCGTCGTGTTTTCATTTTCATTTGTCTCTAGGTATTTTTTGATTTCCTCTTTGATTTCTTCAGTGATGTCTTGGTTATTTAGTAACGTAGTGTTTAGCCTCCATGTGTTTGTGTTTTTTACGTTTTTTTCCCTGTAATTGATTTCTAATCTCATAACGTTGTGGTCAGAAAAGATGCTTGATATGATTTCAATTTTCTTAAATTTACTGAGGCTTGATTTGTGACCCAAGATGTGATCTATCCTGGAGAATATTCCATGTGCACTTGAGAAGAAAGTGTAATCTGTTTTTGGATGGAATGTCCTATAAATATCAATTAAATCTATCTGGTCTATTGTGTCATTTAAAGCTTCTGTTTCCTTATTTATTTTCATTTTGGATGATCTGTCCATTGGTGTAAGTGAGGTGTTAAAGTCCCCCACTATTATTGTGTTACTGTCGATTTCCTCTTTTAGAGCTGTTAGCAGTTGCCTTATGTATTGAGGTGCTCCTATGTTGGGTACATATATATTTATAATTGTTATATCTTCTTCTTGGATTGATCCCATGATCATTATGTAGTGTCCTTGCTTGTCTCTTGTAACATTTTTTATTTTAAAGTCTATTTTATCTGATATGAGTATTGCTACTCCAGCTTTCTTTTGATTTCCATTTGCATGGAATATCTTTTTCCATCCCCTTACTTTCAGTCTGTATGTGTCCCTAGGTCTGAAGTGGGTCTCTTGTAGACCGCATATATATGGGTCTTGTTTTTGTATACATTCAGCAAGCCTATGTCTTTTGGTTGGAGCATTTCATCCATTCACATTTAAGGTAATTATCGATATGTATGTTCCTATGACTATTATCTTAATTGTTTTGGGTTTGTTTTTGTATGTCCTTTTCTTCTCTTGTGTTTCCCACTTATAGAAGTTCCTTTAGCATTTGTTGTAGAGGTGGTTTGGTGGTGCTGAATTGTCTTAGCTTTTGCTTGTCTGTAAAGCTTTTGATTTCTCCATTGAATCTGAATGAGATCCTTGCTGGGTAGGGTAACCTTGGTTGTAGGTTCTTCCCTTTCATCACTTTAAGTATATCATGCCACTCCCTTCTGGCTTGTAGAGTTTCTGCTGAGAATTCAGCTGTTAACCCTATGGGAGTTCCCTTGTATGTTATTTGTCGTTTTTCCCTTGCTGATTTCAATAATTTTTCTTTGTCTTTAATTTTTGCCAATTTGATTACTATGTGTCTTGGCATGTTACTCCTTGGGTTTATCCTGTATGGGATCTGTGTGCTTCCTGGACTTGGGTGGCTATTTCCTTTCCCATGTTAGGGAAGTTTTCGACTATAATCTCTTCAAATATTTTCTCTGGTCCTTTCTCTCTCTCTTCTCCTTCTGGGACCCCAAAAATGTGAATGTTGTTGTGTTTAATGTTGTCCCAGAAGTCTCTTAGGCTGTCTTCATTTCTTTTCATTCTTTTTTCTTTCTTCTGTTGCACAACAGTGAATTCCACCATTCTGCCTTCCAGGTCACTTATCCGTTCTTCTGCCTCAGTTATTCTGCTATTGATTCCTTCTAGTGTAGTTTTCATTTCAGTTATTGTATTGTTTATCTCTGTTTGTTTGTTCTTTAATTCTTCTAGGTCTTTGTTAAACATTTCTTGCATCTTCTCGA
The DNA here is from genome assembly GCF_009873245.2 of Balaenoptera musculus. Lineage (NCBI taxonomy): Eukaryota > Metazoa > Chordata > Mammalia > Artiodactyla > Balaenopteridae > Balaenoptera > Balaenoptera musculus. Next base: position 84,459,866 of record NC_045793.1, on the reverse strand, counting down.
TCTTTGCCTCCATTCTTTTTACAAGGTCCTGGATCATCTTCACTATCATTATTCTGAATTCTTTTTCTGGAAGGTTGCCTATCTCCATTTCATTTAATTGTTTTTCTGGGGTTTTATCCTGTTCCTTCATCTGGTACATAGCCCTCTGCCTTTTCATCTTATCTGTCTTTCTGTGAATGTGGTTTTTGTTCCACAGGCTGCAGGATTGTAGTTCTTCTTGCTTCTGCTGTCTGCCCTATGGTGGATGAGGCTATCTAAGAGGCTTGTGTAAGTTTCCTGATGGGAGGGATTGGTGGTGGGTAGAACTGACTGTTGCCCGAGTGGGCAGAGCTCAGTAAAACTTTAATCTGCTTCTCTGCTGATGGGTGGGGCTGGGTTCCCTCCCTGTTAGTTGTTTGGCCTGAGGCAACCCAACTCTGGAGCCTACCTGGGCTCTTTGGTGGGGCTAATGACAGACTCTGGGAGGGCTCACACCAAGGAGTACCTCCCATAACCTCAGCTGCCAGTGTCCCCGTCCCCATGGTGAGCTACAGCCACCCCCTGCCTCTGCAGGAGACCCTCCAACACCAGCAGGTACGTCTGGTTCAGTCTCCCCTGGGGTCGCTGCTTCTTCCCCTTGGTCCCAATGCACACACTACTTTCTGTGTGCCCTCCAAGAGTGGAGTCTCTGTTTCCCCCAGTCCTGTCGAAGTCCTGCAATCAAATGCCACTAGCCTTCAATGTCTGATTCTCTAAGAGTTCCTCCTCCCATTGCTGGACCACCAGGTTGGGAAGCCTGACGTGGGGCTCAGAACCTTCACTCCAGTGGGTAGACTTCTGTGGTATAAGTGTTCTCCAGTCTGTGAGTCACCCACCTAGCAGTTATGGGATTTGGTTTTACTGTGATTGTTCCCCTCCTACCGTCTCATTGTGGCTTCTCCTTTGTCTTTGGATGTGGGGTATCTTTTTTGGTGAGTTCCAGTGTCTTCCTGTCGACACTTGTCCAGCAGCTAGTTGTGATGCTGTCGTTCTCACAAGAGGGAGTGAGAGCACGTCCTTCTACACCGCCATCTTCTCATTGCTAATCTTCTTTTTTTTTTTTTTTTTTAAGATAAGTTATTCTCTGTCTGCTAAGCTTGTCTTACTTTCTCCCTTTGAATCTCTCTGCATTTCAGTCTTTCAATGTGTATTTCAAGAAACAGAGTTAACATTCTTAGTTCTAATCTGATTACATTAATCAAGATCTGTGAATCCTCATCACCTTCAATAGTTCAATAGGATCAAGTAACAGAAAACAATACTGTGGATTTTCCTATGAAAAGTAATATGTGCATTAAAAAAGCCAAAAAACCCCAGACCTGTCCTCTCTATCTTGAGTGATGCTGAATTAACTTGAGCAGTGGGTATAGTAAGATATTAAAAACAAGCTAAGTTTGATGTTGATCATCTTCACTTTGTGTTTGACAGATAATTCACTCTGAAAAAAGTGGCCCCATTTTCCTGTCACTTATTTTCATTTGATTGCAGGAGTAAAACACTTGGTGAAACAAAGGTCATACATGGCATAAAAAAAAAAAAACCAAAAAAACCCCTGACATTGCTTCCTTAGAGGACAAATTTTCTGCAGAATAACTGCCATCCACAGCTAAAAATAATCTGTCCTTAGTATCATCTTTTACTCAACAACTAGATACATGACCTTGTTGGAAGACATATGGATACTCCATATGTATGTAGTCATAGACATCCAAAACGTCATATTTTCCATTTGCAAATTAGAAGGATTGAAAATTTAGCAATAAGGAAAACTCAAGGTTACAGGCTTTGAGTTGTCACTGCAGATTGAAAAAAATTATGCACTGTTTCCACATTAAGTAGAATGAATCTGGTATTCTATTAATTTCCTTAGTCTGTGCTTTCTTAGAAAACAGTAAATAAAGATAGAATTCTCTCTCTAGGTTCAAAGATTGCCTAATTAACTAGATAAGAAATAGATACATAAAACACAGGAAGATGTGATAATGGGATTAATTCAGAAACACTTTCAAAATGAAAATGCTTTATTCTAAGGAAAAACAAGTTTCTAAAAGGTCACTTGGATGCTTATTAGTGATTTACTTGTGTGTGTATTTAAATTCAGTAGCTTTATTGAGACATAATTCACATACCAAACAAGTCACCCATGTAAAGAGTACGCTACAGTATTTTTAGAATATCCACATGATTGTGCAGCCATTACCACGATCTAATTTTAGTATATTTTCTTCTCTCCTAAAAGAAGCTATGGACTCATTAGCAGTTAATCAGCTCTTGCATTCCCCAACTCTGATCAACTGTTAATCTGCATTCTGTCTCCATAGATTTGCCGAGTCTAAATGTGTCATACGTAAGGAATGATATGTGGCCTTTTGTGACTGACTTCTTTCACTTAGCGTAATATTTTCAATGTTTGTCTATATTGTTGCATGTATCAATACTTCAGTTCTTTTTATTGTGAAATAATACTCCGTTGTATGGATTTTATATTTTATTTTCATATTAGCATTATATGGTATCATATTTTATTTATACATTCATCAGTTGTTGGATATTTGGGTTGTTTATACTTTTTGGCTATTATGAATAATGCTGCTGTGACCATATATGTTCCAGTTTTTGTGTGGATGCATGTTTTCTCTTGGGTATACAAATAGGAGTAGAATTGTTGAGTTATATGGTATGTGTGATGAAATATTGCTGGGAATGGTGGATTTGAGACTCATTCACGGAGGGATGATGAGTGATAAGAGAATATGAAAATAAAGATAAGATCATTCACATTACAGAGCAAAAAGGAAAGAGGCAAAATGCTGATTCAAGGACATGTCCACAATTCAGCAGTCGATGGGTTGGTGAAATTGAAGAAAGGAGTAAAACAGAGCTGTGTTCTGAAACTGAAGAAGAAACCATGTCAGTGCTACAAATAGTTCATGCAGAGCAAGAATAGGGATATGGATACTTGGATACTAAATGTGGCGAAAAGGAGATCAAACATTGGTGACCTTGCAGAGAAGAGTTTTGGTAGGTTGTGAAAAGTAGCACTGTACAACGAAGGTTTAAGGAGTAACAGGGAGGTGGCCAGTGTAGAGTAATATTTAGTAATTTTGATTTGAAAGGGAAGACTGTGATAATGTTATAGGTCAAAGTAGGAAAGCATGTTTTTAATCGGAGAAGAAAACTCAGTACAAAGAAAAGAAACTCTAAGACAGGGAATCATTAATGGAGAAAAGCAGCAAGTGAAGTGATAGAGCATAAGACAAAGAATACTAGTGTAGGGTGGAACCTTTGACAGAAGGAAACACCTTTCTAATTGATAGATGTTGAGGTAGGGAGGGAAGTTGCTTTTGGAGAAATTTTTTAGTTGCAGAAAATGCGCAGCTCATTAAATGATTGTCGTTCTTTGGCATTTATTAAGCATGTATTTTTTCTCAGAAACTCTGTTAGGTGCTTTATGCGTGGAATTTAATTCTCACAGCGATGTTATGGAGTAACATTATTAATCACAATTTACAGATGATAAAACTGAGTTTTAACATGTAGGATCAGGTCACAGAACAATGATGGTATGATTTAGACCCAGGCTTGTATAACTCTGCTTCTAACAAGTATATCAGCCTTTCTATTATGTTGGCCTTAATCTTTTCTGTAAATTGGAAGAGGCTATCAATTGCTGTCATTTTGAGTGTGATGTGTGTTTGACTAGACACATGGCCTGTTTTAATGACTAGGAATATAAATCTAGAGTGGACATGAAATATGAAAGCTTAAGTAAGTGTTCTGATTCCTAAATGTCTATTGTTACTGAACCCAGGTTTGGCTGTTTGTTGCTCATAAGCCAGTAATTGGAGAGGCAAGTGTCAGTAGAAAAAGAAAAAGGTGCTTTAGTTAGGAAAGCTGGCAATCTGGGAGAAGGGGGACTCATGTCCAGAGGCCAACTCCAAAGATTCTGCTCAACCATGACAGTTTTTAAAGGGAAAAATGGGCATTGCGGTGACAGAGAATCTCAGTGAATCATCAAGGCAGGAGGTTGGGTTCTGCATCATTGTCCAGTGAGTGCACACTGGCTGACTCTTTATTCAGATGTTATACTGCCCACATGATCTGCCTTCAGGACTGCTAAAGGAGCTGTTGGGAGTAGAGAGCTAGTCATTTTCTAACTGCTTAATTCTTCATTCTTCTTTTTATGTAGGAAAAGAATCAACAGGTTAGGCAAGGCGTGGTGTGCATTCAGGGGAGAGTAAGTCAGGAGTTAGTTTCAATTGCTTAGTGACCTCATTCCTATAATTAGGTTCTTTTAAAGTTAGAAGGGAACAGAAATGGGCAAACAGGAAAGGAGCAAAAGAGCTGCTTTCACTGTCTTTATCAGAGGTGAGAAAACAATGATACGTAGGCTTCTTGAGGCAATACCCCATTCCTGAATACACAGCTTTGCCCTTCTCCGGTAGGGGGCAGCACACAGCAACACACACAGACATTCACTGTCCCGGCAAGCAAACATTACAAGTAAGACAAAGACCTTCCCACTGTACAAAGGTAGTGAAAAACTGAACCTATAACAATAAGGTCCTACCTTGAGAAGGCAGTTTGTGACATACATAAATTAGCGTTTTGCTCCTTATTATATTATATATTCATTAGTTAAAGGAGTTGTGTTGTCAATTCTGTTTGAGAGTCATGAAAAAGCTTCTTAGAAATAGAACTGATTATAAATAAAATCAAGATCAAAAAAATTTTAATTTAATATTGAACATAAACATAAATTCTGAACTCAGAATAATAAGAGAAATTTTACAAAATAAATGCTTGGAAACTGATGCATTTAAGATTTTCCAGCACCTAAAATTTTGGGGTATGAGTAAGAAAGTAATATCAGTTACTGCCTGTAGGAAAGAGAACATGATGCTACTACAAGATGGAATTTACTTCCGTATTTAGAAGGCCACTTGAATAGTTGGGTTTTTGTTATAAGTATGACATATCCTTTGTTTGCTATTTTATTAATTGGGTTCAAATCTGCTATTTCATCAGATGCTTTGTTTTAAAAAATTGTTTTTTGAGTTTGATGGTATAATTATTAAATGTACAGAAGAAAGATTGTGATTGTTTGCTGAGGACACAGGAATTTTATAAATAGAAGAGAAATTCAAACCACCTAGTGAGTAATCTTTTTGGTTAAAGATAAAGAAATATTATGTTTCAAGGCAATCTTTTATATTTACCTTAATAAACACAAAATTTTATTTTATTTTATTTTTTATTTATTTGTTTTTTTGGCTGTGTTGGGTCTTCATTGCTGCGTGTGGGCTTTCTCTAGTTGCGGTGAGCAGGGGCTACTTTTTGTTGCGGTGCACGAGCTTCTCATTTTGGTGGCTTCTCTTGTTGTGGAGCATGGGCTCTAGGCATGCAGGCTTCAGTTGTTGTGGCACGTGGGCTCAGTAGTTGTGGCTTGCGGGCTCTAGAGCGCAGGCTCAGTAGTTGTGGCACACGGGCTTAGTTGCTCTGCGGCATGTGGGATCTTCCCAGACCAGGGCTCGAACCCGTGTCCTCTGCATTGGCAGGCAGATTCTCAACCACTGCGCCACCAGGGAAGCCCCTGATTTTTTTTTTGAAAGCCTCTAGATAACTACAGGATAGGGGCTGGTTATCAAGGGAACCAACTGTGTAATCAGAGGGTTGAAACTTTCAACCCTGTCCCTACCTTCAAGGTGAGGAGAGGGGCTGGAGTTTGACCGTTAATACCAATGGTCAGTGATTCAATTAGTTATTACTATGTAATAAAGCCTTCATAAAAATCCAAAAGGATGAGATGGAGAGAGATGCTGGGTTGGTGAACATGTAGAGGTGCGGGGAGAGTGGTGTGTGTGTGGAGAGGGCATGGAAGCTCGTACCCCTTCCCACATCCCTCGCCCTAGGCATCTCTCCCATATGGCTGTTCCTGAGTTGTGTCCTTTTATAATAAGCTGGTAAGTAAATGGTTTTCCTGAGCTACGTGAGCCATTCTAGCAAATGATGGAACTGGAGAAAGGGGATCAGGAGCCTCTGGTTTATACTGGGCTGGTCAGAAGCATAGACCGCAGCCTGGGAATTGCAATTGGCATCTGAAGTGAGGGGAGTCTTGTGGAACTGAGCCCTTAACCTGTGGGATCTGATGCTCTCTCCAGATAGTTACTGTCAGAATTGAATTAAGTTATAGGACACTCAGCTGGTGTCCAGAGAACCAGAGAGTTGCACAGTGTGGCAAAAAACTGACATCTGGTGTCAGAAGTGAAGTGTTGAGAACAGTAATAGAGTAGTAGACAGAAAACAGGAGTTGTTTTTTTACACCCTTGCAATCCATCTGTTACTCCATTCCTGTCCCCAGGCAACCATTGATTTACTTTTGGTCAATATAGATTTGTTTATAAGATCTTGAATTTATATTAATGGAATTATACTATTGTAGATACTATATGAATGATCAATAAAAATATGAAAAGATGTTCAACCTTTCTTCATCAGGGAAAAGTAAATGAAAGCTATAGTGATTTACTGATACATATTTATTTGGCTAAAATGAATTAGATTAATCTTTTCAAGTGTTGGCAAGGATGTAAAGCAACTGGAACTCTTTATACTGGCAAGAGGATATAAAATGGTACAACCACTGTGGAAAAGCAGCTTGACAGTTTCTTAAAGTTGAGCTATATGATCCAGCCATTCTATCTCTAGGTATTTACCCAAGAGAACTGAAGGCATATGTCCACACCAAGACTTGTACATGTTCACTCAAAGCAGCTTTATTTGTAACAGCCCCAGACTTGAAAAACAACTCAAGGGTTCCTCACTATGTGGGTGGATAAACAAATTATGGTATATCTATACAGTGGAATATCACTTGGCAATAAAAAGAATGAACTGTTGATACATGCAACAACATGGCATTTATATGGGGTTACATTCACTGTCTGCCTTTGAGGGATTCTCAGTAAAGAGGAGAGAAAGGGAGAAGGGAGATCTGGCCTTAATTTAATCATCTGAAGACTTTTTTTTTTCCCCCTTAAATATCCAGATGAGATAGCTTCCTTGGAGTGTATCAGACAAGGTGTGGGGTTCAAGGTGGCGAGTGGAAGAGAAGTTAAAATGTTAGCGACACCTTTCTCTGTCTCCCCTGTCTCTGTTTTTCAGGGAAATTTCAAACATGATAATAATATTGAAGTTTCTTGGCATGTTTTTAGTCAGACTACATAGCCTCAGATTTTCTCAGGCAGAGTTAACTTCATTATCAACAGTGTGAAAATATCTGTCATTTTAAAGCCTTTCCCCCAAAAAACATAGGTTTATGAGGAATGACAGACATATAAGGAAAGCCTCTGGAGCATTTAGATCTACTTGAGTTTCCAAGGCTCAGGTAAAGACTCAGCAAAATCCTGAGAGCAAGGGTGCGTTTTATTTGAGTAATACTACTTCAGATTTGTTCTACTTTGAGGAAGCACATCATGAGTTAAAACATAATATGAGTTATTTAAGAGGTTAGCACAATCACTCTATTCCTTTTAAGGCTCTTACTTCCCCATAGCCTAATTTATTTTATAGTTTGTCAGCCGTTCATAAAGCTCTTCTCATTTGATAACCTCTTACTATGTATTCAGCCATAAGCTCTCTTTGTATTATTCCTATTGAATCAAATGGCTGCTTTCTATGTTATGAAAAATTCTTCATTGTGGATTTTGGTATGGTCTGTTTGTCTAGAGGCTTCCAATTGGCTCATGGGTACTGGACATTTATTTGTTCTCCTTAAGAGGAATCCCCTACTCCTCTCTTAGGTTTTCAATTAGAGATGTTAAAAAAGCTTAGTTTTTTCTTTACCCTTTAATTTCTTTTGCTTTGTTCCAGTAGACAAACCATATGCTTATTTCTCAAGCTGTTAGAATGGTACATATTCAGTGAATCCCACGTCTCTATACATGACCCTGGCCAGGGTCACCTTGCTTCAAACTGATTTGTCACATTTGCATGCATCCTACGTGTCCAGTTTCTACATTTCTCTTTTCTCTGGTTTTGTAATTGCTCTCATCCTCTCTTGCACAGGAAGACTCTGTCATATTAATTGAAAGCAATCTTCTACTAGGATCAGCTATGCCAATATATGATAGGGGAAAGTCTCCTAGATAACAACAGGATCAGAATCTTCATCCAAACTTAGAGAAGGTGGATGATTCGTAAAGCCTTGATCGGCCTGCACTTGTCACAAACTGAAAGGCATGCTAGTAACTGTGAAATTTTTACTAAAAGTAAAGGGAAAATAGACAACTTCACAAACTTTCCAATTGATAGGAATATAATTACATCCTGCGTTCTTTTTAATATGGTAAACATTTTTAATCTGATTGAGACTGTTTACTTCTGTTCAAACATACCCTCCCACAAAACTGTAATTTAGAGTTCAAAACATAATCATTAAGTTTTTAAATATCTGTAATCAAATCAAATGCACTTCAGATTAAAGAATTTAAATATGTTTCACATACAGTTTGTCTTAAACTGAGTTTCTCAGAGAGCAGACCCTCAAAGAAAGGATTCATTAAAGGTGATGAATTTGGGAAGTGGCCCTGGGAAGCAGGGATGAGAGATAGGAGAAGTGAGAACTGGCACCAGAGAAACTCAATGCAAGGACGCACCTTTGAGTTGATTGTTGCGAGGTGCTCCATCCCTTGGGATTTTTGAGGAGTTGTCTCTCCAGAGAGGACAAAAGCAGAAAGCATTATCAATAAGCTTCTGATCTCCTTTGATGGTACTTGGCCCTGTGGGTGTGTTAACTACCCCGACTTCCTGGTTGCACTTGTCTGAATGCCCACTGGGCTCCTGAGGGTGTCCCCACGCCACAGGATTGGAGGAGGTCCTGGTCAGGGAAAGCACGTTGCATGGCCCAGACTAGGCACTGTAGAGATTCACCGGAGTAACGTTGTTGAAACACTGGCTGAAGTAAGAGAGAAGGCCAAGAGATGTGAGGAGGGGTGATGCATAGCCATTGATGTAAATGTCAGTATTACTGTTAGCAGATAATAGAGTTTAATAGCTATTTGCCTAAAATGTAAATGCTAGAAGGTAGAATTGCTAGTGATTACAATATAAGCTAGTTTGTAGGAACTCCATAAATTCAATTAGTCAAATCCCTATGAACTCAAGGCCACCAGATTCAGTCTCTGCCATTTTCTTGCTTTTTCTCAAAATGTGAATCAAATGTCAGGTGGTTCAAAAAATACTGATTCCTTAACATTTTATTTATTATACAAGTAATATTGTAATGACATTAGTGAGATTCCAGCTGGTGCAGAAATTGAACCACCTTACCAGATCTCCTAAATTGTTACATATAGCTTTCTGGTCTTTATACTAGCACATTTTTACCATACTTGTATTAGTGTTAGGAGTTATTTTTAAATTATTGTTGAATTAACAGCTGATACTAATTCTTGACATATTATACCTTGTTGCTTTACATTTCACATCTTTGAATATTGCAGAAAATATTTTGACTTTCCTCATTGTATTAGCTCCTTATTCCTAAAAATAACAACAAACTTACTGACTTGAAACAATACAATTTTATTATCTTAAAATTTCTCTGGATCAGGAGTCCAGGTATTGGTGAGATGGCTTTTCTACTCAGTGTCTCACCAGGTTGAAATCAAGGTATCAGCCAGGATTCCAATCTCATCTAAGGCTTGGGGTGTTCTCTTGCAAACTCAGATAGTTTTTGGCAGAATTCAGTCCCTAATGGCTGTGTGACTGAGGTCCTTGATTTCCTGCTGGCTGTCAGCTCCTAGAGACCATAGATCCCTGACCCACCCATAGGTCCCCTCACAACGCTATAATTCACTTCATCTTTGGGGCCCACAGGAGAGCTCACCTGATTAGGACAGGCCCACCGAGTATCCTATCCCTTTTGATTAACTCAAAATCTAATCACAGGAGTGATAGCCTATCATATTCACGGTCTTGCTCACACTTGAAGGGAGGAGATTTTATGAGATGTGAACACCAGTGGGCAGGAATCTTGGGGCCATCTTAGATTTCCACCTACTACA